>NW_026057578.1:16059812-16160236 GCF_023721935.1 Panthera uncia | reverse complement strand
TTGTTTAGACTCGACATGTAAGTGAGATCATCTGATACTGGTCTTTCTCATCTTTCTCGGACTTATGTCACTTGGCACAAGGCCCTCAAGGTCTCCCGCTCTCACAGATGGGCATCCTATTTGTAAAAAATTTTTTTTAATGTTTATTGATTTTTAAATTTTTTTTTTCAACGTTTTTTATTTTTATTTTTGGGACAGAGAGAGACAGAGCATGAACGGGGGAGGGGCAGAGAGAGAGGGAGACACAGAATCGGAAACAGGCTCCAGGCTCCGAGCCATCAGCCCAGAGCCTGACGCGGGGCTCGAACTCACGGACCGCGAGATCGTGACCTGGCTGAAGTCGGACGCTTAACCGACTGCGCCACCCAGGCGCCCCTAATGTTTATTGATTTTTAAGAGACAGAGCAGGGGACGGGCAGAGAGGGAGGGAGACATAGAATCCGAAGCAGGCTCCAGGCTCCGAGCTGTCAGCATGGAGCCCGATGCGGGGCTTGAACCCATGAACCGTGAGATCATGACCTGAGCCGAAGTCGGATGCCTGACTGAGACACCCACGCGCCCTGAGCGTCCTATTTTAAAAACACAGAAGGCACCTTCCTGCCCTCCTCGGATTCCATGTGGAATTTACAAATGGAAACCGACTCCACACAGACCTGAGAGCTGGGGTGTTGTTGGAACACCTTCTCTGAAGGACAGGCACTCGCAGCCACCTTTCCCCAGCGCTGAGGACCTCGTGGTCCCCAGCCGGGGTTCCAGGAGAGGAGTTTGGTTCTGCCTGGTGGCCCATCAGGGAGGGACCAGTGGTCTCCAGAGGGGCAGCGCATCCAGGGTGAGGGTGAAGGCTAGCGAACAGGTGGCCTGGCACCCTCCGCTCCAGGCCGTGCGTGCGTTCAGGTCCCTGGGAGCCGGAGGGCGCCTGGCTGGGCTCCCCCGGCTCTGACAGCCCCTCCTCTCTCCCCAGCCTGCTCCCCAGGGATAAATCGCTCTACCTCACCTAATCCCGCCTCCCCTCTCCTCCCTGAGGCTTGCTGGAGGGGCACTGCTCCGAGCCGGAAGGGCCCACAGCAGAAGGGGAGCCTTGGCAGGAAGCGGGGTGACCGGAAGGAGACGGCAGTGACACACGGACGCCCCGGGGCCTCGTCTCTTCCTCCACCTCACACCAGACTCTGCAGAGGCAGCCCGCCGCCCCGCCGCCAGCCCAAAGAACCTGCAGGAACCTTCTGCCCCCGACCTGCTTGCTCCAGGGTTACCGTGGACCCCGCTCCTCGCCCTGCACGCCGTACTCTGCGTCTGGACGTCTGGCCCCAGCCCAGGCTCGCGTGGGCTGCCCCCGGAGGGGTCGCCTTCTGACAGAAACCCACCCCCAGATGCACGGGCCCGGGGCCGCCCGGCCACAGACGTGCACATGCGGTTTTACAGTGTGAACAAAGATTATGAAACGTCTAGACTATTGCCTCCACGTAAGTAGTTGACTAAGTGTTTTAGAACCGTGAAGACAGCTGTGAGATTATTTTGTGGGGGAGGGGAGTAGTTTCCTTTTAAGGTGACAACCATTTTCTATGACCCTTAGCACATTTTTGTTTAAGTCTTCTCTTATGGGAGAGGTGCACCAAGCAGCGGCCAAACCGGCTCCCCGCCTGTGCAGCACGTGCCGGACGACTTGTAGCCACACTGGGAGACGTGCTTTTTTTCTTAACCCTACGTCCGTCTATTTAAAATTGCCAACACCGACCTTTGTCTATTTATGGAGAAAAGTTGAGAACAGAAATGCAGTCTATCATCAAGTGTGTGTGGTTTTCGGGTTTGGTTTGGGTTTTGGTTCTTAGTGTTGTTTGCAGCTGTTCCCTGGCCCTGGCGGGTGTCCGTCCCGGCGCCCAGTGCTTCTCTCCGTTCCTTTCTAATAAAACTTCCGAAAAGTTGAAACTCGGTCTGTTCCTTCATGCGCTTGGCGAGCCAGACCCAGGCCTTCCAAGGTGCCTTGTGGCAGCAGCTCTGCCCTCGACGCCAGCGGCATCTGGGCCCAGCGTCACCTGCCGTTTACTCGCCCGGAGGGGAGGGTCTGTGTGGACGACTGCGCCTCCGTGTCGCGTCTGCAGAAGTAGGACAGCAGTGGCGCCCACACACGCCTGCCGGTGACGATGGCGGTCAACGGGGGCGGGGGGCTGGCCGCGCAGGGCGCATCTGCCTGGGGGAGGCGAGAGCGGGGTTCGGGGAGCCCTGAGGATGCTCCCAACCTGAACGTAAGGGGCAGCCCAGACAAGGGCGTCTAACCCAGATTTCCCAACAGATGTTCAGTGGTGATACCAAAAAAAAAAAAAAAAAAAAAAAGTAATAATTATGTGACTATTTTAACTGTATCTGGAAAAATCACAGTTTCTTGGTATGGAGGAGCCCTCCCATCCCCACCCCCACCCCGTCGGCTCTCAGGGCCTCTCCCTCTGCCACCACCCATCATCGTCACCTCCCTTCTCCCAGATAACAGCCCCGGGGCTGGGGCGCAATCTCTCTGTGAGCAGTTTCCTCACTGGAGGGCATTTTGTAATCCACTTTGGAAAAAGAAAAAAGAGAACCAAACCAACAACAAAAACAACATGCTGTCATGTCAGTAGCATCATTGCGATGCGAAGCATAAATATTTCATGTGGTTACAATTTCCTTTCCTGTGTGGAGCTTGTCAGTAACACGGTGATGACTTAGTTTAATATTCGACTCTTGCTTCTACATTTGAGAAAACAGTGTCATTGGGATCCACACAGACAACCCAAAATAATGAGTGTAAAGCTCTCAGGTTCTTGCCGGCGTCCCATTGCTGCCCTGGCCTTTGGACGTGTCCACGTGCCAAGGCTGACCTCTCCATTGCAAGGGGCGCTCCGAGATGCCCAAGCGGAGTCTAAATACCCTGCCTGCAGATGTCAGGGGTTGTCCGGTGGCACCCCCAATCTGCCAAGGCCAGTCTGCGTCTGGACCTTAGAGCGGTGCCCCTGACATTGTAAGGACCTTCAGCCCCTGCAGCCCACCCGCCCTGTCCATGGAGCCGACCCTTCCAGGTGTCATGCACCTGCTTCAGATTTTTCCACCTCCTCCTGCAGACAGACTGGCATCCCAGCAGAGGCACAGCTTGGGCAAAGGCCAAGCCTCCAGACCCCAGAGGAAGGGGTGGCTGGTCCCAAGAGTGTCCAGCACTAATCCCTCCCTGGAGCTCCACAGGAAGTTCCACATTAGATTGGAAGATGGACAACACGGCACGGAGGGGCCTTCCAATTACTCTTTAATTAAAGAGTCCACAATGTGGGCGCCTGGGTGGCTCAGTCGGCGAAGCGACTGACTGTCGATTTTGACTCAGGTCATGATCTCGCAGTTTATGAGTTCGAGCCCCCCGTGACAGGCTCTGTGCTGACAGTGTGGAGCTTTGCTTGGGATTCTCTCTCTCCCCCTCTCTCTCGGCCCCTCCCATGTGCTCTTACACTCTCTCTTTCTCAAATAAATGAACTTTGATAAAAAAAAGAACTAATCGTGGTCAACAGTCCAGTTACATCTTAAAAAAAAAAAAGACGAGTCGCCTGGATGGCTCAGTTGGTTAAGCATCCAACTTCAGCTCAGGTCAAGATCTCACGGTTCGTGGGTTCAAGCCCCGCGTCAGGCTCTGTGCCGACAGCTCAGAGCCTGGAGCCTGCTTCAGATTCTGTGTGTGTCTCCCTGTCTCTCTCTCCCTGCCCCTCCGCTGCTGGCACTCTGTCTCTCTCTCAAAAATAAACAGTTTAAAAAAAAAAAAAAAAGAGTCCACTGTGCTGAAATTCAATGTGTTCATTCAGCAACACTAAAAACAGGTGAGCGGTTACTTTCTGCCCCAGCTGAGCACCAGGGATGCCTGGGGAATCACACACAGATTCCACCCCTAGGAACTCCCTAGCTGTGGTAGCAGAGAAGGAAAATGGTAACAGCTATAAAAGTGTAAGTGTATATTATAAATCATAAAAATATAAAATTCACAATACTATGTGACGAGTACGAAAAGGGGCCGGGAGAAGGCAGAAGAGGGGCCCCCAGGCTAGCCAGGGTCCGCAGCGTCTTCCTGGGGGAGGCGATATGTGGGCTGCTCCCCATCCAGTGACCGGGACTGAGCCAGAGCACTGACATGTGGTTCTAGAGTGCCGTGCTTTCCTGATTCAGGACCCCCAGAGGCCATGGCTCTGTGATTGTGATTCTCTGTGATTGTGAATCCCAAAGAATTCTCTCTGGAAGAAGCTGAGGCTGAGTCCACAGAGCTGCGTGGGGATCTCAGAGGCAGGAACAGGGGCGGCCGTCCTCAGGTTGAAGGTGAACCTCAGGCGCAGTGCATGTTCTCACCTGCCGGGGTCTGGGCCAACCGGGCTCCCTGTATGGTAGGGGTGGCTGAGGGTGCCACGCGTGCGGAGGTGGTGTGAGCGTGGGTGACGTGCCCCTGTGTGTGAGTTGTGTGTAGGGTGGCGAGGTGTGCACGTGTGGTGTGTCTGTATCTGCAGGCTTGTGCTGCGCACCTGCAGGTCTGCGGGGTGCACGTCTGTGCGGTGTGCTTGTGAGTACAAGATGCAACGTGCATGCGGTGTGTGTACGTGTAGTTGGTGTGCATGTAGGAGAGGACACACGTGTGCACTGTGCCCAAAACACAAATGCATGCACACACATCAAACTCACACGGGGGCACATTACACATGCCTGCACCCTACGAGCACGCATGTGCACGTGCACACACATCACACGCATTCACGGTACATAATGCATAGCATGTGGACGTGCACACCAGACACATCACATACCACAGGCACACAATGCCCATACACACATGTATGCTACGTGTGCGTGCATATCATGCAACGACACCACACACATGAGCGTGTGCACACGTACATCATACATATGCACACTATGTTCATACACACAAACGCACCGTGCACATGCATACAAATATCTTCCTTTCACCCACCCAGTGGACACACAAGTGCATATGTATATATATATATATATATATATTTTTTTTTTTTTTAAGGGGGGAGAGAGTCTGGGGGGGGGAAGAGCAGGGGGGGGGAGAGAGAGAGAATCCCAAGCAGGCTCCATGCTTAGCATGGAGCTCGTCATGGGGCTCTATTCCACAACACTGGGATCACGACCTGAGCCAAAATCACACGCACAAACCACACAACTGCACTTCCTCACGCACGGCACATACGTATCCATGCATAAGTTAATGTGGGAATGAAATGTTCTTGAAAATTTGGAAGAGTTCACATGCAACAAATCTGGCACAGAGTTATAGGTTCGGGGGCTTTAAAAAAACTGCCCAGCACCTCCGTTATTACACAGCTCTGCTCCCTAAACCTCCCCAAATGAATAACCCCAAAGCCACCAGAGGCAGAAGGGCAGTCACTCAGAAGTGGCGCGCGGTGGTGAGGAGGGAGGCGGGGCGGAGGGCACCCCTGCAGACTACGGCTCGGCTGCCCACTGTCTGTGTGCCACGTCCCCCTTCCCGCGTCCTGCAGTATTAACTGTGGGTCAGCGTCCCCTGCTTCCGAGGTGCCGTCACGTAAGCTAACGCTCACTGCTGGACCAAGCCGTGTACCTGAATCGTATTTTTTCCTTGAATAATTTTCTGCTTTTGCTTCTCGTTTCTCGAGTGGTCACTTTCCCAGTCTCTGCCACACGAGCCTCTGGGACCTCACGGCCCTGTGACTCACTCTGCCTGTGCTCGGATGCTGGTGCCAGTCCGTCCTCTTTCTGGAGGTGGCCTCGCCCTGAAGCTTCCTTTCTGTGCTTGTGATTCGCAAACCCCTCTGTTGTCGCCCACCAGAGGGTCCTCTCCTTTCTGGGTTCCATCGAGCCCTCTCTCTGGCGTCGCTTCTCCGTGGTGGCGGGGCACATCTGCCCCTGGCTTTCTCAGAAAGGGCAGATGGAGAATAAAGGTGCAGTTCCGCCATCATTTTCATTCTCCCTGCGCCCCCGGCCCATGGTTTGACTGGGTGAAGGTGTCTAACTTTCTCTACGACCCAAGGCACTGCTTCATGGCCTCCTGGTCTCCAGCTCTGCTGCTGGGGAGACTGCTGTCATCCGCTTCTCCGCTCTTTGTCACTTCATGTTCCCCCTTCCCTGGTAGCTTTCAGATTTTCTGTCTCTACATCTCGAGACGGCACAATGGTGCACGTTTTGAGGGTCTTTGCTGTGCCGGCCCCGAGTGGGCCCTTCCAACCTGCAGCGAGCTAGATACGGCATCTCGCCTCCAACTTCGGTCTTACAGACCGTATTTTTGTAATCAGAAGGCAGGAACTCGGCTTCCTGGCGCTCTTATCCATGAAGAAATGGTAGCGCCCATCACTAATGGGAGGAGGACGTGGGGGACAAAGCACTTCAGGTAATTGTGCCCCGGAAGTGTCTCGTGGGGGTGGGGGCTGGGAGGACGGGGTCATGCTCCCTCATCTTCCTCTCTCAGGCTGGCCCTTGGCCAGACTCACATCCCCAGCTCAGCCAGCCCTTGTCTAAGCCCCCGGCCGGCCCACCTTCCATGAAGACAGAGGACCAGTTTGCTAGGGGCGCCATAATGAAACACCACAGACTGGGTGGCTTACACAACAGACATTTATTTTCTCACAGTGGAGCCTGGAAGTCCAAGATCAAAGTGTCGGCAGGCTTGGTTTCTTCCGAGGCTCCTCTCTTTGGCTCGCAGATGGCTGCCTTATCTCGGGTCCTCACCTGGTCTTTTCTCTGCGCACAAGAGCCCTTAGCATCCCCCCCGTGTGACCAGATTTCCTCTTCTTATAGGGACACCAGTCCAATTGGATGAGGGCCCACCCTAATGGCCTCATTTTGCCTTAATCACCTCTTTAAAGGCCTCCTCTCTAAAGATGGTGACCTTGTTAGGTACTGGGGCTTCGGGCTTCGGCATAGGAGTTACAGGGGAGACACAGGTCAGCCAGAACAGACAGAGTGGTTGGTACTGATTAGAAATCCCACAGTGAGGGTTAAGTCCACTCACCGGTTCAAGGGCCAGGCGAAAGGGAACTGTAAGGACACAAACTGGGAAGGATTCCGCCCGGGCGCATAAAACAGCCAGATCAATCCACTGGGAGAAGGCTGCGAAGTCCAAATGTGCCTCGTCTGCCTCCAGCTCACCATCGTCCATCCCAGGAGACCCACGCATCTGATGGTGCCTCGCGTGCTGGAATGACTCAGAGAACGTTTCCTTGCCTGTCAGGGGAGAGCGCTGAAGGACAGGACTGCCTCCCACATCCCTGGCATGACACTGGGCCACAACCTCTTGTCATCTCTCCCGGGTGCCTCCCCAAACCAGATCTGATTCCAGTCCATGAAATGTTATGAGCACCAACGGAGGTGCAAATGCAAATGACCTCAGAGTCGGGCAGGTAACATAAACAAAGGACTGAGGCAGGATAACAGGCCAGGGCGCGGCCGAATGGAAGGTGCCCTGCCAAAAAGCATTCAAACTCAGGGTGTCTGAGGACACCGCGCTGGCCAAAGCACAACGAGCTTGCCAGCCCAGTGCAGCCTCCGGGCAGTTCGCGCCTCCTACGAGGAGATGGTGAAGAGATGGGCCTTGAAGACAGACCTGGTTTTGAACCTTAGCCTCGTAGTTGCAAAGCACAGTGGTGTTTCAAATCACAGAGCTGGTGCGAGGAAAATATGAATTAATGTATGTAAAGTGCTTAGTGCAGGGCCTGGCACATAGTAAGTGCTTAATTTATAGTAGCTGTTATTACTGTGGTTAAGTCGGAGGATAGCAATGGTGATGAATTTTGTGTAAAAGCAGCCTGCCTTCTCAAGAGTGCATCTGTGAGACCACTCATGTGTGGGGCCGTGGCGCCCCCAGGTGGTCAACATCGATAACTGCAGTGCAGTGGAACAGGCCGAAGAAAATGGTTAGGGGCCAAGTTAAGCTTTAGGGTGAGACAACGGGTTTGCGTCCAATTCTGCTGTGTGCAAGTAGGTGACGGGCATTCACCTGCACTCTCACCCTCCGTGTCTCCAGCAACTAGAATCCCATGGAGCGGCCCTAACAACTTAATGATACCGTCCGCCATGCAAGGGATATGAATACCCCCTAGTAAGTGCTGGCCATGATCCCAGCATGATCCTGCCGCGATGCCAGCACGACGGCAGTGTGAGCCTAGTGCTCAGAACACCACCGGCCCCACGCTGCCAACATCCTTCCATCTTGTGGGGAGGAGAAGGTGGATGCCCCTTTGTTATTTACTTTTCTTATTGGGTGGAGCTGACGGGAGACTCTGAGTCCCTGACCGAAAAGAGACACCCCCTGTGGATACCTGAAATCTCACTGGAGCCAAGTATTCTTTTGATAACTTTTGATAACGCTTTGCTCCATCCAGACTTTTTCACAGTGACAATCCCCCTGTAACTTGCAAATGCCCAGATGAGGATGACGGTGCACCAGCCGCTTTCCTCCCAGACAAGAGGGGCCCGGGGGAGACTGGGGGTGAGGAACGTGTTGTGTTGTCATGATGTCTAGAGAGACCCCCACTCCACACACACACCTTTCACCCCACTTGCTTTTCTGCCCCCACAGGCGACTTCCTTCCTTCCTGGAGACCAGAAGGGGATGAGGGGCCCGCTAAGGGAGGCCTTCCTAGAGCGGGACGCCTGCCCTCCAGCTGTCGAGCCATCCCCAGGAGGTGGAGGACCCGAGGCCAGGCCTCGGCTTGGGCTGCATTTCCCTCTGGCCCAGCCACCCCCACACCAGCCCCGCTCACGCCTCCTCCCTGGGCTTGTTTTCCAGGAAACTGAAGTTCCTTCTGTCCAGATACCCAGAGGGGCCTCTGCTTGCTCCCTGAGCATCGTTTCCTACTGCCCTGGAAGATTCCTGCCAAGACCCTAAGGTAGTGGTCAGTGATCATAAGCCCTGGCAACGCCCACAGGGTGGTTTCAAGTTCCCCTTTGGCACAAGACACCTTAAATGAACACTGGACGTGGCAGACGACGGGAGGCACTTCCCGGAGCTGCGGCTGGCCAGGACTGGGACGGTCTGTGTGTGGCACCTGAGCCACCAGGGGGCGCCCGACTCTGACCAACCTTCCCTGACTGGGAGACTCCAATGGGGGCTCAGGAAGGAGCCTTCTTTATCTTCTTTTTTTCCCCTTTCCCACCCCCGATGAGCCTTCTTTTCAAACCATCCAAGGCGATTCTAATGCAGTCATCCCTCTGCCCCTACCCCTCGCTCCCACGTCCTACACACACACCCCCCCACACATCCCCACCCCTTTGGGACTCATGGGGTCCTCCATCAAAATGCAAGGGGGCTTTTGAGAGGGCTTGGGCAGTAGTGTGGTGTGCAGCCATGATGACCCATGTCTCCATCTCTCCACTTCTCTCTCGGCTGGGCTTTACTACATAAGCGTCGACATTTTGCGGAATCCTCACTGCAGTTGGACATAGCTATTATTATTTCCCCTGCTTTATAGATGAGGAAACTGCGGGTCACAGAAGACAAATAAGGGGCTGAGCAGGACTGCAGGCCAGGAAGACCTAACCTCAGAGTTCAGGCTCTTTCTTCTACCATACGCTGCTCAGGGAAGGTTCTGGAAGTCTGCTTTAGAAATTCAGGGTTTGTCCTAGAAGGTCTTTGATCTGCCCCACCAGAACTGAAGCCCTTTGGCTGCCCCTCAAGAGGTTTTAGAGAAACTGTGTGTGTGAGAGAGAGAGACAGGACCCCCAGCCTCTCTTGCCCCCCTTGGCCAGTCTCTCAACCGGGGCCCACAAGCAGACACCACAGCCCCACCGCAGCCCACGAGCAGATGCAGGTTTATTATTCCACAGACCGCAGCATCCTGAACTGTCACCCCAAACACCAGCTCTAAAAGTAGGCCTGGGAGCTCTGGTGCCTGCAGCTTGCCCCCAGCCCTGGGCCAGACCAAAACCCCGGCCGTGGTCTCAGAGCTGAGGCCCGGGGCCCCCCGGCCCTAGCAGCACCCCCAGCCCAGCCGTCATCTCTTTGGAGTCCAGAAAAGCCCACACACAGATGCAGAGCCTCGGGCCGGCTGAGGACGGGGGAATCTGCGGGCTCCCCTCCAGAGAAATGCAGTCCCAGATTCCAACCACCCCGTGCAACGTCAGGAGCCCTCAAAACAGCCAGCGTGGGGCTGGAGAAAGCTTCCCAAGTACTGAGGGGGAGAGGCACAGCCGACCTCTCATCAGAAGCAAACTCGAGGTTCGACCACGGCACCGAAGCCCCAAGTCCACAGACACAAAGGCTGTGGAGCGGCCAAGGCAGTTCTGCTTGGACGCCACTGCCACAATCCTCCCTGGGTTTGGAGGGGCCTAGAAGCCTTTCCCTCTGTCCTCCCAGGTGCAGGGGCCCCGCGAGCCCTCGGCTTGCACCCGGCCCCCCAAGCACAAGGGAGCGGAGGCCTGGGGTGGCTCAGAACATCTGTAATGAGCTACATGCAAATACCGTCTTCTGCCAAGCAAGCCAAGGGGCTTAGTATCAAACAGACCGCACCCACCGGGGCCCCCAGACTTGCTCTCCTCTCCCCAGGAAAGCCTGTCTCCGGCACCTGCCTCAGAGTCCGCCCCGGGAAATCTGCCTGGGCTTCCAAGGGCTTCCATGCCCACTCTCCCCTGAGCTGGCGATGGGCCCTGGTGAAGGAAGCGGCACACCAATTCACAGGGTGCCCCGCTAGCTTTATCGTGGCAGCCCCGGGGCTCCTGGAGGGTGAGCCTAAGCACTCTGAGCACACTGGAAGCCTGAACGCAATGCCAGCCTCAGGCTCAGGCACGCCAGAGAACAGGGGCCATCCTAACTGCCCCTATGCCTGCTTCCCACCCCCACCCTGGGGCCACCTGGTCAGTGGCCTCCCGGCTAAAGGCTCCAGTGCCTTGCGTCTCCCCATCCTCTATGGGTCCAGCAGGGAAGCTGGCTGGACCGGTGGGAGGAGACAGGAGCACCGTATCCCGGGGTTCTCAAACTGAGCGTGTCTGTTTCCTCTGTTGTCATCCAGAACATCTGTAAGCAAGGGACGGAGTGGGTGCTGCGTGGAGACCACGGAAGGCAGGGCCTCTGCTCTGTGGGCAGCTCTCTGGCTCGCCCACCACAGGGATCTGCTGCAAGTTAAAACAAAGCAGGGGAGGGGTGGAAGGAGAGGGGCTGGGAGTTATATTACTGTCCTGGTTCAGTGATTTCTCCCGAAACACACGAAAGCTCAGGGAAGGGGGACCCCGGCAGCAAGGCGAGGGAATGGATGAGGACGAGGGACAGGAGCGCTCAAGAGACCGGGGCTCCTCCTTCGAGGCCTCCCCTGCCACAGGCACGGAGCTCCTGGAGGATCCCCAGCACATTCTGTTCCTCTGGGCACCACTGGCACCCAGCATAGGCGCCACGGGAGGCCTCCAAAGTGAACGTGGTGTGCACGTGAGCTGGATCCCGGGGCTCCAGGTCCAGAGTCCAGTCCTCCTTGGCCACCCTGCCTGGCAGCGCAGAAAGACGGGTCCTCACATCCTCAGCAGGAACTCCTCTGCAGAGAGACAGCAAGAGGGTCAGGGGAGAGAGGGAGGGAGGGAGGAAGTGCTAACTTGTCCGGTACGCTCTTCCCTGCCCTCCTCCTCCTCACTGCCTTCCACCCTTCAGGTCACAAGCTGTCAGTCCCTGCAGCCATCATTCCCAGATCCCCTGTAAAATGAGGCCCCTGCAGAGCTCAGCACTCACCCCCCAGGGCAGCACCTACCAGACTAATGTCGTCACCGGCTATTTGCAGGGTGACTGGACAGGGATTTTCTTCTCCTCCTCTCCTGGGACGGAGTAGGAACCTCCAGCCCACACTAAGCTAGGATCAAGGGAGGGGGTCTTTGGTTGGGAGCAGGGCAAGAGGCAGAAACTCTGTTAGCATCACCAAGCACAGGCTTTATGGTGTAAAGGCTGGTCCCAGCAGGCAAAGATTTTATTTGTGGTATGAGTACTTCACCCTGAGACTCATGAGGGCCACTTTCCGTCAGGCCAGCCCAGCCAACCTCCTTTTCCCAGGACCTTACCAAGCCCTCCCAGCTCCATCGTGGGGAAACAACTGACAGCAGTTGGGGGGGGGGGGTGTTTCTAGAAAGGAGGACTGGGGGATGGGGAGGCTGGGGGTGGAGGGATTACAGACTGAAGAGGGCAAGAGAGAAAGGGAGGGCAGAGAGAAGGGGGCCTGCCCATGCCAGGCAAGCTCCGTGAGACTGTGAGAGTCTGGGGAGAGAGTCAAGAACTGTTTTGCCTGACATCCGCATGTCTGACTTCTGCCTGTAAGTTAAGGGTTTACTTTCATCTTCACCCTGTTTCTTAGGGCAGGAGTGTGTCCCTCCTGGATCTCTAAATCCCAGCAGAGAAGTGGCCCAGTAAATGGTGATACATTAATGAACAAGTGAGTGAGTGAAACCCCCAGTGCTCACCTGACAGGGAGCAGGTGCTCTGCACGTGTTGAGATAACGAGGTGTGTGTGTGTGTGTGTGTGTGTTGTATTGGGGAAGGCACCATCTATCAAATCCACACTCTAGGTCCCTGCCTCTGTTGGGGGATGGGCCTCAATGAGCTGCAGGACAGATGCCCAGTAGGCACCTTCCCTCCTCCATCACCCTGGTGCCGAGAGCTCTCCACAGGCTCCCACCCCCTGGTAGACCCACCTGTTAGACCAGGGTCAGGTCAGGAGGTGAACGAAGAGGATGGCCAGGCCGATGTTAAGCAGGATCACCATGCAGATGAGGACAGTGTTGGGGACCTGGGAGCAGTGGAGAGAAGCTGCCTGAGTTCCCATGGCCTCTGAAACACCCCCTGCCCAAGTCCCTACAAAGCTGGACAGAGGAACAGGAACTTCCGGAAGAACCCTCCTCTGAGCACCCCGCATTTTGCTCACTGCTGTGTCGGGCAACTGGACAGCAGACCATCAGGGCTGGAAGGATTCTGGGAAATGATTAACCAAACCATTTAGGGTCCAGGTCGCAAAGCACAACAGTGGGCAGCACTGGAACTGGAAGCCAGGAACACGCCTTCCTTTCTGCGAATCCCCGCTGGGCCGCATCCATGGGTCCCACAGACCTAGCTTCATTCTGGTCCCTGAGTTTGCAGCTCCCAGCCCCTTCTAATAAGCCCTACTGGGCCCTTCCTCCACTGCCAGGAAGCCCTCCCTGCTACACTCTGTAGCAGATGCTGCTGGTGCTCAGCTCAGATAGCCCTGGTCCCGCAGATGCACTCACTCCCTGCCCATCCCCAGCTGCCTAGGGCTCCCAGCACCCCCTTCCCCAGAGCACTGCCTCTGACCAGAGGGACCAGAGGGAGAGGCCTGTCCCCTGCCCCAAGGTGCGGGACGCTGCAGTGAAAGTTACCTTCCCCATGCCTCCAGGGATCAGGCTACACTTGACTAAGCCCACATCCCTGCTGGGGATTTCCCTGCCCTATTCTGTGCGCTCGCCCTTCCCACCCCCAAATCATCCTCACTGGAATCCCTCCTGAAGCCCAGCCACCCTGGGGGACCCGACGTGGGACACCTCCTTCTGCCACAAGCTTCACTCACCTCCTCCACCTCCACCTCGGCCTCCGCTGCCTGCGCCGCCTCCTTCCGAGCCTTCTTCTTGGCCCCCGCCTTGGTCAGCCCTCGGGCCTCGGTCTTGCGGGCCTTGGCCTTGGGCTCGGCTTTGGGGACGATGGGCTTGGGCTCCAGCTTGGCGGGGGAGTTGGGCGCGGGCTGGGGGGCCCGCACTGGGGCGGCGGCCGGCGATGGCGGCGCGGAGTCGGGCCCGGAGGCCTCGGGCTCGGGCTCGTCCTCGAAGGGCGGCGGCGCGGGCGGCGCGGTGCGCACCGCGTAGCTGTGGTAGCCCCGGTACAGCGCCACCTCGGGCTCGCGCGACGGCGCGGGCGGCGGCTGCAGCGCCTCGATGGCCATGCGATCGGTGGCCGGCCGCGCGGGGCTGCGGCGGCCCGCTCCCTCGGCACCCGGCTCCCCGTTCCAGGCGCCCGGGCTCGCCGGGCGGTCCTTGGTGGCCCCCGGGCGGGGCCGCTTGGGCTGCGGGGGCGTCCCGGCCGGCGACGGGGGGCCGCCTTCGGGCCCGGGGGGCTCGTGCTCGTGCAGCTGCGGGCTCTCGCGGGTCCGCTGCTGGGGGCCCGCGGCCCCTGGGCCCCGCTCCGGGGGCTCGAGCAGGCTCTCCGAGTTCTCCAGGATCTCCTGCAGCAGCCGACGCTTCTGATACTCCGGACCTGCCGGGAACAACCGGCGAGGCTGGCTTCGAACCCCGGTCCCAATAATGATGACCCTGGGCAAGCCATTTAACCCCAACCTCCTTTATTTACTCAGCCAGCAGCTTCCTACCACCTGGCCTGTGCCCAGCACTGTGCCAAGCAATTTCCAAACAGTAGCTTGTTGAGGTGTTTTAACAACGCTATGAGCTCCGTGCTATTAGCCTCATTTTTACAGATGAAAGAAAGGGAGGCTCGGAGAGGTGGCATCGCTTGCCCCAAGTCACCAGTCTGACAAAGGGCAGAGGCAGGCCCAGATCCAGTCCGAATGGCTCCAGAGTTTATGTTCTTAACTGTGGCACTGGTTTCTTTCCACTCCCTTATCTGAAAAGTGGCCTAATCATACCTACTTCACAAATACTAATGCAAGGTTTAATTGAAAAATGCATGTAAAATGCAAAGCTCAGGACCTGGCACAGGTGAAATTGGGGCTGGGAGGTGTCGTTCTTCCTGGGACCAGCAGGGGGAGCGCTGTGACGGGAGGCAACTTACAAGTCTGCGCTCCAAGGTCCCCCAGCCAGTCCCCAGTGGTCTCCTTGCTACAGCCAGAATAACATTCAGAAAATACAAGTTTAATCGTGCCACTTGCCATAAAGCCCTTCAATGCGGAGAACGGTCGCCCACCTCCTGGGCTCCCACTGCTCTACCCAGGCGCCAAGTCTGTATCTGAGTCAGGGGCTGCAGAATCCTTACTCCGCAGCCGCATTTCCCACCACCTCCGCTGCTTGTTTTACCATCTAGCTGGCGAGGAAGCCTGCCACTCCTTTCCGTTTCTGTGCCTTTGCACCCACAGTCCCTTCCTCTTGATGTGCCGGTCCCACATAGCACTACATGGTGCAGTGATTCTCAACGAGTGGCCCCAAACCAGCAGCACTGGCACTTCCCAATCCTTGTTAGAAAATCACACTCATGGGCTCTATTCCAGACCTACCGAATCAAAACCTCGGGGTGGGCCCGGTGTTCTGTGACACGTTTGAGACCCACTGATCCGAGGGCAGCCTTCTCTAACACCGCCCCGCCTGGAGATGTAACTCCCTGGGTTATGTGCTCCCTATGAGCGCCCAGAGCCCCCGTTCCAACCACACAGAACGTACGCTGTGTGGAATTTAATCGTGAAAGGGAGACGACAGCCAACACCAACAGTTATTGAGAGCCTGCCATGGACTAGGCCGTGTGCTCTTCACCTGACGTGCATCTAATCTGCTGCCCAAAAAGTATTATTCTTACTCCCATTTTACAGATCAGAAAACAGGTTTACAGAGGTGAAGGAATTGAACAAGGTCTCTGAGCTGGTTAGCAGTGGAGTCAGGACGTGAATACATGCCTCACGCCCTGATATGCTGTCTTCAGGATTCAATGCTCCTCTAGATTCTGGATCCCGGCTTTGTACCCCAGAGCCCAGCACAGTGCCTGACACACGGGCAGCACTCGATTAAACTGAAAGTGACGTGCAAGAGTGGGAGGGCTTAACGCCTCCTCCTCCACAGAGACCTCTCCCTTCACCACGCTTCATCAGCTCAACTGCCCTGCCTGCAGCAGAGAGAGGAGGCAGCCAGGAGTGGGGCCAATGTGCAGCTGGGAGCCTCTGATTCCCCACCACGACCTCAGCATGGGTCCCCTGGTGTCACTCTATCCCATGCTGTCACAATCCCCCGTTCTTGGATTCACAGACATTTGTGAACCCACCTGGGTATCTCAGCTTTCCAGCAAACAAACGAAAAGAAAAATGGTCCAACCCTGGGGGCCTCCCCTCACCCTGTCCTGCCCGTCCCCTCCCTGGGTGGCCCTACCTGGCTGGTAGAAGTCTGGAGCCAGCTCCCTGGCCAAAGTGCGGGCAATGCTGGACTCCTGGTTGGCAGCCACGGCGGCCTGTTCCGCTGCCTCAGCTTTGGCCTTGGCGTGGCTTGTCCTACGGAGAGAACATGGTAGAGACTCAGAACCCTCCAGAAAACCAGGCCTCTGCCCACAAAAGACAGGCTGGCCAGAGCATTCGTTCACTCGGGCTGTCGAGGAATATGTATTGAACCCTGTGGCCCAGACTGCTGTGCACTCCCTAGACCATTCCCTCTTCTTTCTGAGCACACAGGCCACGTGTCTCTTGCAATCAGTGTGGTCAGGCAACTGAGTTCTGGCCAACGCACTGTGGGAAGACATGACATATGCTGTTTCCAGGCTGGGTCCATGAAAACTTCTTCTGCAATCTACATCCTCTCCTTTTGCCCTGGTGCTGGTTGGATGGAGGAAAAGCCAACACTCCAGAACAGGAAACTTAACTTCTTTTGGGTCCCAGACCCCTTTGGCATCTGGTGATACTTATGGACTCCTCCTCAGAATAATGTTTTAAAATGCATAAAATACACAGGATTACAGGGTGCCTGGGTGGCTCAGTCGGTTAAGCGTCCGACTTCAGCTCAGGTCACGATCTCGCGGTCTGTGAGTTCGAGCCTCGCGTCAGGCTCTGGGCTGACAGCTCAGAGCCTGAAGCCTGTTTCCACTTCTGTGTCTCCCTCTCTCTGACCCTCCCCCGTTCATGCTCTGTCTCTCTCCGCCTCAAAAATAAATAAACGTTAAAAAATTAAAAAAAAAATACACAGGATTACAAAGGGACCCAATTATACTGACACACTGTTACCGAAATACTTAAAGGAACAAATTTGTAATATAATGTCTGGGTCCTTCCTCATTAACACATTGAACAAAATATCTAGCAAGCGTATCAACTACACTCATTTTAAAGTATAGATTAGCATAAAGGGTATTTCAAAGATATCTGCAGTAGGGGCACTGGCTCAGTCGGTGGAGCGTGTGACTCTTGATCTCTGGGTTGTGAGTTCAAGCCCCACACTGGGAGCAGAAATTACTTAAAAAAAATAAAATCCCTTTTTAAAAGAAGATATCTGCAACAATAATAATGTAATGTGAAAGTATATGTGATTTATACCAGTGACAAAGTCACATATATTTCTTCATTTTTTATTTTTATTTTTGAGTCAGAGAGAGTGCAAGAGGAGGAGGGGCAGAGAGAGAGGGAGACACAGAATTGGAAGGAGGCTCCAGGCTCTGAGCTGTCAGCACAGAGCCTGATGAGGGTCTCAAACTCATGGACCTTAAGATCACGACCTAAGCCAAAGTCGGATGCTTAACCGACTAAACCACCCAGGTGCCCCAAGTGACAGATATTTCTAGTACTACTATGGTTTTTTGCCTACCTCCATAATTTGAAGCAAATGCTAAATTTCAGTTAGAAGTTAGTAAAAATAAGATAATTTTCCCCTCTGTTGTAGAAACTTTTGGCGCTCTGCCCAGATCCCTTCGCTGGGCAAAGGCACCACCCCTAGCTCCTGTATAGGCTGCTAATGGCTCATTACTGTCCTAGAAAATTGCACCCAACAGAAGCCACATTGCTCCGGAGGTCAAATCGCCACCCACTCCAACCAAGCGGCTCACAACTAATGACTGATGACACCCCCTAGGCCCCTCTTGACCCAGGAGAAACCAACTCTGTGGTAGCCACAGAACACTCCCCCACCCCCTGCCGTGGGGTCAGGCTGAGGCGGGACTGCAGGTAAGATTACATCCTTGTTGGGTTCCCTACCCTACTCTGTTTCTGTCACCCTCCCCTCTCCTGAAAGCATCCCCTCAAAAAATCATCTGCTCATGGGGCACCTGGGTGACTCAGTTGGTTAAGCATCCAACTCTTGATCTCGGTTCAGATCGTATCTCACAGTTCTTGAGATGGAGCCCCATGTCGGGCTCGGTGCTGACAGCACAGAGCGTGCTTGGGATTCTCTTTTTCCCTCTCCCTGTGCCCCTCCCCGGCTCGCGTGTGCACACACGCTCTCTCTCTCAAAATAAATAAACACTTAAAAAAAATAATCTGCTCAAGAATCCCCACCTCAGATTCTGCTTCTAGGGAATCTCACCTAAGACAGCATCCAGGTTCACAGACTCCCTGAATTCCATCCACAGAACCCGCTGTGAACCCCATGTTAAGAGACACAGTGGAAGGAACCGAGGTCCAGAGATGATTATAGATAATGCGAAGTTCCCTTCCCATAGTCCCACACTGGAATGTGGAACATTTAGCCATTACACTTAAACATTCAGTGTGGAACATTTAAAGAAGCCTTAAATGTTTATTGTGTTAACACCTGAGATCTGGGAGATGTTCCTTTCAGCTGTTAGTCTAGCCAGAAGCACCTACTAAAATAACAATTCCATTGTGGGCCAGACACAGTTCTGAAGGAATTATCAAGATTATCTTATGTAATCATCATGATGCCTTAGGGAGCTGGTGCTGTTATTATTTTCCCTATTTTACAGAAAAGAAAACTGAGGCACAGACAGGTTAAATAATTTGCCCTGGGTCTCAGGGTCATTAAGTGCAGGAGCTAGGAATTTGAACCCAGGCAATAAGGCCCAGGGCTCATGCTCAAGCACTACTCTGGAACACGTGCCACCCCGGGGCACTGAGGACAGAGACCTGAGGATAAGACCAGCCCTGTCCCTGCCCTCACTGCCAAGTGAGGCAGGAAGGAGGTAAACAAAACAACAAAACGTATTAATACAATGCAGTTAAATAAAAAGAACTTAACTGTGTTGTGAGAAGTGCCATGAAGGAAGTGCCATGAAAATATAGAAAAGGTACAGCACATATACTTAAAAAAAAAAAAAAAATTCTAGAGCAGGAAGACAAATAGATCAGTGACAGATGTGGGACCAGGGAAGGTTTCTTTGAGAATGTGACATTCACTGAGATGAAGAAAAACATAAATTAGACCCATAACAGGAGAGGTGGGCACAACAAGGCAGAAAGAAGAAAGAGCATGTGCAAAGGCCCTGAGAAAGAGGAAGAGCTCAGTGCTTTGGAGAACTAAACAAATGAGTGTCCACATCTGCTGATGAGACACACCTCAGGGAGCTGACGTGTGTCTTTGCATCTCAATCTCCAGTATATAGAATTGGGCCTGGAATAAGGGAGGACAGGCCCTTTACCTACGTTATCCCCTTCAATCCTCAAAATGTCTAGGAGGTAGTTTTTACTGTTTGCACTTTACACATGGGGAAACTGAGGCTCAGAGAGGTATCTTCTCAAGGATGCAAAATAATAGTTAATACTTACAAAGCATTTACCACATGCCACGGGCTTTATAGAAACCAACTCATTTGAACCCCCAATAACACTGGGTAGCAGATATTAATACCACCACCCCTCTTTACTGAGGAGAAATCCAGGGCACAAGGCTTTAAGGAACTAAGGCAAACTTATACAGCCAGGAAGTGACAGAGCGAGATTTCGAACCGAGACATTCTGGGATCCAGGGTCTGTGCCTTTAACTGCAGGCTGTCCGCTCACCCAGTAGGGAACAGTGGAGTTCAAACCCAGAACCCTGTGATTTCCAAGCCCTGCCCTTGCCACCTTGCCACAATAGTGTTTATACTGACAGGGGCGCCTGGGTGGCTCTGTCGGTTAAGCGTCCGACTTTGGCTCAGGTCATGATCTCGCAGTTTGTGAGCTCAAGCCCCGCATCGGGCTCTGTGCTGACAGCTCAGAGCCTGGAACCTGCTTCAGATTCTGTGTCTCCCTTTCTCTCTGCCCCTCCCCTGCTCACGCTCTGTCTCTGTCTCACAATAATAAATAAGCATTTTTTAAAAATTAAAAAAAAAATTCTTTACTGACAGAAGAATACCTAAATATGGGATGTCTGTCTGACTTGGTCAGTAGAGCCTATGACCCTTGATGGGGTTGTGAGTTCGAGCCTCACATTGGGCATAGAGTTTACTTTAAAGAAAATGAACACTTAAATGAACTCACGCATGTGCACAGGTATGCGTGGAGGGGCAGCACAGGGAACGGTCAAGAGCACAGCTTTGGATTCCAGTTCGGATGCTGCCAAGGCTGGGGCTGAAACTTAGGAGGATGCCAAAAACTCAGCAAGCAAGAGAAAACAATGTTTCAAAGCAATATTTTAAAAGTCAAGAATAATGCCAAAAAATCCTTGATGAACAAGTTGTGAACAAAATTTAAATACTGGATCAGACCCTGCACTTTGCACGACCTTGATCACTTCACCCTAGTCCTGATCCCACCGTGACTCTAGGACCTTGGGTGAGTTGCTCTGCCTCTCTGTGCCTCAGTTTCTTCATTTGTACAATGGAGATAATAATTTCCCCCTCTTGGAGTTGCTGTGAAAGCTCATGATTTAAGAGGCAACATATGAAAGCGTTTAGGCCACGATGTGACTGAGTGGAGGTGCCAGTAATGGTGGTGATGGTGGTGGTGGAGGTGATGGTGGAGGAGGAGGTGATGAAGGAGAAGAAGGAGGGAGATGAGGTTTATGACATCAAACCTGAGTGTGGTACATGCATATCCCAGGTTCATATTTGCCTGCGCACGAATGCATGTGACTCAAACTCCTAAACTTTCCAGAAACACTTCCCTGGCAACCTGAAACCCCAGGTCGGGGGAGGAGGGAAAGTGCTGGGCAAACCTTCAAACAGAGAAAATGTCCTTTTTTGGTAACGCGAGCTGGATGGTGCTTGCTTGTTTCCTTGGTGCCCTGGGAAGCTGTGCTGCAGGACGCCTCCTAAGGCCAGACAGGCAGCCTGCACACAGAGCCCCAGAAGATCTGGGGAGATCAACCGTGGACACCCCTCAGAGCAGCCAGACAGGGGTTGAGAAAGGGGCGGCCACACGGCCCAAGGCAGTGAGGGCTGCTGTGTTCACAGGAAGCTCGCTGCTCTTTCCCATGTCCATCAGTCTGGCCGGCTGACCCCCTTGGTCTCTGGTCTCAGGAATGGCTGCCACCCTTCCAGCCAGACACTCCCGTGTTCTCCCACGCCCTCCTCCTCGGCTCCTTGCGGCAGCCACGGCCATCACTCACCAAGTCCCCTCTCCTAGTCCTGCGAAAGCTCCAGCATCCACAGCCTCTCCCTCCTTGTGTCACTGCTCCTCAAAGCCCCCGTGTGCTCCCTACAACTGATCACAGTGGCATCGTGGGCTGGCTCAATCCAGACGTCCAGAGGCCTCAACTCTTGCTTAAAATCTTTGCAAGGCTTCCTACCACGCTCAAAATAAAGCCCAAGGCACTTAGCACAGCCTTCCAGCTTCTCCAGATCCTCCGCTGAGGCCGTCCTGATGAGCGTATCACCAGCTGCCGTCTCAGCGCAGCCCTGGCAGCTCACAGGGTGAGGGCGGGGAGCCTGCTGTTGCCCAGAGGCTCTTGTAGGTCAGGGCCACTCACAGTGTGGCCCATCACCCTCCTGGCCCCTCATCACCTGGGAGCTCATCAGAAATGCAGGTTCGCGGGCTCCATCCCAGACCTACTGAGTCAGAACTTCAGGGTGAGGAGCCCAGGAACCTGTGTTTTAGAAGTGCTCCAGAGGCTTCCACTTCTCACTGAAGTCTAAGAAGCATGTGCTGGTAGACAGACGGAGAAACCAGCTCTAGGCTGGGCAGCTCCCAGCCTGCTCAACTCTCCGGGAGCCTTGCTTGAGTGCTTCTCCTTAAGCACCAGGATCCCTTCTCTGGGTTCAGGTCCTGCTAAGGAAATGCTGGACCTGTTTCTTCTCCTGTGACCACTCACTGTGTCTGGGCTGAGACCGCTAGGGGAGGGTCTCCAAGGATGGCTCTGACCTATGGGAAAGGGAACCAGCAGAAACTGGGGCGGGGGGAGGGGCAGGGATCAGTCACTCTTCTTGATTTCATTGGGATTATCTTTCGTCAGCGGGGTTAAAAATAAGGCTGGTGGTTCTGGGACAGGGGCAGGGCGATAACCCAACAGAAGTGCTTCTGAGAGCATCCCCCGCACCCCAGCAACTTCTCCTCACTCCTAGCTCCCTAACTGCTGGCTACAAGTCGTCTCCACCAGGCGTCGATGGCTTCATGGACCAAGGGAGATACCTGCTGGAATCATCCCCAACTCCGTGCCTTTGTTCAGGCTGTTCCCCCACCTGGATGGAAGGCTCCTTCCCCTCTGTCCACCCTCCCAGTCTTAAAGGGCCAGCTCAAAACCCACTTCTATATATTGATTCATTCACTTAATATAACTTTCTGGAGTGCCTACTGAGTGCTAGGAGCCATTCTGGGTACTGTGGATCTAAGAGCAAACCAAGCATCTAAAAACCCCTTGCAGAGCTCACGTTCTAGTGCAGGGGGGTCGGCAAACTTCAGCAGCGGGCCAGCCAGTGCTGCCCATGAACAGAGACTGGTTTGTATATTTTTGAATGGTTGAAAAAACAAAACAAGAGTGATATTTTCTGACACATGAAAATTACATGAAATTCAGAGTTCAGTGTCCATATAATGTTTTATTGGAACCCAGCCACACCCATGTGTTGACACATTGTCTAGAGTTAAGCAGTTGCCACAGAGACCGTGTGACCTGCAAGGCCAAAAATATTTACCATCTGCTCTTTGACAGAAAAGGTTTACTGACCCCTGTTTTAACGCATTCACTCAACTACTGTCTCTTCTACGACTACTTTCAACACTATTAACATCTGTTATTTGTTGACTACCTTGTGCCCAGCTCTGTGCTATGGCTGCTTTACACAAATGACCTCAGAGAGGTGGAGTCACTTTCTCAAGGTCACACAGCTAGAAAGTCAATCAGCCCGAGCTCTTACCCATTACACCAAGCTTCCCCCCCCCCCCCCCCCCCCCCGCCACTTGCCAGTAACTCTGGGCCAGGTCCTCCATGTGCTGGGCCCAGAGATGGGGATCAATAGGACCCAGCAGCCACCTGAGCCTAACGCAGCCATGCCAAGCCAACCACACAACAGCCCTGCAAACCAATGGATGAAGAGAGATGCAGAACAAAGCCTCTAAACTGCTGGGGAGAGCCGCTAAGAAGAGAGAAACTCCAGCTAGGTAGCTTGGGTGAGGGGTCCTAGCACTGCCCCCTTGCAACCAATCTTTGGCAAGTCTGAGCTCCCTGAACCCCGGTCTCCTCATCTGTAAAATGGGGATAATAACAGCAACTACCAGGCAGAAATGATGTAAGAAGTAAATGAACGGACAGTCATCTGGCCCTTAGAGCAGTGACCCGGATGCAGGAAGTCCATACAGTGCTTGTTAATAAAATAAATAAGCATACTTTTTTGGAGAAGCCTAAAAATCCTGGACCACGTGCCGCTGAGTTGTTTAAAAAAAAAAATTAAAACTTTTTTCGTTTTTAAAATGAAAAAAAAATCTTCAGAACACAAAACCTCTGGTATGCCTGCAGGACAGAGGCAGATAATGAGTCTCCAGCTCAAACCTCTGCCAGCCTCTCTGGAGGCCGCAGAGGTGGCCGGCAGGGACAATGCTGCCAAGTGTCTTCCTGTGGCGGGGGATGCTTCAGATGCCACTGCCCTGCCCTCTCCCAAAATAGCCCCTCGCCCACAGCTCTGGCTGGCCGTGGCCACTTCCTCCAGAACAATCATGGTCAGAGTAATCACAGAGAGGAACCACAGCTGGGGTGAAGAAAGCCCCCAAGGATGTAGGCAGGGGCACGGTCAGCGAGTCTTGACAGAGGAGGGAACTTCCTCCCCTCTCCACCCCAGCCCCAGGGCTTCATTTGGCAAATGGGGCGAAGTCCCTCCAGGAAGCCCCCCTCACCAGAGGGGTTAAGGGCAGAAGCTCCAGTCTAAATAATAGCACCATCACACTAGAGGTATCTGACCTTTGCTCACCGGTCTCAGTTTCCTCAACTGCGAAATGGGGATAATAATACTTCACAAAATTACTGAGAGTCTGAAGTGAGCATAGACGGAGCATTTAACAAACACTAGCTTTCATTATCATGGTTTTTGTAACTATTATAACAATGCTTCCCAGCATTTCTCTTCCAGAATTCTATGGACTGCCAATAAATTGGGATGTAAATATGCATTCTTGTGGAAGGATATGTCCTCTGAACACTGTTCCAAGATTCACCCATTCTGTACCTGTGTCCATACTTTAATCCTTTCTTCTTTTTAATTTATTTTTATTTTGAGAGAGAGAGAGCATATGTGAGTGGGGCAGGGACACACACACACACACACACACACACAGAGAGAGAGAGAGAGAGAGAGAGAGAGAGAATCCCAAGCAGGCTCCACACTTAGCACAGAGCCCAACACAGGGCTTGAGCCCACAACCCTGGAATCATGACTTGAGCCGAAATCAAGAGTTGGATGCTCAACTGACTGAGCCACCCAGGCGCCCCCATACTTCAATCCTTTCTACCAACAAATGTTATTTTACCGTGTGCAACAACTGTATTGAGTTTACCTGTTCTTTAGCTGATGGACATTCGGGTTGTTTCCGCTTCTGCCTGCTGTGAATAATGCCGGTATGGACATTGGTGTACCAGTTTTTGTGTGTCTGTATGTCTTCATATGTCATGGGTGCCCACCGAGGAGCAGAATTTCTGGGTCATGTGTTAAGTCCATGTTCCGGCTGAGGAACCGTCAGGCTGGTTCCACGGTGGCTGCACCATTTTACATCCTCCCCGGAACATAGGAGGGCTCCCATTTCTCCACATCTTCGCTAACACTTGTTATTATACCCATCTTTTAAATTTTATTCATACTAGTGGTTTGTGAGGTGGTGGTGACAGTGATGATGGTGGTGGAGGCATCATTAGCCATTGGGGAAATGTCCACCTGCATTTTCCTGATGGCTAATGAAGTTGAGCATCTACTCACGGGCTTCGCAGCCATTTGTGGATCTCAGGAGAAACGTCTCTTCGGATCCTTTGTCTTTTTTAAATTGGGTTTTGGTATATTTTATTATTGAGTAGTTAAAGTTCCTTATATAGTCTAGATATAGTCCCTTATCAGATATGGTGCCAGTCATGTATTGCAAATATTTTTCCGTCCTGCGGCTCGTCTTTCCACTTTCTTGATATCATCCTCTGCAGCATAAAGGTCTTTAAGTTCAATGCAGTCCAGTGTATCTGTTTTGTTTTTGTTTTTTCTTTTGTTGTGTGTGCTTTTGGTGTCAGATCCAAGAAGGTTTTGCGTAACCTATGGTCACCAAGGCTTACTCCCGTATTTTCTTCTGAGAGTTTCCCAGTTTTTGTGCTGATGTATAGATCTATACATATGCATTGCTTCTAATAAGAAAAATGGGAAATAACCTAAGGGTTCATGCCGCCCTGTTGAGTTAGGTACTACCACCATTGTACAAATGAGAAAACGGAGTCACAGAGAGCCTAACTCACTTGCTCATTGCTATTAAAATGAGTGTTGAGCCAGAAGGAAAGGAAATCGAGTCTGGTAGGAGAGACAGACAAGACTGAAAAGTCCTGTAGCAAAGCAAACAGAAGTCAACAGAGTAGGAGAAAGCCCATCCACCGTGTTACGTGTTCATAATTTGTCTTTTGTTACTTTCATATTATATAAAAAAGATAAAAGGTACAGGGGTGCCTGGGTGGCTCAGGCGGTTAAGCCTCCGACTTCGGCTCAGGTCATGATCTCATGGTTCGTGAGTTCGAGCCTCGTGTTGGACTCTGTGCTGACATCTCAGAGCCTGGAGCCTGTTTCAGATTCTGTGTCTCCCTCTCTATCTCTCTGCCCCTCCCTTGCTCTCTCTCTCTCTCTCTCTTTCTCAAATAAAGATTTAAAAAAAATTTTAAAGGGTATAAAACGACATGACTTCATTGTAGAAAAGTTCTGAAAATCAGCAGGTTTTCTTTTTTAAAAGAAAAAAATGCCATCAACGTTTTGGTATTTTGAGGTGGGTAGGAGCACAGTTGTAGGACTGTGGATGACTTACTAAATTTTCTGTGCTTTGATTTTTCCATCCGTAAAATGGGGCCATGAATAGCCCTCACTTCATTGGGTTGTTGGGATTATAGAGTGAATTAACGTAACAAAGCATTTTGAAGCGTAGGCTCTATGCAAGAGTTTGAAACTTTTCCACAAAGTGATTTTGTTCCAGGTGAAGTGGGCAGCTACACCTGCCACCTCCTCAGGGCCCCAGAGAATACCCCCGCCTTGGAAACCCAGCCTGGAATCCCCAGGCCGTGGACGTGAGGTCTTCCAGATCACGTTATGTTTTGTTTTTTTTTAAATTTATTTATTTTGTGAGACAGAAAGATAGCACAAGCTGGGGAGGGGCAGAGTGAGAGAGAATCCCAACCAGGTTCCTCCACACATCAGGGCGGAGCCCGATGGAGGCTCGAACCCACGAGCTGTGACATCACGACCTGAGCAGAAACCAAGAGATGCTCGACCCACGGAGCCACCCAGGGCCCCCCAGATCATGTTTTATAGCGACCCTTCTCCCCTGCCGAAAGAAGGCCTCCTCCGTCCGCATGCCAGCAGGTGTGTGTGACCCCCACCCCCAGCCTAGAAGGCAGAGGCAAAGTAGTAAGAGTTGCTGTTTACTGAGTGCTATGTGCCAGACATTTGACCTATGTGGTCAGCTGAATAATGGCCCAAGGATATCCCCATCCTAATCCCTGGAACCTGTGAATGTGACCTTATATGGCAAAAGGAGCTTTGCAGATGTGATTAAGGATCTTGAGATGTGGGGATTATCCTGGATTATCCAGGGAGGCCCTAAAGGTGATCACGAGTGTCCTTATAAGAGGAGGCAGAGGGAGGTGGGATGGCAGGAGAGAAGGCGAGGTGATGACAGCAGCAGAGACTGGACATGAAAAAAAAAAGAGGGAGGTGCCTGGGTGGCTCAGCCAGTTAAGCGTCTGAGTCTTGATTTCGGCTCAGGTCACGATCTCCTGGTTCACGGGTTCGAGCCCCGTGTAGTGCAGAGCCTGCTTGGGATTCCTTCTCTCCCTCTCTCTGCCCCTTCTGCTCTCTCTCTCTCTCTCTCGAAATAAATAAATAACCTTAAAAAAAAAAAAAGCAGAGACTGGAGCGGTGTGATGTGAAAATGGAGGGGCCATGAGGTGAGGAATGGGGCAGCCACTGGAAGCTGAAAAGCCAAGGAATTGGATTCTCCCCTGGAGCCTTGAGAAGGAATTAGCTGTGCTGACCTTGGCTGTAGTGTGGTGAGACGGATTTCAGACTTCGACCTCCAGAAGTGTAAATGAATAAATCTGTGTTGTTTTAAGGCCCCAAATCTGTGGAAATTTGTTATGGCAGCAAGAGGAAACTAAAACAACTTGTGTGATCTCCTGTCATCCTCAAAGACAACTCACTTTGGGGGGGGGGGGCAGGCGGGGAAGAAACGCAGGCTCAGGAAGTCATTTGCCTGAGGCTCGTAGCTGGAAGTGCCAGGGCCAGCTGGACCTGCGTCCAGGGCCGTCTGGCACCAGAGCCTTTGCTGGCCCACGTGTCTGCTGTGCTGCCTCCGTTCAAGCCCACGTTCCAGGAGGGCACAGCGGCCACCACCCAGCCTCTTCCCCAGGGGTAGCGTGAGGCCCTGAGTCCCTGTGCCCCTCCGAGAGGGCCCAGGGCCAGCAGTTACTGGCGGTGAGAACCCTACTTCCCCAGAGAAAGGCTAGTCCATCGGGGCCTGGGGACTGCTGGCTGATTATGTATGGCTGAGGTGTGGCTGCACTTTGGTAACTAGTGAAATGACAGGGAGGGGACCTGGGTCTTGCACCCCTCCCCCAGATAAAACTGGGTCCTGCAGTCCAATCTGGAACCTGGCTGCCGCCAGGGTGGCCTCTTCTGCATGGGCTGGCAGATAGACCTTTGGAGCAGCACAGAGAAACTTCCTTTTTAAAACGTTTATACCAGGTTTGAAAGCCAATTTTGTAAATTATAAAAGCAGTAATATTAAAGCTGCAGCACCTTGAATCCACTGAGCTCCCTATGCACAACCCAGCTTTTAACAGGGCCGTGAACACAGTAATGATTCAGTTTTGGGGCACAGCGCTTGAGAGTGTGGAACCTGCAATCACACTGCCTGGGATCGAACCTGACTCACACACGAGGCTGTGTGGCCTGGAAAAATTGCTTAACTTCTCTGTGCATTCATCTCTTCTTCAGAACAATGAGTGTGGCAGGCAGATTTCTCAGAGGGCCCCTGGCACTCACACCCTTGTCTAATCCCCTCCCCTCGTGCATGGGCTGGACTTAGGCTCCTAAATAAAAAAACTTGGGAAAGGTGATTCGTTTATAGAAGACAGTGACTTCTCTCTTGCTAGCAGCTTCTCTTGCTGGCATTGACGGGGACATCCAGTGGCAAGGAACTGAGGGCGGCCTCTGGCCAACAGAAGTGAGAAACTGAGGCCTTCAGTCCAAAGGCCCACGGGAATATTCAGTTAAGCGCCCAGCTTCGGCTCAGGTCATGATCTCACGGTTCGTGAGTTTGAGCCCTGTGCGGACAGCTTACAGCCTGGAGCCTGCTTTGGATTCTGTGTCTCCCTCTCTCTGCCCCTCTCCCGCTCACACTCTGTCTCTCTCTCTCTCTCTCTCTCTCTCAAAAATGAATAAAAACATTTAAAAAATTAAAAAAAAAGACTATGTCTATCGTGATATTGTGATTTATAAGAAATACAGCTGACCCTTGAACAAAGCAGGGGTTAGGTGCATCAACCTCCATACAGTCAAAAATCCAAGTATCACTTCTGACTCCCCAGAAACTCAACTACTAATAGCCTATATTGATCAGAAGCTTTACTGACAATCTAAGCAGTTGATTAGCACATATTTTGTATGTTATTTGTACTGTATACTGTATTCTTTCAATCAACTAAGCTAGAGAAAAGGAAATGTTATTGAAAACCATAAAGAAGAGAAAATACATTCCCACTACTGTACTTTATCTCTTGAAAAAAACCCGTGTATCAGGGGACCCGTGCAGGTCAAACACCTGTTATTTAAGGGTCAACTTGAGGGTCACTCAGATGACCAAAATATATTTCTCATATATATTTGATCTTCATTCATGGTTCCTGTCTCATGGTTTCCAAAACTCTTGGAATTTCCTGAGTGATAAGAGCAATGGGACAACCTTTTGTTACAAGATTCAGTCTCTTGTCTCCAGTTCCTGAAATCACTTCAGAGTCATAAAAACAAAACAGGTGTCTTGATATTCATAACAAGACCCTTCCCACCACACCTGCATTTATGATAAGGAGGTGACTTTTGGAAAGCACCTAATGATGGAGGCTGGTTACCAGGGGCACCAACCAAGAATGGAGGGTTGGAACTCTCAGTCCCACCCAGTGATTTCAGGGGAAGGAAGAGGGGCTGGAGGTTGAACCAATCACCAATGGCCAATGATTTAATCAATTGTGCCTATGTAATGAAGCCTCCATAGAAACCTAAAAGGATGGTGTTCAGAGAGTTTCTGGGTTGGTGAATATGTGAAGGTACAGGAAGAGTGGCACGTTTAGGGCACAGAAGCCCTGCACAGCTCTTAGAAACTAGTAATCTAGAAATAAATTGTTTCTCTGAGTTCTGCGAGCCGCTCTAGCAAGTTAATTGAACTCAAAGAAGGGGTCATTGGAACCTCCTACCTACAGCTGGTCAGTCAGGAGCCCAGTGACACCCTGGACTTGCAAATGGCATGGGGGGATATGCCATCTCGTAGGACTGAACCCCTGACTTGTAGGCTCTGATGCTTTCTCCTGGTAGATAATGTCAGAATTGAGCTGAATTCCCAGAGCCCCAGCTAGTGTCGGTGAACTGCTTGGTGCCGTGGGGGGGAACCACGCCCCCCACCACCACATGTTGAAACTGGGTGCTAAGACCCCTTACTACCTCCTAGGGTTGCTATGAAAATTAGAATATACACAGCAGTGGCTCGCACAGAGGGTGCACTAAAGGAGTGCACTACTACAGATTTTACACTTAAATAATTTTCTGTGTTTCTGTATATTCGTATTTAGCTTTCAAACTGCTCAGCTTTTTCCTTTAGAAATTTGGCATCTACCTCTTTTCAGTGCCAGTGATTCCTCTTCTGGGAATCTGGCCAACAGATACGCTGGAAATGACATATTGCAAAGGCATTTATGGCAACATGGTTTGTAACAGCAAAGGACTGGAAACAAACCCAAAGCTAGCAGTAGGGACCTGGTTAACTACGTTCTGGTACGGCCACTTGAAGGACTTTACGCAGCCAGTACTAAGAAAGAGATAGATCTTTAAAACAGAGTGAATCCTGATAGGTCAAGTTATGGAGCAAGGTGTAAATTAACATATATTGTATGCAACGCTTGTGTAAACAAACAAGTGAGTTTGCTCTTCTATATGTGGAATATTTCTGGAAGGATAGATAAGAAATTGGTCATAAAGGCTGCTTACTGGGATGGGAACTAGATGGCTGGGGGTGGGGGGAGGTGGAAGGGAGGAAGATATACATGTGTGAGCACACACACACACTCTCATTTGAGCTGGGGACTTTCCTTTTGCCTCATCTCCTCCCCCCTCAGCTCACACATCATTCTCCACCCTGCTCTGCACCCTGGGTGACCCTCCTCCACGGTCTGCATTCACAGCGCCCTTGCTCTCTGGCTTCCAGCTGGGTTTAGCTGATGGGGGCACCAGCCGAGGGCTGGAGGAGGGAGAGGGAGCGGCTCCCTGTTCCTCTTCAGGGGGGTTCTCTCCTCCACAGCTTGCACCCATCGGCTCTAATGTAACACCATTTCCTCCCCTGGCTCTGTCAGACCCAGGGAACTAATGGCTTCCCATCATTGCTGGTCCCGGGTACCTCAATATCCTGGTTAATTTCCTGCCTACCTGGTATAAACATCCAGTTATAAGATGAATAAGTTCTGGGGACCCGATATAGAGCATGGTGATTATAGTTAGCAGTAGCGTATTATATGCTTGAGAGTTGCTAAGGGAGTAGGTCTTAAATATTATGTGACACAATGGAGGTGTTAGCTAATGCTAGGGTGGTAATCATTTTGCAATATATAAGTGAGGCAAATCAACACCTTGTATACAGTGTTATATGTCAATTATAGCTCAATAAAGGTGGGGGGAAATCCAGTAGCTTCATGAAACTGTCTGCAGCTGAACTCTTTGCAAATATCCCTTCCTGCCAGGACTCTGACTGATACAGCCCTTTTAGATCTTTTGAATGTGCATATAGTATTCCTATTGCAAGATAGATAGATAGATAAATAAATAAAATTTAAAAAACCTAACATCTATGACTGCTAGGATTTTTAAATGATCTAATTTATTCCTGAAAACAACCCTAAGGGATAGTATTATTATGTCCACTAAATAGACAGGGAGAGCCACATAGCCAGGAAGCGCTCTAGACCCCAGGTTGGCCTGATTCCCAAGCCTGTGTCAGCCAGTGTAGGATGGCCCCGTCTCACCTGCTTACCCAGCAGGAAGAGGACAAGGACTGGGCTAAGATCCAAGTTTCCCGATCTGGTCCTGCTCTATCGGATGTTCTACAATGTTTTCTTAGAACCGGAACTTGACTAAGATGTATACAGCAGAGGGATATTAAAAATATTGAGCAAGTGCTATGGGGGGTGGGCACCAACCAATGAGAGTGGTGTGCCAGGTGGTTAACCATTTAGTTGCTGGGTCTGGGGAAGTCAATATCCTGGGCAAGAGGCCAGGTGTACAGGACGGTAATGGGAGGTGGAGAGCACTTAGGGGGCTCAGGGGAGCTGTTGGCTGCAAATTGACACAAATCAGAATATTACAAAATGTTAACAATTGGTATGATGCTACAGGAGTGTTCAGCTGGATGCTAACCTTGGATGTAAGTTTTCTTTCTTATGCCCCATCTGGTTCAGGAAGCACTCCCCAGAGTCTACCCCCAGTAAACATGATCTTGACCCTCTGCCGAAGCCCCCTCAGTGCCTTTCCCAGAGCCTGGAGGATGATGTAGAAATGCATTATTATGCTATGCATATGATTTCATGACCTAGCCCCTGCCAACCTCTCTGGTCTTCATTTAAACCAGCCCTCCAGACAGCCAGAAATTTCCAGGTCCCCACATGTGCTCTACTATTTTCACTTCTGGGGATTTTACACAGGCTGCTCCCATTCCTGGGAACACTTGTTCCCTCCTTTATCTTGTCATCTGGCAAACTCCTATTCATCCTTCGGAACGCTCTCTCAGGAAAGCTTACTCTGACTGCCAGCTCTCTGTTCTTGCAGTCCCCTGCACTTAGCTGCAAGGTCACTTTCTCTTCCTCCACTTGGTCTGTGAGCCCCCAAAAGGGGCAGGAGCCTCACTGCTGTGTTTCTACCAAAGCAGTAGCAGGTACGTAACAGGTGCTCAGTAAATATTTGTTAGGTAAATGTGTTATATGCATTACATATTGGACTGTGAGACTCACACATCTCTTCTCATTTAATAACAGTTATAAGATGGAGTAACGGAAACCCAGAGAGACCTGTGTGATCATTATTTTTTAAATGTTTATTTATTTTGAGAGAGAGAAAGAGAGTGCAGAGTGTAGGGGAGGGGCAGAGAGAAGGAGAGAGAAAAATCCCAAGCAGGCTCCATTGTCAGCACAGAGTCTGCCACGGGGCTCAAACCCACAAACCGCAAGACCATGACCTGAGCCAAAATCAAGGACACTTAGCTGACTGAGCCACCCAGGTGCCCCTGATCATTTTCAATATTTGAAAATTAATCATGCTGATGGTTAGCTCTGTTACAGACATGTTAGAAGGGTCACTTACTATGTGACAGGCTCCAGTCTAGGTGCTTAGACACATTACATCACTAAACACAAACAACTGGATGGGAAATACGATTATCACCCTCGGTGTGCAGATGAGAAAGCAGGACTCTGGGCAATTTCAGTAACTGGCTCAGGGGCACACGGCCAGCCAGGGATGGGCATCCTGACAGTCTGGCTCCAGAACCTGTGTTTCTCTGACACCCCACTCTGCTGCTGTTCCACAGTGTGGCCACAGGCTCCTTGAGGGACGGCAGCAGGCCCTGCTTCTGGGCACCAGCCCAGACCTGGGTACACAGTAGGTGCTCATGGAAACTTCGGTCAATCGAGCTGACATAAGAGCATGATTGCACACCAGATATTAACACAGGGTAAAACCCACACCCCTTCCAGTCTCTTGCTCTGGGAATCTGAAAGGCTTCAGACAGGCTAGGAATGGCTCTCTCTACAGGGCCATGATTGTCACTGTGCTCCAGGAGGGGACAGAGCCTGCCGGGAGATGGCCCCATCTTTTGTCCACTCTGCTGCCTGGGTCGCATCCAGTGAGAAGGATGCTGAATCCTGAGAGCCATCACCACATTACTAACAGACAGCACATGTTAAGCCCCTACTGTGTGCTGAGCACGATGCTAAATGCGTTACTCCACTGAAGCCTCACGATATTCTCCAAGGTAGATATCACTATCGATTCCCATTTCACTGGTGAGAAAACTCAGGGTGACGAAGTTATGTAATGGATCCAACCCCCACAGCCAATAAAGGGGGAAAGCCAGGAATTCCAGTGTGGCTACCGCCAATATAAGAAGGTGGGAACATTAGTTAGTTAGTGTTGGGATCAGAGACCTTGGCTTCAAACCCCAGCACCCTCTGTTCCAAGTTTCATGACCTTTGCCAAATCACAAAAACCTCTGTAAATCTCAGCCTTACCACCTGTAAAACGGGTTGATAATTAGCCACCACTAGAATTACTGTGAGGATCAAGTGAACTGTGGAATGTGAAGTGTATATTCACTCCATCGTGACAAGTATTTACTAAGCCCCAACTGTGTGCCAGGTCCTGGGGTAGATCTGGGAGTATAGCCATGAGTAGGAGACATTTACCCCCTGGAGGTTACAGACTGGCTTCACTCAGTGCTCTGTGTACCATAGGTACCCTGAATGGTAGCTACTATTTTTGTAATTATTACTTAGAGAGTGATTTTTCTCCCCAAGGGTTGAACTTTCCATTGGGATTGCTGGTCCAAGAGCCCACTGATCTGGTTCCAGGAGTGCTCTGCACGCCCCACGCCCCCACCCCCGCTGCCCCCCAACCTGCCTGGTGAGCCAGCCAGTCATGGCATCCCACAGGCCAGAGTCAGCAGACATCTCCTGCCCAAATAAGGACAAGGCGCCCAGGAGAGCTTTCTGTGAGCCTGAGGAATGTGACAGCTGAGGCCTCCCTGCCCAGCACCCTCCCCCACCTCCGGCCCCTCCCCAGGTGGGGCTTGGGCTCTGGCATTCCAGCTTTTTCCAGAGCAGTCCTGAATATCCCCAACACCCCCCTCATCCTACTCCAGGCTGCTGTGAAAACTGATAAGGAGCCTTGGGAAGGAATTCCAGGCAGCGACAACTGTTCCTGGGGGCTGGCATCTCTGTCACCACAAGGATGGGGAGGAAAAAACCACAGAGAGGGGCCAAACCCAGCCCCCGTCCTACAGAATCGCATCCCTTGGTTCAAAAAGCATTTCCAGAGATTTTATTTGGCTCAGGCACTGTGCCAGACTCCAGAGGAGAATCTGGCTCCATTGCTGTCCTCCTGTCACAAAACTGTGTCACAGCAGAGTCCTGACTAGGATAAGTGTGTGGGGTGGAGGAGGGGGAACACATCTGGGCTTGAGCACAGGATCAACAAAAACCTCTTAGAAAATCTGAGCTCACAAGCCACACTTTGGGTGAGCATGAGCCCCACCTCTCTCTCTCTCTCTGCCCTCGAGGGATCCTCTCTCTCTCTCTCTCCCCCTCTCTCTCTGCTCCTTGATCACTTGCATCCTCTCTCTCTCTCTCAAAAAAGAAAAGAAAAGAAAAAAGAGAAAAGGAAAGGAAAGGAAAGTTAAAGGAAAGGAAAGGAAAAAAGAAAAAAGAAAAGAAAGGAAAAGAGAAGAAAAAAGAAAAGAAAAGAAAAGTTCATGCTCAGATAGTGGTTGAGCGAGAACACTCTGGCCCCAGATGATCTGGGTTCAAAACCTAGCTCTGCTTCTTCCAAGCTGTGTGACCTGAGCAAGTTACTTTTATCACTCTGTCCCTCGGTTTCCCCTTCTTTGAAAGGGGTGAATAACACAACCAACCTCATAGGGTTGGGAGGGTCACATGCACTGGAATGTGCAATGTGCTTAGAGCAGTCAGAGGCTTTGTTTAGGGTGACTGGAGAGCTTATCCAAACCAGGGAAGCTGAGGGTGAAGGGGAGGCTGCTAATAATTACACCTAGCATGAGTCAGGACCGTCCCAGGCACCCAAAGCCGTGTGGTAATCTCAGCCTTGACCACACTAAGGTGCCAACTGAGGCTGGAGACAGGAGACTGTGTCTGTTACTCTGTAAGCCCTGCAGCACTGGGCAGACCCAGCACATGGAAGGTGTACATAAGGGCTGTTGAGCTTTTGTCTAACAGATCTGATATTCAGACTGTTCGGGAAGAATAGATAACCCACACAAGGAAGACCTGAAGACATTTAAAGCTGCAACTTTGCTCAGAGTCCAAGGGAAAAGTCAAGGATTTCCGTCCGTTAATAGAGATGTTTATTAGACTCTTCATGTAGGGTCCATGCCTGGGCCCTGAGGTGGTGGGGTGAAGGGGGAGGAGAAAGAGGTGTCTCAAGGGAGGAAAGAAGCAAAGGATTCCATTCCTAGTGGCCAACCACAGTTGGCTGGGTAACAAGGAAGGATTTGGAGACAAGGCCAGAGACACAGAAAAGACGCCATCAGGGAGGAGTCAGGTTGCAGGTGGCCTGAAGGATATGTTCACAGGAAGGGATCCAATGTGGAGAGGGCATGCCAGGGAGGGCACGCGGGTCTGCCTGGGCAAAGGCAGAGAGGTGGGCAGGAAAGGGCCCTGTGGGTAGGGAAGGGCATGTGATGGCTAAGAACCAGGTCCTGGGACCAGATGCCGGGGTCTAAATCCTATCCTCGTCCTCCATGCCCTGACTGACTTCCGGCTCCTCACATGACTCTATTTCACCTCACTTCCTGTAGCAGGAAAATGGAGCCCTGCGAGGTTTCTGGAAGCTGAATGAGACAGTGCCTGTGAAAGCCCACTCAGTTTGTGGCGTGTTGCAAACATAGGACGTAAGCTCCACGAGGGAGGGATTTTTATGTTTAGTTCATTGCAGAATCCCTGGCACCTAGAACAGAGTCGGGCCCAGAATAGGTGCTGAATAGAACTTTGTTGAATGTAGACACATTACCATCATCATTACTGTGCAGTGATAGGCCTGCCTGGCTGGAACAGAGGATGGAAACAGAGGGGGAGGGATCCGCCTGAGCTCACATGGCCAACAAGTCACAGAGCATAACGGCCCCCCTCACTGGGCTCCTCAGCCCCACCTTGTTCCATCCCTTTTCCTGCCCACCCTCGGTAAGCATCTCCTGGGTGCCTCCTACGTGCGTGCGGGCATCCAACAGTGCAACGGGGGACACAAAGGGCACCGTCCTGGCCATAAGAAGCTGACAGACACATAGAGCAGATCAACAGGAAAACAATCTAGTTTGGATAATGTTCAGGCTCCTAGAGCCGATGGAGGAATTGAGCCCTGGGCGAGCCGCTGTACGGGAACTGCTCGTCCAAGCTCTTGCTCAAGACAGCCCATCTTGTCACCTGTCTTCCCAACTCTGCACTTCGGGAGCGTGAAATGGACCACGGTGGCAGTATTTACACCACGGAGATCGGCGGCCTCCAGGAAACAGGCTCCCACCTCCCCTCGCCACCCGCCCCTCCAAGAGCTACTTCCTGAGCACACGACTCCTCGGAACAGACATGAACTATAAAACAGTTAACTGTCTCCGCACTTTCAGACCCTTGTGTTCCTCCTCCTCCCGGGACAGTTCCCACGACTTTGAGAAACAGGTTCCCAGCTTTCTAGCCAGAGCTCTTGAGGTTTTCCATCTCTGACTATAGATCCCCTATCTATCACAGGACAATTCGGGGAGTGGCATCGGTGCATAAAAGAAAACCTGCAATCGGCTTTAGGAAGGAGGTGGGAGAGTGGCTGGGGCTGTGGTCATGCTCTCCACACCCCTGTAAGCTGGTCAGTCAGAGAAGACAGGGAAGAAGTGAGGAAAGGCTGTTCTAAATAGAGGGAACTGTGAAAGCCAAGGCACATGAGGTGTTAAAACTAAGAGACACACAGGGTGGCCTGGGTGGCTCAGTCCATTAAGCATCTGACTCTTGATTTAGGCTCAGGTCATGGTCTCTCGCTTTGTGAGATCGACCCCTGCATCGGGCTCTGTGCTGACAGTGCAGAACCTGCTTGGTATTCTCTCCCTCCCCATCTCTCTGCCCTCCCTGCCCCAGTAAATAAATAAACTAAACACACACACACACACACACACACACACACAATTTAAGAAACTGAGAAAAGTTCAGCCTGATAATGTCAATGTCATGAGTGAATGAAAACATAGGACAGAGGCAGATGATAAAGGACCTTGAGTGCCATGTTTGCTAAGCTGAGACCAGTTTGCAGTTCATCGAGCCGGTTTCCTCTTCTTCCTGGGCACACGCTTAGGATGTTCCCCAGCCTCCCTTGCAGAAGGTGTGGTCCTGTGACTGGATTCTGGCCAATGGAATGTGAGAGGACATGACAAGCCCTGCTTCCTGGCCTGGACAATAAAAACCACCCACTTGCATCCTTCCGGGTGTTCTCCCTTTTCACTGGCTTGATGCAGAAGAGCAGGTCAACCCTGGAAGCCAAGTGTAGAAGATGGCGGGGCCACAGATGGAAGGAGTCCGGGCACCTGAATCAATTGAAAGAGCGCTGCCCACCAATGAGGGCACCAGTTTTGGATTTTATATGAGCAGGAAACAAATTTGGGCTTGATCTGTTCCCCTGTGTGCGTGTTTGCATCCCACAAACGAATGAGGAGATGGCAGAAGATGAGGCTGGTCCTGTGCTCCTCCTCTCCACTCTGTGTGGCTCCTCTTCCAGTGCTCTCCCAGCAAGACTCAGCTGTGAGGTAAACCATTTGCCACAGGAGGACAGAGCAAGAGGAAGCCATGTCCTCTCTGCACAAGATTCAGGAAGGTACCTGTTAGTCTGAACGCCCATCCTTTCATAAGAGCCCCTCAGGCTCACTGAGAAGTCAGTCACTGACAAGCATTGAGTGCCTACTGTGTGCAAGCTTGTCTAAGCTCGGGCGCCTCTCACCCAGAATTCCACAGAGTCTGGTCCCTGGACCACAGGCCCTTCAAGATCGACTTTCCCTCTCTCTTTCTGAGGATCCGGGAGGAGGGAGAGGAGAAATCTGTCTCTTCAGGCCGATGTCTATAAAGTGTGGAATGCTTACCACGGGTAGGACCAAAACTGATAGGTGGTACCAGGACATTCATCAGGTAATACTGTTCTTTAACATTCAAATTTCAGGGGCACCTGGGTGGCTCAGTCAGTTGAGCGTCCAACTTCAGCTCAGGTCACGATCTCACGGTTCACGAGTTTGAGCCCTGTATTGGGCTTTGTGCTGACAGCTCAGAACCTGGAGCCTGCTCAATTCTGTGTCTTCAGCCCCTTCCCTGCTTGCGTTCTCTCTCTCTTTCTCAAAAATAAAACAATAAAATTCAAATTCAAATGTCCTGATTTCATCAATGAGAAAGACTCCTCTGATGCTTATATGTCTTTAATGAGTCTCTTACCTTTCATTTTTAGCAGAGAGTGCACTGTAGCAAGCAGTCTTGATCTGAGCTTTCAGTGAGCAACAGTCAGAGGGATGGTTTAATGATGCTTTGCTCCATTGTATTTTTCTCTTCTTGTGTGTGTGCACGCGCCTTTTTTTTCTTTTTCTTTTTTTGCTAACTTTTTATCTAACACTGGATTTCTATTTATGGTGATGTAAAAAGTTCTTTTATAAAAATAAATGTAGGTTTAAGAAAGTTAAAAACATTTTTAAAACAGCAAGGAAATAATAACCAGATGGCACGTGGTTACGGCACGGCTTAGGAAGGTCCATCAGTGATTGGCATTTGGGAAACCCTGCCTCACTCCATGCTGCCACACCTCTGTGCCTTTGACCATGCTGGTCCCTCTGCCCGCTCTTCCATGCTGACCTCATTGGGCCGCCGTGGCCTTGGCCGGGGCTGAAATCATTTCCCAAAGAAGCTGTGGCAACAATAGCTGCATGTGGCTGGGGCATGGGAAAGGCCAAGCAAGGAGACGAATCTGGGTCGGCTATTTTTCCCAAGGACAAGTAAAGGAGAGCTCAGTGCTCCAGGAAACAGACCCACAGAGGGCAGGGACCTGCCCAAGGTCATTCAGGACATCAGTGGCAGAGGCCTTCTCGCCCTCATTTAATGTGGACGGGAAGATAAAATGGGACAACCACTACAGAGAGCCTTTGATCCAGTCACTGCCCTTTGGGGAATTTATCCTAGAGATACACTGACCCGTGGGAGAAATGGTGAGTGTCCAGCTTTATTGAACATAGCAAAATTCCGGAAGCTACCCAGATGATCATGTTCAAGCATGAGGGGCCTGATTAAATCAATTGTGACCCAGCCATACAATGGAATACGACGCAGGTGTTAAACTGGTCAAGGTCTTTATTTTGGAAGTTAGGGAAAGATCTCCAATTCACGCACAGAGAAGAAAGCAAAGTTCAGGACAGTATGCGGGATATGCTATCTTTTGTGTAAGAAAGAGGGAAATAGGAATCCAAGTGTGCATTTCCACCTCAGGTGGAACTGTATGAAACTGCCATTTTGGAGGTCAGCCATGGTCCATTTCCTGGGTCCCACCTGCATAGTGGGATGCACAAAGTAACTGGAAGGAAAGAAAAGAAACTGCAAACAGTCACTGCCCATGGTGTGTGGAGGTGTCCTCACGAGGAGGACAGGGAGAGGAGATGGACTCAACATTAAAAAAAAAAAAATTTGTTTTAGTTTATGTATCTTGAAAGAAAGAGAGCAGGTACAAGTGAGCGAATGCAAGTGTGGGGGAGGGGCAGAGAGAGGGAATCCCAAGCCCGTTCCACGCTGCCAGCTCGGAGCCTGACTCAGGGCTCCATCCCACGACTGTGAGATCGTGACCCAAGCCCAAACTAAGAGCTGAATGCTTAACCGAGTGAGCCGCCCAGGTGCCCCTCTACATTTGTGTAACTGTGGGGTTCTGAACCAAAGGAACATGTGACCTATTTAAGAAAAAATAAGGGAAGAAGTAATTCAGGCTCCAGGGTGGCTTTTCTGCTACACGATGGTTGTCTCTGTACCCACCCCAGTTGGGGTGATTAGGCAAGGACTGTTCAGGCCTGGAGCTCAGCGGGGCTGTCCCAGGTTAGCCTCCGACAAATCCCCTTCTCTGGCATTTCTGAGCCTCTCCCAGGTGGGTCAGAGCTGAAGGGCCCCCACCCCTAGCCAGGCTTCTAGCAAGGCTGCAAGTCCTACAGGGTACAGTTTAGGCAGCGGGCTTCCACGATCTTGGGGTAACACCCCCTTCCCAGTCAGGGTTGCCCGAGCCAGGGCTGATGGGAACGGCGCTCAGCAGTAATGTGACAGCCCTCACACAGGATGTGGCTTGGCCAAAGGTGGCTGTGGAGATGGATCCCACTGAAGCCCCTCCTCTTCTGTGGCCCCACCCCACATCCCTTCTCGAGATGTACAGAGAGAGGCTCTTCCTGGAGTGACTGCTGGCATTATGGGAACACCATGGCGACCCCAGCTGAGAGCTCACCTGGTCCGGGCTCCCTGGTTCCTCGTTCAACACCACCAGAAGGACTCACTGAAGTAAGAGCGGTAACAAGTACAATAATAAAGACAGCAACTGCCTCTACAGCGTGACTGCTGTGTGTCAGGCACTGTGGCTAGTTCTTGGGTTACCTTGTTTGGGCCTCACAACACCCTTAGCAGTAAGTACTAAACTACTTTCCTCCACATTCCACAGCCCAAGGAGCCAGTGTTGTCTGTCCGGCCCCCAAACCTGTGCTCTGACACCAGATGATGTATGTCTGTGCCTCTGTTTCTCCACCTGGAAAATGGAGTCAGTGAGGAGACCTGAGAGCAGAGGCCAACGAAAGGGAACCTGGGGCAGTTAAGACAGTTTTTAAATCTCTGCAGGGATGTGGGTCAAGGGCAGACACTGCCAGCTGCTCACCAAATATCCATTTTCTCCATGCTCCCCACTAACAGAAGGCTAATCTTGTTTAGGAAACATGTCTGGCTAAAAATACTCATTTTCCCAGACTCCTTACATGCAGTGAAGGCCATGCAATCCATTCTGGAGAATGAGATGTCAGTCCCTGGGGTGGGGTTCACTTACCCACGAAGAGGAGTTGTTGCCTTGTGACCTCTGCCCTGGAATGCAGAGGTGAAGCCAGGGGATGTGGTGGCCATCTCTGAGGACGAGGGCACAAGACACATGCTCAGGAGAGCAGGGGGGGAAGACAGCTGGAGGCAGGTCACTGTGGGCATCACGGGGCTGCCACGACAGCCTTGTATGGCCTCTCTGATCTTATGGGAGAAGGTCAGCCCAGACGCTAAGACACTAAAGGCAAGTTCTGACACCGGCGGCTGAGTACCGTTCTAACTGATACAGGCCCCAAGGGCAGAACTGGGTCTGATGCTCAGAAGGTACAGAGAAGCAAAACATTCTTCTGGTTTTAGCAAACCCAAGTCAAAGCTCTCCAAGGTTGGCCTGGACCTTCTCAGGAGGGGTGTCTCCTCTGCCTGGAGATACAGAAGCAGTGACTGAAGGCCCACCTGGCAAGGATGCTGGGAAAGGCATTCTGACATTGTCTGTGTTTGCATGCTTTAATCATACCCACTTTGGGAGGTGAGGAAAGGACCCCCGGATGTGCATCCAGCTATGGATGGGCAAGGTCGCAGGCCCCACCAAGGCACTGTCCAATAGGGCTTTCAATGGGGGAAACGGACTCTGTCTGTGCTGTCCAATGCAGTAGCTACCAGGGCTTGACACATGCCCAATGCAACCTAAGAATGGAGCTTTCGATTTATTTCATTTCAACTAACATAAACTTAAACTGCCACACGTGGCCAATGGCTCCCATGCTGATATAGTGACCTGTCCTTGCCCCAGCCCCACATTCTCTCTGGCCTCTTCTGCTACTGATCTCCTCTCCCACTCCACATCAGCCATGCTGGTCTCCTTGCTGTTCCCAGAGGACACCAGGCGCATGCACACCTTGGAGCTTCCTCCTGGCTCTGCCCGCACGTGGCTGGGCTGCTCTTCCCCCAGACATCCCACCGGCTGATTCTTTCAACTCCTTTGTATCACTTTCTCAAGGAGGCCTGCCCTGACCACTTATGTAACAAGGCGGCTCACCCCCTACCCCATGCTCTATAATTTACTTCTTCTGTCTGCTCAACTAGAATTTCAACTCCATGAAGGTCAGGATCTTTAGCTTTTCTTCCCCAAGAGCCTAGAATACTACCTGACACATAACAGGTGCTCAATAAACATTTGTTGAATGTATCTGAAGGCTTAAATGAGCTTTAATGAGTCAAATGGAGATGTTGAGACCTTCCCATCATGAGATGTTTGGGACCTAACCTTAGTCAGCAACACCTCCTGAGCCCCACTACGTGCTGGGTGCCATGACAGGTGCTGGTACCAGGCAGTGAACACGGCAGGCAGGACCCCTACCCTCAAGGAGTATACAACCTAGCAGAGAACACAGGATGGATACAGACAATGGCAGGAGGGCTGCAGTTGAAGCAGGGGCACATAACACAGGGAAGCCGAACCAGAAGAGAGCTCAGAGGAAGCAACATTTGAGCTGAGTGAGGCCTGATGAATGAGAAGGTGTTGTTAGCAAGCTAAAGAGTAAGGGCCATTTCAGGCAACATGAACAGTATATGCAAAGGACCAGAGGCAGAAAAGAGAAGAACCCTTTGGAGGAACTGTGGCTGAGGCTGGGTGACAGGGAGAGCACGTGAGATGGGGCTGGTGGGGTCAGCTGGAGCCAGACAGGAAGGGGCTTATGGGCCAAAGAAAGAAATCTGCAATTTCTCCCAGAAGCAGACATCCCCGATGCCCATATCACATCTCCTCAGTGTTCTCCTAATTTCACCTGCTGCTGTGGAGGGAAGTTACACACATTCCCCTGGCACTGCTGGTGTCTCACCCAAGCACAGCTTTCTGCTTTCTGCCCAGAGCCTACTCTTATGCTGCAGGAGGCCCCTTCAACCCCACCCCAAGTGCAAGCACACCAGGAAGTAGACAAGGATTTATACCCCCAGGGGAAATCTTCAGGGACGGGGGGCTGGAGTGGGTAGGCCATGCTTTGTCCACCCACCCTCCATCCTTCAGGTGACAATCTGGGGGTGTTCTATACTAAGGTCCCAGCCCATCCATTCCCTGTGGCCTGTAGTAATGCCTCAGCAATACACCCTTAGACTGGCTTTTCCTTCTTCCCTGTCTCTACTCTACCCACCTACCCTTCTTACCTTCTTCCTGCATCACCTCTCAAATCAACTACCTGTACCCAAATCCCTGCCTCAGGCTCTGCTTTTGGGGGAACCCAAACTAAGGGCCCCAGGAAAGTTTTGCTTACCAGAGTGGCATGCTCAGGCTTACATTTACAAAAGCTCACTCCAACTGTTGTGCAGAGAAGAGTACAGGGCAACAAGAGGAGTGAAGAGCTGCTGAGGGGCCCTTACAGTTCTGCAGCGAGAGGGGCTGGTGGCCAGCACCGGGCTGGTGGTAGTGGAGACAGGCAAAAGGGGCTGGAGACACGTGGATCTCCTTTGGGACCAGAGGCTTGGTGGCAAGGTGGGGTGGTATAGAGGCTTGGCCCGTGCCTGCCTGACTGTGAGAACCAGGTCCGCCAAGTTCTATCCCTCAAGGCCAGCCTGGCTCTGGAGACCAGTTGCAAAGGCACTATTTTTAGAGAGCTGGGTGTTTACTTGAAGGATTTGAAGACTGGGCTTTATTTTTAACTCCTCTCCCAATGGCAGGGACTCACTGGTGTGGACTTAGGAAGTCGAGTGGAAGTTGGACTGGGCTTTGGAAACCCAGGGGAGCAAAAGGGCTTGCACTTGGGGACAGATGAGCTTGGAGGAAGAGCCTGCTGGCCTCTCCATGTTCCGCTTGCCTGAGTTTCTGATGATAAAACTGGCCATGGCCTCTACTCACCAAGCACCTGCTGAGCACCAAGACCATACAAACCCTCTAAGCACACTCCCTCATTTAGTCCCCACCATGACCTAGGAGGCAAGGCTGACACTGTCCCCACTCTACAGGTGGGAACATACCTCTCTAGAGGCTCAGAGAGGACCAAGGACACACAGTGATGTAACAATGTGGGATTCGAACCTCAATTTCCCCATCTTCCCAGCCTATCCCCTCAACTACTCTGCCATACAAAAGGCCAGCCAGGTGCCAAGGCCCAGGCACCGAATGTCAGATGGGCAGGATAATGATTTGAAGCTGAAGGACTTCCCCTCTTTCACCTGTGCTTAAGCGGGCAGAGTCCAGATCTGAGAATTCAAAGACTGGTTGTGTCAGTTATTTTAGGCCTTTGGGCTAGTTTCCTGGCCTACACAATGGGTTATTTATTACATATAAACAGCACCTCACTGTGAGGACTAAATGAGATGGTGTGTATAAAGGGCATCAGCACAGAGCCTGGCACACAGTGGTGGGAACGGGGCACTGATCTGTGCCAAGCACTGACTTCTCATATGCCCACGAGGCAGGTTCTCTCAGGATCCCATCTTAGAGAAACGGAGGTACAGGGGAGTCACTAGCCCATGCGGCCAGCCAGTGTCCAGGACTAGAACCCAGGCAGCCCAGCCCTGAGCTGAGCCCTCGAGCCACTGCCTTCCCTCTGCATCCCCTGTGCTGCTGGAGCTCCACTCAAGTGCCAGAGTCAGGGGCCAAGCACTGGCTTCGTGTGGTCAGACCTTTCACAGGATGTGGGGAAACACTTGCATTGAAAGAAAGCAGCATTCTTCTCCTGAACGTGCAGGCTGTTGGGCCTGTTTTCTGACTCTGCTATTGAGGCTAAAAAATCAAGCTGGAAAGGTTCTGGAACGGGACTGCAAGCCTAGTTTATAAGGGCTAAGGGTAGGGGAGAGAAAACCATGCCTTTCCACCTTCCAGAGCCCTGTCCTCTTCCTAGTTGATTTGTTAAATGTGACCCAGAAGTCAACTGAGATTTCACCAGAGCCCTCCAGCCATGCCTCTCTCTCTCTCTCTCTTTCCTCTGCCCCTGGTTCACTGCATGCCCCTGGTTGGGTGCCTCTCCCTTTCCAGACCTTAGTTTCCCCGTCTGTGACATGGGCACATTGGGCTGTGTTCTCCCTAAAGTCCAGTTCTGACAGGCTTTTTCTGAGGAGTGGTAGGAGCTCACTGGGTCTTTTCTCTGGTTTCCCTTTCTCCAAGCTTAGAAGGTCTGGCTCCCCCAAGTACACTGCCTCATAGTTTGAACACCTTCTTGCTGCCAGGGGCCCAAGTAAGGTCTTCTGTCTCCCCAGACCACTCAGCTCAGAGGCCGGCCTTGGAGTCACAGCTGCCTCTTGTATGTCACAGGAGACCAGCTCTGACAACTCAGGACATTCCATTCACCCCAGTCTTCAGTCTCTGGGAGCAAAGGGATTTTGTCCACTGGCAATTCTCCAAGGAGGGATGTGATGGAAGGCAGGAGTCGAGTGTCAGGGGCCTTTCCAACATCCTCAAGACCTTCTTCAGGGAGTTTAATCCCCCTCAATGGAACCCCAGGCCAAGGAGGAACCTCAAGAGGCAAGCTAAGGGCTAACTTTTGCCTCTACGACCATGGGTAGTTGATGGTGGTCACTGGGTTTATGGAACACCTGATTGTGCTCAAATAATTTGGCAAGGATGCAAAAGACTGATGATACATGGTGTTGGTGAGAGTTTGAGGAAAACCGCCCTCCTGGGCACTACTGGTGGTGGGGGGAGGGTATAAATTTGGTGCAACCCCTTAGGAGGTTAACTGGGGCTCTGGTAATAATAAAAACGCACATTCTTTTTGAATTGGCAATTCTGCTTCTGGGACTGTAACCCATAAGTGCAGATCTGTGCAAGCAAGGACAGGCAGAGACATGGGGGGCATGCCAGCAGGCTAACAATCCAACAATTATTCTTAAATATCTATTGAACAGATATGGTGGGGGGACATCAGACAGGAATGGTTTGGATTTCTGCTTGTTTGTGTAAATCCTTGAGTACTGGAGGAGAGAGACCACCATATTCACATTTTGACAGTGAACGTCAAGAGTTCAGTTCCTTGCAAAGACCCGGGTTAGCTGGCATCATATTTCCCATGCATTCCAAGGACGGTCGAATGTCCCTGATGGAATAAGGGAACGGGCTAATCCATCCCTTTCGCCAGCCTACTCTTCTGTGAGCAAGAGTATGTGTCCAAGCAGGTTCACTACAGCCTTTTTTGTCAGTGTGAAAGCGTGAAATGGTTTCAATGTCCCTCAAGAGAGATCTGGTTAAATAAATCATGGTATTTCCAAACGACGGAATAGTAAGCAGCTGTTAAGAACAGGGAAGATTTATGTGTAGAAGATAGGAAAAAAAACTCCTCAAAACACATGAAGCCAAAAAATCAAGCTAAAGACCATTATAGAGGTAATCCTCGTTGCAAAAGAAAACAACAAACTCAGAATAGGTAAGAGGAAGAGGGCTGTAAGTGAACGCTTAACAATGGTCACGCCGGAGGTGTGGCTGAGACAGAAGTAGGAGAGGGGTTTGATTCCTTTTTTATCTTTTATTATTCTGAATATCATTTAATTTTAACAAGTATGTTGTTCTGAGCAATGTAAAAAAAAGAAAAGGAAAAAAGAAAAAGGAGAGAGAAGTTCGCTGTATGTGAAATGGTAGTATGGTGGAGGACGATGCAGACGCTGGGGCCAGAATCTCCGCCCCAGCACTTACTAGCTGTGTGACTTGAAGCATGTTAAAGAAATCTCCATGTGCCACCATTAGCATGAGATGAGTGAATTCAGCTGGGCACCTAGAGCAGTGCCCGCACACCGCACGTCTGACACTCCTCAAGCTGGCATTCACAGCCCGTCCTACCCTGGCCCTCGGCTGCCTTCCCAGCCTTATCTCCAGTCTATTCCCCGCCCGCTCCAGCTCCCCATGACTCACTGCTCCCAAAATACACCACACACGTTCCCACCTCCGTGCCTCTACCTGAAGCGACCTTTCTCTCCCTCTTCTCCATCCGGCAAACTCCCAGCCAGAGTCACCCAACACCTGCAGGGAGCTTTCCCAGACCACCCCCGGGGCAGTTCTTTCCTTGGACCTCCCTCCAACCCACGATGGGCTGTGCTGAAGCCCTGTCTGTCTTTGCCACTAAGCTATGAGTCCCCAGAGGATGCTGACCACACTGGTCCACTGGGTGCTCTGTGCCCCAGCACAAACCTGGCAAAGAGTAAGTGCTAATCAGTATGTGAAAGAAAACCTGCCAAAGGTCAGATAATAGTTAAGAGCATTCTAGAACCAGGTCTTCTGGTTCTGGGGTGTCAGTTCCCAGTTCTGCCATTACTCAGCTGAATGACTATATTTAAGATACTTAACCTGTCTGTGCCTCAGTTTCCTCATCTGTAAAGTGGTAAAACAGTATCTTCTTCATAGGGTTGTTTTGCGGATTAACTAAGTTAACACACATAAGGTACTTAGGATCCTGCCTGGCTCTCAGAAATAAGGACTACATGGGTGTTTGTCAAATAAAAATGAAATAAACAAATTGCCAACATCCTCCCTTAGACCTGGTCCAAGGACAGGCCCTCTTCCCCCTGGGTCTGCATACCCTGGTGGTTCTGGAAATGAGAGTTGGCAGGTGCAAAGCCCCAGCCGGAAACAGGGCCAGACCCATGTGTCTTGTTGGTCTAGGACAAACCTCAGCCAGGCGCATATAGGTCTTTCATACCTGTCAATCTCTTGCCAATGTCTCTCTTTAACAAAAAGAGAGCAGACTTCCGGTTTAAGCACCTTTGGTAGTAACAGTTTGACCTCTGTTTCAGAACATGATATTGGTTTTCCATTTTCAACAGTGATTAGAAAGTCTTCCTTTTCAATAAACATATATAAGTACTTTTAAGTAAGTTGATCTAAAGAAAGATATTAAGAAAGTAAGTAGAAAGGGGATGGGATGTACCAAGAATTGGGATGGTGGCATGCACAAGGGGCAAGTTTCGGAAACACAGTTCTAAGGACTGTGACAGAAGATGGGGCTTTCCCTCAGGGCAATTTCATTCTCAGGGAAGACGCTTAGATTAGTACAGAATGATGCTTGATTCACAGTAAAGCTTATACTACCTTGCACGCCTTCAACACATAGGCCCTTTACATGGGCTACTTTTTTTTTTATTCTCTTCAACAACACTTTGAAGAAGGATTCAATTAATTCTCACTTGACTGAAGAGGAATGTGAGTTTCAGAGAGGTGAGGTAATTTGCCTAGGGTCACACTGCTTATAGGGAAGCTGAACCCAGATTCAAATCTGGGTCCATTCAACATCACAGTCCGAACTCTTAGCCACCATAACACACATGCTCCTGCTCACCCGACAAATCACCTCCCAGGAACCTGCAAACCAGGTCTAACCTTACACTCAACTGGGGAACTTCCAGGGCCAGTCCAGGGAGGAGATGTGGGGGCGGGGAGCAGAGGAGCAGAAGACAGGCCCACTCAGCAGGTCCTGTCCTCAGGGCCACACTGATGCCACCCTGCACAAAACCTGAGGTGTTCCAAACCTCACACCCTGCGGCAGCTGAGAACTCCTGCAGGGCCATCCCCTGGCTCTGCCCTAGGGACACAAGAGCAGGAACGAGAACAAGAATACTACGATGACCAAGCAGCTAACATTTACTGGGCTCTTCCTCTTCCAGTCCTATGCTACTGCTTCACGTGCAGTCTCTGACTTAAGGTAGTATCATTATTTTCCTTTTAGAGATGAGAGAACTGAAGTCTGGAGATAAGATAAGATAAAGCAAGCAAAACACAAGACCAAAGCAGCACTCTTAACCCCTCACTCCCTGTGCTCCTTATGGAAGGGAGCCATTTATCATCACAGAGCTGGCATAACAACCAGAAACATTCAGGCACTCCCCAAACATCCAGCTTCCCTCCACCAGGATCTATAACCTTAAAAGGCATTACAAAAAGAATTTTTAGTGGCTCCTGGGAGGCTCAGTCGGTTAAGTACCCAACTTCGGCTCAAGCCATGATCTCACTGTTCATGGGTTCAAGCCCCATGTCAGGCTCTGTGCTGACAGCTCAGAGCCTAGAGACTGCATTGAATTCTGTCTCTGTCTCTGTCTCTGTCTCTGCCCCTCCCCCACTCACGCTCTGTCTCTTTCTCTCTCAAAAATAAGTAAACATTAAAAAAAAATTTTTTTTTAAGTTTTTAGCCACAAAATCAGAAGACCTGAGGCTAGTTCCCCCTCGACCACTTAGTGGCCACAGGTATTTCTCTGTCCCTTTCTTACTGCGACTCTCCCATCTGGGCAGGGAAGGGGTTGGACTATCTCCTGAAGCCCTGGATGGGTCTAGAGCAAAACTGTCCAATAAAAATACAATGTGAATCACATACGTAATTTTTAAATTTTCTAACAGCCACATTCAAAAAAGTAAAATGACACAGATGAAATTAATTTAATAATTATGTTACTAACATTATTAACTTAATAATAATATAATGATACATTCTACCCAGCCCAATATATCTAAAGAATCATTTCAACATGCAATCAATATGAAAAATCAATATAAAATTATTTTATACTTTTTTTCTTGCTATGTCTCCAAAACCCAGTAAGTGCATTTCTCCCTTAACAGCACATCTCAGTTCAGATCGGCCCCATTTCAAGAGCTCAGCAGCCACCGAGAGACTACCCTATCGGTGACTGCAGGTCTAGAATCTTTTTCAGTCCATAGCCCACTTTAGGGGGACATGCTTTCTCCACTTTCTCTCTTCCCCCTGGAAAAGCTACCCCAATCCTAGAATCTGAGCTGACAAGATCCATGGAAGCCCAGGACCAGGAACTTGAGGCCACAACAGAGAGAAACCCCAGGTCTGCCTGGGCCGAGGAGTCTGGTGGCTGCTGGGGATGCCCCCTGTTGCTCTGCAGCTCGATTACTCACCAAAACCCCTGTAAGGGAGACAACCCTGCTTTCCCTCCTAACCCAAAGATTCCCTTAATTGGAAATTCAGTCTGAGCTTCAAACGGAGCCAGGGAGCTGCCCCCCACATGGCAACAGCCCTGTAGGCATACAGGATGTGTTCCCTAGACCCACGAGGAATCCAAATCTTCCCTGCGCTCCCCTCCTGGCAGACCTTGTAGAAGAAGCCAGATACTACCTTCTCACTCCCAAGACTCAGTTCCCAGTCTGGGCCTGGCAGCTCCAACAGAGCTCGTCACATTCAAGGGCACAGGATTTGGCAGAAAGGACAAGGAGGTCAGGGAAAGCAAGGGGGGCAGAGACGGCGAGATTTTGCTCCCAGCAGGGAAGAGCTCAGGGGAAACCCCTCCTTCTTCCCCAGCTTCCCTTTCCTCACCTTCCAAACCAAACATGTTAGATGATGACCATGACTGCTTTGGCTCCTGGCTTCTCTGCACCAGACGTTTTATAGGCATTAGCTCATCTACTGCTCAAAACAACTCTAGGAGGGAAGAAGATCCGGGGTTCAGAGTGGCGAAGCAATCTGGGCAAAGTCACACAGCTCTGCAGTAGAGGAGCAAGAACTCTAACTCATGATCTCCCAAATCAAGAGCCCAAGCTCTTACCTATTGTGAGCTCTGCCACGTCCCAGGGTGGCCCAGGACAGTGCTGGTTTATGCCTGCCATAACAATACATGCTTGGAGTAATAATTTAAAATGTTCCCTTTGGAGGAAGGGACAGATCTTCCTTCCAGAAGAGTTCCAGCTAATGTATGTTGATACTCCTCCCTCTGGAGCTTCATTCCAGAACTTTCTCCCTCTGAGGTGTGGACTGAACCTAGTGTCTGCATTCCAAAGAACAGAGTGTGGGAAGGGGGAAATGGTAAGACACCAGGTGATCAAGGTTAACATCATCTGTGACAAGTCATGTTGAGACCTGTGTCCTGATATGATGTGATAAGGACACCTCACCTCTACATTCTTCTTCCCCAAAACCCATAACCTCCGTCTAACGATGAGACAAACATCAAACCGAGGGACATTCTACAAAACACCCGGCTGGTAGTTCTCAAAACTGTCAAGGTCATAAAAAACAAAGGAAGGCTGAAAAACTGTCCCAGACCAGAGAAGATTAAAGAGACACAACAACGGCAATGCTGGACACCAGATGGAACCCAGGAACAGGAAACGGACAGCAGTGGAAAAACCAGTACAATTCAAACGAAGTCTAGAGTTTAATAAATAGTAAGGTACCAGTGTTGGCTTTGACCAATGTATCATGATAATGTAAGAACTTAACACTAGGGGAAACTGGGCAGAGAGTATGGGTACTTTTCTGAAGATTTAAAAATACCATCTTTCTGTCTTAATGCTACTAACTGCTCACACATTCACAGCAATTTAAAGTTCACAAAGTTCAGAGATAGCAAGACGTGTTGTTTAAAGCTTTTTAGAATCAGAAACGTCGGGGCTGAAGCCTTCGTTCTCTCATTTGCTTGCCAGGCAGTCTCTGGCATATTATGTGCCTTCCTGGGCCTCAGTTTCCACATCTGTATAATGAATTCACTAAATGACAACTGTGACTAGTAATGCTTACTGAGCCCTTGCTGGGTGTCCCACACTGTGGCAGATACTGTGATGCGCCACCCAGTTTCCCCTTCGGGACTGAAGGACTTATTTCTCCTCTCCTCCTCTCGGCCACTCAGAGTGATACTGGCTGTCAGCCCTGTCCAGGGATTGCCCTTGGCTGAACAGAACCGTCCAGCCCCAGCTCACACCCCTTTCTTTCTTTCTTTTTTTAATGTTTGTTTATTTTTGAGAGAGAGAGAGACAGAGTGTGAGTGGGCGAGAGGCAGAGAGAGAGACACACACACACAGAATCCGAAGCGGGCTCCAGGCTCTGAGCTGTCAGCAAAGAGCCCGATGCGGGGCTTGAACCCACAAACTGTGAGGTCATGACCTGAGCCAAAGTTGGATGCTTAACCGCCTGAGCCACCCAGGTGCCCCTCACACCCCTTTCTGGAAGGTAGCTGCACCCAATGCAGAGGGTGTAAAGATCCAGCGACCTCACCTCAATTAGGGACAGCTCTGAAGGTCATCTCCACAGCAGCGTACCCCTCGTGGTTGGCTGAGGCCTTTGTAGGGACTGCACTGCAGCCCAGCGTCTCCTGCCCAATCCAGCTTCCTTCCCTTCCCCACAAATGTTGATCCTGAGTCCTCCCCATAAACTTGCTGTACCCTGATCTCCACCTCAAACTCGGCTCCCAGGAGAACTCGCCCCGTGACAGGGCTGTAAACCACAGGAGCTGCACTGTCTTTGTGAACCCTCAGACTAACCTTATTTTTCAAGATGACACAATGGAGGCTGAAGAAGAAAACGGACTTGGCCAAGAGCATACAACAAAGAAAGGGCGGTACCACAGGTGGGGAAACTCAAGCTGGGACAGGCAAACTGATCCACCCAGGTCTCAGCTGACAGAGGACAGATCCGGGATTTGGTCTTAGGTTGGCTTAACCCTGAAGGCCAAAGAGCCACAGCCTCCAGCCCAGGCCATTTAGAGCCACCAGCAGGATTGTCATGGGCACCAGGACAGACAAATGCTTTTCACCACTGTCCTGTCACACCCGCTGATGTCCCTGCAGCTCACTCCACATTTGTGAGACGGCAATAATAACAGTACCTACCTTTTTGAGATGTTACAAAGATTAAGTGAGTTAATATAAGGTCTCAGTTAAGTAAAGGTCTCAGAACAGTGACCGGCCCATAAGGAGCCCTTTATAAATGGCAGGCTAAAAACAAATCCCATGAGCAGCATATAGCTGCAATTGCAAGATGTTCTAAGAAAACGTCCATGCAGTTAAGTGACAGGGACTGGGTTTCATCAGCCCTCTAAGGGAGTCAGGCTTGACCTGAAGGAAGAGTAGGAATAAGATGGGCAACAAGATGGGGCGCCTCAGTGGCTCAGTCAGTTAAGCGTCCGACTCCTGATTTCAGTTCAGGTCATGATCTTGTGGTTCATGGGTCCGAGCACCACGGTCTGGTTCTGCGCTGACAGCGAGAGGAGCCTGCTTCTGATCCTCTGTCTCCCTCTCTCTGCCCCTCCCCCGCTCACCCTCTTTCTCTCTCTCTCAAAAGAAAGAAGGAAAGGGAAGGGAAGGAAAGCAAAGGGAAGGGAAGGGGGCTAAATAGAAGTGTAGGAACCAGATTTATGAAGAGCCACTCACTACCTGGGTGATTTGGAACAAGTCACTTTATCTCTCTAAGCCTCATTTAGCCAATCTGTAAAATGTAAATAAAAATAGTACCCATCTTATAAAGTCCTTAAGGAAATGAAATGAGTCAATATTTATAAACTACTAAAATAGTGCCATGTGCACAGCAAGAGCTATAAATGTTTGAAGACAACATTAGAACCTTTTCCGAAGTACAATGAGAAGACATGGAGGGATCTGAACGTGAATGAAAGGGTGGTTGCTGAATGGATACAGGTTGTGCCTGGTTGTGCCTGGACACGGGGCTGGTAGATGGATGGGTGATAGCAGCTGAGTGAGTGGAAGTTACAGTTGGACACTGGAGGGGGTCGGATAGATGGATGATAGATGGGTGCTTGCGTGACTGGGTAGGTGGGTGGGACTGGACGTTGTTTCAGTGGATGGAAGCATGGCTGGGTGATGGGGGTGGTTGGATAAATGGAGGAGACTTGGTGAACGGAGGTGGCTAGGTGAATGAATGCATGGATGGATGTTAACATGGGTGGCTTGGTGCAGAAATGGACCCACAAACGTCTGGCAAACTAATCTTTGACAAAGCGGGAGAATATCCTGCGGAATACAGACAGTCTCTTCAGCAAATGGTGCTGGGAAAACTGGACAGTGGCATGCAGAAAAATGAACCTGGACCACTTTCTTACACTATACACAAAAAGAAACTCAAAATGGATGAAAGACCTAAACGTAAGACAGGAATCCTAGAGGATTGCTAGAGAAATCCTAGAGGAGAAAGTTGGCAAACCCTCTTTGACTCTGCCAGCCGCAGCAACTTCTTACCCAATACATCTCCGGAGGCAAGGAAAACAAAAGTGAAAATGAACTATTGGGACCTCATCAAAATAAAAAGCTTCTGCACTGCAAAGGAAACAGTCAGCGAAACCAAAAGGCAACCAACAGAATGGCGGAAGATATCTGCAAATGACATATCAGGTAAAGGGTTAGTATCCAAAATCTATAAAGAACTTATCAAACTCAACACCCAAAAAACAAATAATCCAGTGAAGAAATGGGAAAAAGACATGAATAGACACTTTTCCAAAGAAGACCTCCAGATGGCTAACAGACACAAGAAAAAATGCTCAACATCACTCATCATCAGGGAAATAAATATAAATCAAACCCACAATGAGATACCATCTCACACCTGTCAGAATGGCTCACATTAACAACTCAGGCAACAACAGATGTTGGCAAGGATGCGGAGAAAGAGGAACCTGTTGGCACTGCTGGTGGGAATGCAAACTGGTGCAGCCACTCTGGAAAACAGTGTGGAGCTTCCTCAAAAAATTAAAAATAGAACTACCCTAAGACCCAACAATTGCACTACTAGGTACTTATCCAAGGGATACAGGTGTGCGGTTTTGAAGGGGCACATGCACTCCAACATTTATAGCAGCACTATCAACAATAGCCAAAGTATGGAACAAGCCCAAATGTCCATCGATGGATGAATGGATAAAGAAGATGTGGTGTATATATATATATATATATATATATATATACACACACACACACACACAATGGAATATTACTCGGAGATCAAAAAAAAATGAAATCTTGCCATTTGCAACTACATGGATGGAACTAGAGGGTATTATGCTAAGTGAAATTAGAGAAGGACAAATATCAGATGACTTCACTCATATGAGGAACTTAAAATACAAAACCGATGAACATAAGGGAAGGGAAGCAAAAATACATTAAGAGACTCTTAAGTATAGAGAACAAACTGAGGGTTGCTGGAGGGGTTGTGGGCGGGGGGGATGAGCTAAATGGGTAAGGGGCACTAAGGAAGACATCTGTTGGGATGAGCACTGGGTGTTATACACAGGGGATGAATCACTGGATTCGATTCCTGAAATCATTATTGTACTGCATGCTAACTTGGATGTAAATTAAAATAATAATAATAATAATAATCAATCAATCAATCAAAAGATGGGTGGCTTGGCGGATAGAAGTAATAGGTGAGTGAACATGGGTGGCTGGTGAATAAGGGGTGGATGGATGGTTGAATGGGTGGGTGTCTAGGCGGTTGGGTGGACAGGTGGATGATTAGAGGGTTGGGTGGGTAAAAGGATAGAAAGTTGGATGGGTGGGTAGGGGTGGAGGAGGAAGTGGTTGGGTGGGTGGGTGGTTGTCCAGGTAGATGTTAGAGAGGCTGAGTGACTGGAGGTGGTTGGCCTAATGGAGGAGTTGTTCAGGCGGGTAGTTGAGAAGTTAGGTGAATGAAGGGGCTGGGAGAATGAATGGATGACTGGGTGGCTGGACGGGTGGCTGGGGGTTGAATGTGTAATCAGAAAGTGGAGTGGGTGGTTGGGGTGAAGAGATGGTCGTCCAGGTGGCTCTTAGAAAGGCTGGATGAACAGAAGGGTTGGATGAATGGGTGGATGGACAGGGGACCAGAAGCACCTCCAGTTAACTCTCTAAAGGTCGGGGAGAAGCCCTGACGGTGAAAGAAGCAGAACAGCCTTGGAGACCGGGCCTCCAGGGTCGCCCTGCCCCGGGACCCCCTTCCCCGGCGGGGCCCACCCCGCCTGCGCCCAGCCCCCGGGGGCCTACCTGGAGGCGGCGATCTCGGCCTTCTGGCGCGCGATGGCGGCGGCGCGCTGGGCGCCCTCCACGCTGTGCTCCACCTTCTGGCGGACCTTGCTGCTCTTGAGCGGCAGCACGCGGCGCTTAGTGCCCTTGACCAGCACGTTGTGGCGGTACTTGCCCTCCTCGCGGTGGCCGTCGGGCAGCGTGGTGCAGCCGTAGCCGTGGCGCAGGTTGTCCAGCCACTCGCCCTCGTAGCGGAGGCCGCTGGAGCGCTCGCTCACGCCGAAGCCCGAGCGCTTGTCGTTCTTCCACTCGCCCATGTAGGTCTCGGTGGTGGTGGCGTCGATGTCGGCCTCGAAGGGCGCGGCCTCGTCGGCGCCCTCCGCGCCCTCGGCGCCCTCGCCCAGGCTGGCGGTGGACGCGGCGTCGCTGGCGCCGGAGCTGAGGTCGCTCTTGAGGAAGCTGACGCGGCTGCGCTGGCTGCCCAGCGACGTGCGCGACTCCGCGCGCCTCAGCCGGCCCAGCAGCGCGCCCCGCTGGAAGAGGCCGCCGCCCTTGGGCGCCCGCGCCGCCTCGGCGTTGGCCAGCAGGCTGAGCGCGAAGCCGCCGCGCGGGATGGCGGCCGGGGGCGGCGTCGGGCCGTCGGGGGCGGGCGACGCGGGCGAGTCCGGGGCCACCGTGCCGTTGCTGTGCTCGCTGCGCAGGGACGAGAGCGACGTGCGCAGCGGCGAGCGCACCACCACGGCCATCCCGTAGGGCACGCTCTGGCGCACGCCGTAGCCGTGGCGCATGCCGTTGGTGAACTGGCCCTGGTAGGTCCCTGCGGGCGAGGAGAGGGCGCGTCAGTGGGCGGCTGGGAGGGCCCTGCGGGCGCGGGGCGAGGCGGGCCGGGGCGACGAGCGCGCGGGTGGGAGGGCGGACGACGCGGGGGGAGGGGGCGCGTGGTCCGTGAGGGTGCGAGGACAGAAGTGCGACCGCCCTCTGCGCAGCGCAGTGGCGGGACTATTCCCGGCGGCCACAGTGAGGTCGCGCACGTGGGCGTCAGCGTGTGACGCTAGGTGAGCGGGCGAGGCCCCGGAGTGCATGCGGTTAAACGAGTGGTCAAAAGGAGTCTGCGGGATGGTGTGAATATTTCTGTTGGTAGGAGCACAGCAAGGTCACGAGTGTGCCAGGCGGGGTGAGTCAGTTTTAACGTGCGAAGTTGCCCGAGCAGATGAGGTTCGGTGAGTGTGAATTTGAACGAGTGCACAGATTGTGCAAGAGCATGAGTGGGCAAGACAGTGAGTTTGTGCCCTAGTGTGAATATTTGCATTTGTGGGAGTGTGCAGGGTCCTGGAAGCCTGTCAGATCATGATTGTGCGAGGCAGTGTGTGCGCAGAGGGTGACCGAGATCACATGAGTGTGATGTAATGAGATGTAACGTAAGGTCATGCGAGTATTTGAGGTCTTGAGTATGAAAGGAAAGGCAAAATTGAGTGAGGGTGCAAAACCAGTAGAGGTTCAAAGCATGCAGACTTGTGGGAGCAGGTACATCTATCTATGTGTGAGGTTAAATGCATGCGCATAGTCCATAGCGTGCAAAGTGGGCTAAGTGCCCAAGTTCCTGTGGAGGTGACATCATGGGGATGTGAGATGTTCTAAGTATGCAAGGCTGTCTGAGTGTTAAAGCACAGAATAACATGTGGCACTTGAGGCTGAGTGTATGAGGCTGTGGGCAGCAGGGAAACTGAGACCATGTAAGACCGTGTGTATACAGGATAATGGCATGTACAAGGAGGTATCATCAGTGCAGGCCTTGCGTGTCCATCGGTGTGAGCACGTGAGCTCCTGGGAACAAGAGCCTATGTGAGTAGCCTGCCAAAAGCCAGCTCCCTGCCTTCATCTTTATGCCTTCAGCATGCAGGACAGTATCTGCCATAGTGTTCACGGAGTTGAGGGGGGAAATTCAGAGCCTTTGTTTTAACACGAGCTGATACTTTACCCTGGTTAACCAAAAAAGGCCCCAAATGGCCTTCTTCCCAGCAAATGCCCAGGATGGCTAAGGAACTGAAACGGCTGGCCAGGTAAGGGATTCCTAAGCTCAACCCAACAGGCAGGCTCCCGTTCGGGCCTTTGCACTGGCCGGTATCTCTGCTTGGAACTCCTTCCCTCCAGATACGCTTCATGTCTCTGCTCAGTGAGGCCTATCCTGACCACCCTATTTAAAATTGCCATCTGCTTGAGCACAAGCACCCTTATCTACCCCTTATCTACTGTTTTCTATAGTATGTATCCTCTCTAACATATCATATGACTTAATTGTTGCATTTATTGCTTTTCTTTCCTCACTAGAATGGAAATCCATGAGGGCAGGGATCTTTCCTGTTTTGGTCTCTGATGTAGCCCCAGCATCTACAATAGGGCCTGGCACATAGGGGTGCTCTGTAAATATTTGCTGATTGATTGGCTGAACCTCCCCAGAAACTCCATCTCATTGTGTGACCTTGGGCAACTCTCTTCCCTTCTTAAGGCCTCGATTGCCCTGTCAATGACATGTTAGATATGAAACTCCCTAAAGTTTGGCCTAACTCTGAGACACTGGAATTCTAGAAGGACCTATATTGTGACTCTGCAGGGGAAGGACAGCATGTCCCTATGACTCTATACTATCTGGTCCCTCCCAGCCCAGGCTACTCCACCTTGGGCCCCTATTCCCACCCCGCCCCCATCACTTTCTGCATGAAGAGACTGCATTAAGAGTCATGTACAGTGCCGAGGGCTCATTTAAACATCTCAAAGTTCCTATCAGGTGGGTCCCTTGATGATGCTCATTTACAGGAAAGGAAGTTGGTGGTCTGAGAGGTTAAGTGACTTGACCAAGGAGGCAGAATCCAAACCCAAGTCTATCTGATGCCCGAAGTTCACACTCTGAGCCCCCAGTTCTCTATCCTGGCTGCCCTTCAGAAGCTCTAAAAAATACCAGTTTCTGAGCCTCACCACCAGAAAGTCTGGCTTAATTTGTTTGCAGCCTCTCTACAGGCAGGCACACAGCCAGCAGTGAGAGGGACATCAGAGCTCTCCTCCTGTCAGTGACCAGCCATGGAAAGCCAATGACCATGGAATATGAGCTATAAAAGGGCTAAAGGGAAGTGGAGAGAGAGAAAGGAGATATCACTGGACATGATCTCATAGAAGAAGATGCAAATATGATCTCCATTTCACAGGTGGATGATTCAGAGAGACTGTGTGACTTGCCCAAAGTCACCTAGTAAGGAAGGAGCAGAACTGGGGTATGAACCCAACGTCTGACTCAAGCTGAGGAAGTGGGAAAATGGGTTTGTGTGGCAGGTGCAGAGAGCAGAGCAAAGAGAACGTGGTCCAGGGGATGAGAAAGTGGAGAGTTAAAACTAATGTGTTCCCCTTTCTAAGCTCATTCACATGTGGTCACATTGTATGGGAGGCAAGGGGACAGACAGAAACTTGCAGTCAGAGACAAACTGATCTCAAATATCTAATCTGGAGAACCTTGGACAAGTTACTTCTTCAGATTTTCAATTTGCTTATCTGGAAAATGGAAAAATAATACCCACCTTCTAGGGTTTGGGGAAGATTAAAAAGGAAACAACAACAAAAAAGGAAACAACCCCGGGTTCCTGGGTGGCTCAGTTGGTTAAGCGTCCGGCTTCAGCTCAGGTCATGATTTCATGGTTCGTGGGTTTGAACCCTGCATTGGGCTCTCTGCTAACAGCTCAGAGCCTGGAGCCTGCTTCGGATTCTGTGTCTCCCTGTCTCTCTCTGCCCTACCCCTGCTTGTGTTCTGTATCTCTCTCTCTCAAAAATAAATAAATTAAAATTTTTTTAAAAAATGGAAACAACCCAAATGTCCATCAACTGGTAAATGGATGGACGGTGGTCAGCCACACAGTGGAATACTGGTCAGCGTTAAAAAGGAATAGACTGCTGGCATATCCAACATGGATGGATCTCAAAAACATGCTAAGTGAATAAAGCCGGAGATGAAAGAATACAAACTGTGCGATTCCAACTACATAAAACCCTGGAAAAAAAACCCTAAAGTATAGTGACAGAAAGCAGATCTGTGGTTACCAGGGCTGCAGGTAGGAGGGATCTACCAGAGAGGGGTACAAGGGAACTTTCCGAACTGATGGAAATGTTCTACACCTTGATTGTACTGGTGGTTACACAGGTGTATACATTTGTCAAGACCGTGCACTTAAAATGAATTCTCTGCCTGGAAACTATACCTTGATGTAATAAATAATCTAATTTGTAAATAAATTTTTAAGAAAAAAACCACTCCAGCACAGCATTCTGCAAATAGCCATTGGAAAATCCTGTCAACTCTCCTTTCCAAGTGACTCTGAAATCCGGCCACTTCTCACACCCCCCTGCTACTAGGCGGTAGCCTGAGCCACGGTTGTCTCTCGTCCTGGATTTTCATAATGGCTGCCACACTGGTCTCTCTCTGCCCCGTGCGTCTCTGTCCATTCCTAGCTCACTAATCACAGGGATTCTGTCCAAATGTAATAAAGTCAAAAATCACGACACTGCTCTGCCTCTTCTCATTCAGAGGAAAAGCTGAAGTCCTTAGTGATCCACAGACCTAACCTGATCTCATCGCCATCACTTCTCTGTCCTCACATCCCTCCATTCCTCCTTTCCCTCACTCCACTCTGGCCACAAAGTCCTCCTTATTGTTCCTCCCGTTCCATGAGCCATGCCCCTGCTTCGGGGCCTTTCTGTTTGCTGCTCCCTCTGCCTGAAACAGTCTTCCTCCAGAAATCTGCACAGCTCACTCCCAGAGAGGTATTTAATGGTTCCTATAAGACCCACCCAAGGTGACAAAGCTAATAAATGTACCAAAACTCCCATCCATGTCCAGCTGTGCTCCTTACTGTGCTCAGAAGAAAGAAGAAAAACAAATATTTGAAAGGAGAAAGTGAACAAGAATGGAGCAGAGAAGTTGGTAACCTGGGAGAAAGACAGAGGACATCTAATCTCTGGGTTGGACACATTTGTGAAATTAAATCAACCAATCTACCTTTAGCTTAAAGTTGGCGTGAGATGGGCTGACATGGTCCCTTTAAGCCCAAGAGAAACTGAGATTGCTCTTGGCCACCAGCTGGGGAGGAAACGGCCAGGCTATATTAGGAAACTTACAAGCAAGTGGCAAGAGGCACAGACACCCAGGGGAGACTGGGAGTGACGGGGCCCTGGGAAGGGGGAAAAGCCAAGTGCTGGGGCCATCCCCAGCCTGACTCTCTCTAAGACAGGACAGCTCTCCCTGGGGACTGGAAGAACGCAGCATCTGCATCTGAAGAGAGGGAAAAGGAGGACCCTGCCCACAGCCATCTGGCTAAGATGAGCTTTCTATGGAAGGAAGTGCTTCCTGATCACCTTTGGGCTGGCCCCTCACTTGGCCTTGTAGACTCTACAGGGATTCTCACTGCCCTCGGGGTAAGAGGCAGGATTCTCAGCCTCTGACCCCCTCTCCAGTCACATTTGCCTTTCCACCTCAGGACCTTTGCACATGCTCCTGCCGCCCTCCACCTCTTCTCAGCATGCTCTTCCCTTCTCTCTTCCCCTGGCCAACTTCTTTTGATATTTCAAGTTTCAGCTTAAATATGACTTCATCCAGGAGGGTTTCTTGAACCCTGCCCCCTGAGTACTGCCATATGATGTCATGTCTCCCTGTTCTTCTTGGCACTTTTCCCAATTGCAATTAAATAACTGTTAAGGTCATTTGTCCACCATAAGCCTTTCCCACTGGACTTTGGCTTCCAAGAGGGAGGGAGCCATATCCAGCTTATTCCTGCTATGATCCCAGCATCTAGCACAATTCCCAGGCCCAAGGAAGCCTACAGTAAACGTCTGATGAATCTGTATCTTCTCTGCAGTGATACCCTTCCATTCTTCCAGGGGCAGGAACCACATTTTCTTTTTTCCTTCATGACTCAGCACATGGTAAGTACTCAATAGTGACTGGCAGTGGCTGCCAATGTGGTCAGGTCTAGATTTAGCAGCCCAAACCCTGGAAATTATTGGGGTACATGTAAAAGGCTGGTAAATACAGTTCTGTCCCTCAGACCAGGCTCCTAAAGTTAATAAAACCTGAATATCATCTTCCCCCTGCAGTTGCCCTTCTGGTTTAGTACAGAATAAGCTGGGTTTCAACCTTGACTCTGATGCCAAATAGTTCTAAAACATGTCAAACTATTTAAGCCTGCTGAGCCTCAGCTTGTCCTTCTTAAAATGGAGATAATGATACATACTTTAGATCATTGTTCATTCACTTGTTTGAATTTAATGAGTATTTGCTATGGACCTGGAATTCTTGGTGTTAGATACTGGGGACACAGTGATAAATAGACATGATCTCCACCCTCAAGAGGCATAGAGTTGAGCGCCAAGGATAGACTAGATTTAAGCAACCACCACAGAAATAAATGTTAGGCAGCCACACCAGTGATGCAGAGTGATAATGGTCCAGGCCTTAGGTGGTGAGGGAGGATTGGCGGACCAAGGAATAAATGAACCATATGAACACAGTAAGTGCTCAATAAAGGCTAGTTTTGGCAGGCTAGAATCTTTGCTCAGAAAAGCTCGCCCAGAAAGGATTAACTGGAGAGTTGAAAAGGAGCCGGGGAGGACAGAAAGAACTCAGAGGGAGAGAATGAGCCCAGCTCCAATTTTCCACCTACGTCTGCTTGCTTGTAAGAAAGCAGGCTTATGCGCTGGGATGCCCAGGCTTGGCTGCTTTGGCCACATCTCTGACCCAGGAGGCCTTAAAGTTTCTGTCCTTGGGAGGAAGAAAATTTGGGGGGGGGGGTCTCTTCATCAATGAGACCTGCCTCCACACCCTCTAGACACACATGAGAGAGTAGTTTCTGGAAACCATATTTATAGTACAAGATCCACCCTTTGGGGGAGAGATTATGACTTAACTGACGTGGACACTGGAGTTTTTTAAAGCACCTCTGATGGCTCAAATATGCAACTTGAGTAAGAGCTGCAAAACTCTACACTAGCCTCTCGTTAACCAGTTGGCTCTGTTCCTTCTGTCAAACCTGTGACATGCTGTACCTGGCAGGTGTCATGCAGATCCCAGTGGTTACCCAATAGTGGATTTCTCCTTTGCTGATGGAACCTCGTTCTGTTCAAGGGCCCAGACCTCCTTCCTGGGCCTCAGAGAAAGGTTCCTTATCCAGGGGTAAATCCTGATTGCTCTCAGCCAGACTTCATGTCTACTTACCTTGCCAATGATTGGATTCGATGTGAGCATTTGATGAAATCCAGCAGTGAGACCGGAGGGAAAGTTTGCTGGGGGGCGGACCAGGGAGGCAGGAAAGAGTTCCTAGTTCCTTTAAGGAGAAACATGCAGGCATATACTCTTCTGCTGCTGGGTATTGCTGCATGTGGAGGTGACCCCTGGAGCTGTGGCAGCCAACCTAGTACCATGAAGCCACTGAGAATAGAGTTGACACTATATGGATGCAGAGCAAAACATGGCAGGACCCTGGGTCCTTGTTGACATTGTTGAGCCTCCAAGTTAACCAATCCTGAGACTCTCCTACCTCTGGATTCTTCTTTATGTGAGATTATAAATATCCTTATTGTTTAGGTCTGTGCTGTCCAACATGGCAGCCAGGAGACACAGGTGGTTATTGAGCACCAGATTGCAAAGAATTGGCACCAAAAAAATGTAAAATACATCACTAATAATTATATATTGATTACATGTAGAGATGGTATTTTGGTTAATGGGTCAAATAAAATATATATTTTTTAAGGAGGCTCCACACCCAACATGGAGCCCAACGCAGACCCTGAAATCAAGCTGAGATCAAGAGTCAGATGCTTAACCAACTGAGCCATCCAGGTGCCCCTAAATAAAATATATTATTAAAATTAATTTCACCTTTTTTACGTGTGGCTACTAGAAAATTTTAAATTACATCTGTAGCCCACATTATATTTCTATAGAAAATGCTTGTTTAATTCACTTGGAGTTAGGGTTTTCTGTTTCCCACAGACAAAAAAATATCCTAACAGGTATCGGTGTCATCATTGTGATTTTATAGTTGGAACAATCGAAACTAAGAATTTAAATTACTTGCTTCAAGTATAGCAGCTGTTGGTGGTCACAGCCAGGTGTCCTGACCAGTGCTTTCTCCTCTACGCCTCTAGAAATCTGAGAATATCCCTTACGAGCTAAAGGTTTGCAATCCTTCATCCAGACCTCAGCTCTGAAGGGAGCGGACCATTTCAGAAACCCAAAGGAAGTCTAGGAGATCCAGAACCCACTTTGACCCAGAGAAGAGACATGTGGCCCAGACCAGGGATTCTGCCTCCAAATACAGAATGGACACTGAGAACATCACCCCCTCTGGCCAGTGACACCTGCCTATTTCCAGGAAACTGTCTGAGGTCTGAACACCAGTGTCCCTGGAGGGCTGAACAGAGATGGAGAGAGAAGAATCAGGGCTAACTCCTCTCCTGTGGTCCCCGCTGCCTATGGAAGTCCTGACCCGACAGTCCATTGTCTTCATGACCTGGTCCCAATTCACCCTCCTAGTTTTGTCTTCCCAAATCCACCAAAGCCCAGCTTCAAAGTCATCTCCTCCAGAAAACCTTCCTGGAGTATCTTTTTTCCTCCATACTCTCATTGCTTGAGACATTTGTCACTTCTTACCTCTTATACAGCTGTCTCATCTATATCTTATCTATTTGGTCTAATAGCCATTCTTGGTCCTTCCTCAAATCCTTTCCCATAGTGTCAGATGTCAGCACAAGATCTTTGGACAGGACTATGGAAGTGTCATCAGCAGATCTCAGACATTGTTTAAGATGGAGAATGGCAGGCAGGGGACTGAGCAACCGAGAGTCCAGAAGTCAGTGGCTCTTGTCCAGGTGCACCAAAATTGGGCCATGTAAACCAGGAATGCACAGCAGTGAACAAGCATGCCCTTATGCCACAGATACCTATATAGATGCTCCTAAATATAGGGGACCCATCCCAGCTCAACTCTAACCCACCTTGATAAATACCATGGACCCAGTGTCCCTGAGAAAGCAAGCCAGGCCTGAGACATCTTTGGGGGCAGCAGCATAATGGAAATTGTTTGGGCTTTGGAAACAGACGGACCTGACTCTGAATATTTCTTTAATTTCCCCCACTTCTCTTTATCTTCACCCTGTCCATCTAGTCCAGGCTGCACCAGTGCCTCCTGGTTAACTACAACAGCATCTCCCCTGGTCTCCTGCCTCCCCTGATGCTGCAGTCCACCCTTTGCTGCTGCCAGAGTCGTCATCTTAATAAGATGTAGATCTGATCAGGTGACCCTGCCTAAAACCCTGCAGTGGTTTCCGAGTGCCTCAAGGATAGTCTTGGGTCCCTAGGAAGCCAAGATTGCATGTGAGTGATTTTGGGGGAATACTCTTGGGATGAGCATCTGTAAGGAAGGAAGGAAGGAATCTTCTGGATTCAACTGCAGAAGAAGTTGAACTTCTTCAAGTTGAACAAGCCAAGGCTTGTAGTGATCCCATGGGGATCTCTGGAGCTAGTATGGCCCTTCAGAGTTGTCCAAAGAGGCTGGGTCTTTGGACTCCTGTATCAAGCAGTCATTAGCTCTGGGTTGCCCACTGAGCTAGGCAGCTCCTTCTGACAGACAACAGTGCCTGGCTGTGAGCCATCAGCAACCAGTGGTCCTGGCAGCAAGGGGAAGGAGGACTCTGCCCCTGGCGGGTATCTGAGGGTGTCCTGCAGCGTCTACTGCTGGAGTATTTACATGGGTTCTCTAGCAGAGGTCTCAGACTCTCATCAACAAATGTTTGCTCCCTTCACCTCATGGGAAAGGATTGCAAGGTAACCAGTCATCCCAGTTTGCCCGAGACTGAGGGATTTCCCAAGATTAGGAGTTTCAGTACTAAAACCAGGAGAGTTCCCAGGCAAAGCAGGCTGCTTGGTTACCCTTCATCTGGGTGAGAAGGAAAAAAGGGCATGTCATATTAGCACAATGTTCAATGGTGTGCTGTTAGAATAGCTCTTTGGAAAAATAAACAAACAACCCTGATTTTGTAGTGCTAGCCAATTTCCATCTTGTAAGTATACCCACCGCGGCCAGACAGGCTACCAACAGTTGAACAGCCAGCTTGCAAAATTCCTGAAAATTTAGTAATGGGCTCTCATGAGATGGTAGCAACTGGTGCCAGCACCCGTATGTAATACAGACTGGTATGTTCCTGATACCTACAAATGTGCAGCATGTTCACTGACAACCTCAACTTCAAGGTGAGACTATCTCAATCCCGAGAATAAGTGGCCCTCCGAGACCACCTAGTTCAAGGCAACAAGTAATCTGTCATATGGTCCATCTCTTACCCACAGTGTGTCCACAACAGTAATTGCTAATCAGTCATGATCCTGATATGGCTGAGCATAGGACCCCTTATCACATCTGCAGGTAGCTATAGTCAAATAGCTGGTGTTGCATATAAGAAAAAAGTGACTTACCCTTGGGAGTAAGTGTGGTTCAGCCCCCTCATTTTACAGAGGAGGAAGCTTGCACACAGAGAGGTGGAGGGGCCTGCCTAAGGCCACACAACCCGGCCATAGCTCATCTGAGATTAAAGAATAGATCTACTGCCTTGCCAGCTCTTTCAATCCCGCCTCGCTTTGAACTGCTGAATACCCCAGAATGGAGAGGAACAAAGGGGGAATCTTTTGAGATCTGAGCCTAGATTCTGGGGAACTTTGCTTAGAGCCTCCAAACCTTTTTTGTACCCTGACAGTTTCTTTTCTTTTCTTTTTTCTTTTTGTTTTTTTGTTTTTGTTTTTGTTTTTGTTTTGTTTTGTTTTTTTGAGAGAGAGAGAGAGGCAGAATGAGAGGGAGAGAGAGGATCCCAAGCAAGATCTGCACCCCCAGCACAGAGCCCAATGCGGGGCTCAAACCCACAAACCATGAGATCATGCCCTGAGCTGAAACCAAGAGTCAGACGCTCAACCAACTGAGCCAACCAGGCGCCTCACCCTGAAGGCTTTTTATTTGTATATGTAAGTGTTGTATATGTGTTGGTGGGCAGGACACTCTTTAAAAATATAAAAGTTGGGGTGCCTGAGTGGCTCAGTCAGTTAAGCATCCAACGTCAGCTTAGGTCATGATCTCACAGTTGGTGAGTTCAAGCCCCACATTGGGCTCTGCACTGTCAGCTTCGGATACTCTCTATCTCTCTCTTTCTCTCTCTCTCTCTCCCTCCCCAACTTTCTCTCTCTCAAAATACAGAACTTGGAACAAAATTATAAAAATCATATATGCTCACTGCACAAAATTCAAACAATACAGGAGTATTTAAAATTAAAAACAACAACAACAACAACAACTTGTGTACTATTTCCCCAGGGTGAGAAGGGTAATCACTGTTAACAATCTAGGTCCTAAGAGGCCTTTTCCGCTCATTTACAAGGATATACATATAACAAATAGACTAAATGTTTAGCTGTTCCCGCACTCTACCATTAGCCCCATCACTGAAAACACTGCCTAGCACATAGCACTCAATAAATATTTGTCAAATGGTTCTTGTTCCCTTAAAACGTCTTAGTATAGGTGGGTCTGCCTTTGTCTTTTTAATGGTTTTAGTACTTCATGGCATGGTTCTCTTGAGTTAGTGTAGCAGGCCTTTTGTGTGAGCGTTTAGACTGCATTTCTTTTTTCCCATAACAACCCCAAGGCCTTGTTCTCTGGCTTGCCTGCAAGGTGGCACCAAACTCCCTTCCCACGGCTCCCAAGAGCTGCCGCCCATCAGAGCTCCACTGTCCCTGGTTTCCTGGGATCACCGAAAGGCAACCCAAAGCGGAGAAGCATTTGTGACCAGCTCCTGGGAGCAGAGTCAGGTTACAGCGGGTGTAGGACAAGTCCCCGTGGCCTGCAGGGCTCCACCATCCCCACATTCAGAGGCTGCTACCCCGGATGACACCCCACAGCTCACACAAGAAGCAGGGAATTAACCAGGCGACATCACCTGGGTGCTGCCAGCCCTGCGGACCAGTCACCTGGGTGAAAGTGCCTTTGCCAGGCTCTGAGTCGGCTCAGTAACCCTGAGGGCCTGGGAAACCAGAAATAATTGGGTGTAGGGGAGGCAAAAAGATATCAAAGGGAGAGAGTCTGGGTTCAAAGGAGGCCCCCCATGGTCATTCAGGCCCCCTTTTTCTAAATTTTTTTTGAATGTTTGTTTATATTTGAGAGAGAGAGAGACAGAGAGAGACAGAGAGACAGAGAGACAGAGAGACAGAGAGAGAGAGAGAAAGAGCAAATGGGGAAGGGGAAGAGAGAGAGGGAGATAGAGAATCCGAAGCAGGCTCCAGGCTCAAAGCTGTCAGCACAGAGGCCAATGCAGGGCTCAAACTCACAAACTGTGAGATCACGACCTGAGCCAAAGTTGGAGGCTTAACCGACTGAGCCACCCAGGCGCCCCATTTCAGGCTCCCTTTCTATGCTCAGGCCTGCCCACAACCCTCATGCCCAGGTGGCATGTGCAACAGGCATCTCTCACCCACGACGTCCAACACTGAGCTCCTGACCTTCCCTCTTCGAACTCTTGGCCCATCTCAGGTCAGGGCAATGCCATCTTTCCGAGGCTTAGGCCAAAGCCTTGGAGCCATCCTGGACTCCTCTTTCTCTCACTCCCCCTATCCAATCTATCAGCAAAATCTATTGATGCTACCTTCATAGTAGATCCAGAATTCAGCCACCTCTCCACCTCTGCCGCCATCAGATGGTGGCCCAAGCTTGTATTCTCACCTGTCAGTAAGCTCACTGATTTGTTTCCCTGCTTCTACCTTTCTGCACCACCTCCTCTCCCCAGTCTCTCAACAGAGTAGCCAAAGGAATCCCTTTAAACAAGATCTGACCATGTCACTCTTATAGGCCTCATTTTTCTCATAGTAAAAGCCAGATTCTTATGATGGCCTACAAGGCCCTGCATAAACTGCCTCCTCTCCACACCTTCCTGGCAGGAATGGTGTATATATAGGTGATGCTGTGCCCTCCTCTGTACATCCCATCAAGGGCCTATGTTGTAAGACCGTCCTGTCATCAGTGATGTGAAATTTGATCACTTTACTAAGATGAATCCTTTACCCATAAAGGATTCAAAGTTAATTAAAAATAAAAGTCTTAAAAACATCATGTGTGCAGGGGCACCTGGGTGGCTTAGTCAGCTGAGCGTTTGACTTCGACTCAGGTCATGATCTTACTGTCTGTGGGTTTCAGCCCTGAGTCGCGCTCTGTGCTGACAGCTCAGAGGCCGGAGCCTGCTTCGGATTCTCTGTCTCCCTCTCTCTCTGCCCCTCCCCCACTCGTGCTCTGTCTCTCTGTCTCTCTCTTTCTCTCAAAAAATAAACATTAAAAAAATTTAAAAAAAAACCATCGTCACTGTGCATGCCAAATAGAGCATTTCCTGCAGGCTGTGTGCAGCCCTCAGGCCTCAGTGTGTGACCCCCCACTCTACATTGCCCAGATGATGGTCAACAGCATAGGCTTGGATACTTCCAGGCTCACGGTGCTCACTACTTGCCTGGGGAGAAGGGGTTCTGGCCTTCCCACAGCCCCTGGATCATTCTATAGATTTTTCCAGGTGGGTCTGGGCCAGTCAACTCTCAGTTATAGAGGAACGAGTAGGGGTCCTGGATGCTTCATTCGTGACCAGACCTAACTGTCCACCTACTCTGTGGCTCTAGCTCCAGAAGGGGTAGAAGAGAACAAGGGTAGCCCTCTGGTCTAGGGCAGGAAGCAACACCATCCCCCCGTTCAGCCTGCACCCCAACCTCAACCAGGGCCCTCAGAAAATGAGGCTCAACATTCCTCACAAGGGTGTGGCAGCAAGGGCTGGTCCAGGGAACAGCTGTTGGGGACATGGAATTAGCAGGCTCTGGAAACAAGCAAGCCTCATGAATCCCAAGGGCCTGGCCTTGGACAGGAGCATGTGTGCAGAGACTTGGCCAATTGGACACACACATCACAGAAAGCAAAGCTGCAGAGAAGAAAGACTAATTGTGTCCACTTCCCTGTCTCCCTGAGGGTCTGCTCGGCTCTCCTGGGGTCCCAGATAAAGCCAAGAAGCTGCCATGACAGCAGCTCAGCCGGCTGTCACACTGGCCCCCTGGCTGTGAACTGGGACATGAGATTTTCAAGATGAGGTTAAATTATGCTGATTCTACATTCGAAATGGAATCGTGCCTGGCAGGAGTTCCATCAACACTGGCAGGACTCAAGGCAGAACTAATTGAATCAAAGTCTTAGCTTATTAACTGCTCCCAAGTCAAAAGCTAGTTTCTGTGCTGAAACAGTCTCCCCAAAACAGCTGTGGTTCAGACCATCCTGAATTAGTTCACCCTCTAGACGGTGAAGGGAATGCAAGAAAGGAGAATAGTTTCAGCACTTTCTATGTGCCAGGCATTATGCTAAGTGCTTTTTATGTGTCATCTCATTCCATTGTTTCAGCCATGTTTTGAAGGAGAATGTGATATCCCTAAGGAAAAAAAGGAAATGGAAGCTCAGAGTGCCCACGTTCAAAGATTTAGGAAGTGGCACAGCAGGGGAGCACCTGGGTGGCTCGGTTGGTTGAGGGACCAACTTCAGCTCAGGTCATGATCACGTAGTTTGTGAGTTTGAGCCCCACATTGGGCTCTGTGCTGACAGCTAGGAGCCTGGAGCCTGCTTTGGATTCTATGTCTCCCTCTCTGTCTCAGCCTCTCCCCTGCTATCTCTCTCTCAAATAAATTAAAAATAAAAAAATAGAATTAAATTAAAAAAATTTTTCTTTTAAAGAAAGAAGTGGCACAGTGGGCATTTGAACCCAGATCTGGCTACTGCAAGCCCCACATGCTAAGTCCCACGTGCCCCTCTTAGGACTTCCACGCTTGATTTTTAATAGCAATCGAGAAATTTTAAACTAAAAGATGTTCCTTTTAAATCTGAAAAAGAACAAAAAAAATCCCACTGGAACTAAAAAATTAATTTAGCAGGGTAAATTAATTGATTCAAAGTCAATGACAAAAATAATTGCATTTCTATAACCTAGCAATGAACAATTGGAAAAATGAAATTTAAAATTCCATTTACAATATCGTTTAAAAAGCTTGTAACTTTATTCAATGAAAAAAAGTGTGCAAAACACTGAAAACTCCAAAACATTGCTAAGTGAAATTAAAGACTTAAATAAATAGGGACTTATACCACGTCCATGGATTGGAAGTGTCACTACTGTTAAATTATCCATTCTCTGTAAATTGATGTATAGGTCTAAGGCATTTCTTTTAAGTTTTTGTTTGTTTGTTTGTTTTAGAGAGAGGGAGTGAGCAGGGAAGAGGCAGAGAAAGGGAGAGAGAGAGAATTCCAAGCAGGCTCTGCACTGCCAGCATGCAGAGCCTGATACAGGGCTCAAACTCATGAACCACGAGATCATGACCTGAGCCGAAATCAAGAGTCGGACACTTAACCTACCAAGCCCCCCAGGCGCCCTAGGTCTAAGGCAATTTTAATCACTTTAATGCCTATCAGTCTTTTTACTAGAATGAACAAGCTGATTTGATAATGTATATAGAACCGGGAATGACCTAGAAGAACCCAGCCATAAGCAAAAAGAGCAAAGTTGGAAGATTTACTCTGATTTTAATATTTACTATAAAATTGACTATAGGGGTGCCTGGGTGGCTCAGTCGGTTAGGTGTCCATCCAACTCTTGAATTCGGCTCAGGTCATGATCTCATGGTTCATGAGTTTGAGCCCCTCATCAGACTCTGAGCTGACAGTGCAGAGCCTGTTTGGGATTCTCTCTCTCTCCCTCTCTCTCTGTCCGCCCCCCCTTGTGCTCTCTCTCTTTTTTTCTCTCTCAAAATAAACTTAAAAAATAAAATTTACTGTAATAAAATAAAATAAAATAAAATTTACTGTAAAGCTCCAGTAACAAAGGCAATGTGATATTGGCATAAAGGTAGACAAACAGATCAATAGAAAAGATATTCCTGTGGATAATGAATGAATGAATGAATGAATGAATGAATAAAGTTGCTTCAAGGAACACATATCCCAGGCCCAGATAATGGGACACTAGGTATTGCTCAGACCCAGATCCTGGCAAATCCATTTTGCTCCCATGTTCAGAGTCAATTGGGCTAAAATGAGCTTAAGCCATCAGCTTTAGGCAAGAGAAAGAAAATTGGATCCAGAGAGCAGAAGCTTGGGTTTTTGACCCAGTTGTCATAGCTAAACATGTAATAATAATAATAATAATAATAGCACTAACCCACATGTTAAATTCTGTTCTAAGTGCTGTACTCTATCAGGGCAGAGTTTAATTCTGTCAACAGGATGGAATAAAAGAGATAATAGCAAGTACTGCATATAGGAAGGGAAATATTTTTCAGTGATATATTTCAGTTTTACATTTGTGTGTGTATGTCTAGAATTACAATGTGAAATACCTAACTTATAGCGGGTTGTAGTCATAAAGATGTAAACACCGCTAGGGTAGTCAATGAAAGTATTAAGAAGCCTGAATAGTATAAAACGTGTAAGATTCTTAGCACAGAGCCTGGCACAGAGTAAAGACACAGTAAGTGGCTCATGCAGATATGGCCGTTGTCAAGGCCTGCTTCATGAGCATACCCCCTGTGTCATAGCTCCAGGCTCTGCACTTAGAAGGCCCTGCACTTGGTTTAATTCTTGGCTGTCAGTGTGTTGAAATTCTTAATGATATTGAAGAAGGGGTCTTGCGTTTTCATTTTGCACTAGGTCTCACCCATGGTGTAGCCAGTCTTATTTTGTATAGTTGTTTATTGTTTATTAAAAATAGTTATACTGTGAAATATTTAATTATCACTTACTACCATCCGATTCTATGTCTGCCTCTTACTAGCTAGAGGACCATGAGTAAGAATACAGTGCTTAAATCATCTGTCTCTGTTTCCTCGTCTGTAAAATCGGGGTGATAACAGTACTTCCCCACGAGGTTGTTGTGAAAGTTTAAATAACATAGCGTGTTCCATGCCAAGAACAGCACCTGGCACATAGTAAGCACACCAAACATATTAACTATTATTATTACTATTGGCTTTATGAACAAAGTCAGTCTTGGGCCTGGTTTTTCCACTGCACATTTGGGGGAGGGGATTGCTGACTAGATAAGTAAGTAGTTCTAGAACTTATTGGAGCACCAGATTACTTTAAGAATCTGAGGGCTCTCTGAGGAAAAACACAGATAACCCATATGCATATGCACACATATTGCCTGCACCCTGATGGGCCTTTGAGGCCAAGGCACAGGCCCCAGATCAAGAACCTAGGAAAGCAAAGATCGCCAATGGCCCTTCCAGTCCTGGAGTCTGTGGGTCCCTGGGGTGGAGACAGCTAGGCCGTCAAAGGAGCATTACTACTTAAGGCCTGGGTGTATGCTTGCTTTGGAGCTTTAAGTCAGCAGCTATTTTTAGTTTTGCTATATATGGCCAGGGCAGGAAGAGGGCTGTAGACAGGGGAGGGGTGCCATGAGGCTTATAGCAGGGTTTGGGACCCCAGGGGGCACCTTTCCTTCCATCTTCTCCTTCCCGGGGAGGGGGGGGGAGGGTTGCTGGAGAGCTTAATTAACCCCCAGCTGAAGTGTCAGGCTTGGAGGAGAGGGAGAGTCTGTGGACGTGGGAATGGAGAGGCTTGGATGAGGGTTCCACGTCAAGTCACTTTAGAATAGTGATTTTCAAATGTTTTTGACCATGACCTGCAGTAGGAAATACATTTATACACACATCATGTAAGAAATACACGATGCAGTAAGCACAGAAGTTTTTATACACACACACACACACACACACACACACACACACACACATTATATACGTACATATATCTTCAGCTGAACAAATGTTTCAGGAAACAATGCTTTCTTATCCTCTGTGAAACACTCTGATTTTTCTGTTCTGTTCTTTCATTTCTAAAAATGCAGGTCATGACCCACTAAATTGATTTTACTGCCTATTAATGGGTCAATACCTCCAGTTTGGAAAACTGCTGTTTCCTTTGGTTTATTTATTTTTATAAATTTTATGAATGTTTATTTTATTTATTTTGAGAGAGAGAGCAAGCGAGCAGGGGAGAGGCAGAGAGAGAGAGAGGGAGGGAGAGAATCTCAAGCAGGCTCCATGCTCAGTGCAGGGCCCGATGTGGGGCTCGAACTCATGAACCATGATATCATGACCTGAGCTGAAATCAAGAGTCGGACACTTAGCCAACTGAGCTACCCAGGTGCCCCTCCTTTAGTTTAGAGGAGGCAGTCACCTGCGACATTTGACCGCAAGGCAAGGTGGGGACTGGAGGAAATGGAACATATTGTCCCTTTGATCAGTCCTTCCGAAAACTGGGGATGAGATGCAACTTTCAGCTTTATTTCCTGGATGGCAGTAAGTTCTGGACCTCCTGACCTGTGTGCACTGTTCTCTCCACCTGGGGCACTCATCTCCCACCCTTGTCACCTGGCTCACTCCATACTTCAGAGCCCGGCTTGCCACTTACTCCAGGAAGCCTTCCTGAATGCCTCAGTCTGATTAGTTGCCCACCTCTTCCTCCCTTAGTTCCCAGTACTTTCCTGCCTAGTACCTAACACACTATAGTACAATTTCTTGTTAGATTCTCTAGAAGATAGGGACCTTGCCCATCCTGTTCATGTCTATACTCCTCCCTCCCACCACCAGTATAGTATAGAGCTAGCTTCATAATAATCACTCAATGCATATTTATTGAATGAGTTAATGAAGGTGAATAGTAATTACAGCAACTACCATTTATTGAGTACCTGTTTATCTCATGAGAAATCTTATGAGAGATTAGCATAGTCCATTTTATTGGTGAGGAAACTAAGGCTCCAAGAGATTAACTAATAGGATAGAGCCACAATAATAACCCAGGGCTGCCTGACTCCCAGCCGTTTCTAATCACAGGATCTTATTTGTCCACATTCTCTTCAGCACTACCCAGGATGGGGCAAAGGGCAGGTCCTTAACAAACCCTTGGGGAACTGATGACAGGTTGATTAAGGAGATTTTCCGAAGCAGTGGCCACATCTAATTTTGGAGAGTTGCACCTCGTGTGTGGCTTGGGAGAGATCTGAGGTTTCCAGGGCCGCTGGATGTGGGACTGTCTCATTCGGAAGAAGAGTCTGGGCCTCTGACAAACCAGAGGAACAGGCCTTCCAGTTACCTAGCCTGAAGAGCTCCTGTGCACACCCAGAATCAAGCCCTGGGCCCTGCAATGCCTACGTGATCTGGCTCACACCTTCAGCTCCAACGTCAACCCCTGCCTGTCCCCCTCCACTCTACTCCTGCCACCCTGGCACTCTTGCTGTTCCTCAAGCATGCCAAATCCAGTCTTGCCTCAGGGCCTTTGTGACCATCATTCCTTCTGCCTGGAAGTCGTTACTCTCTCCCTAGTCCTCCCATCTTGCTTCCCAGGCTACACCATCCAAAAAGTCACCCTCTTCCTTCTCTGCTATTTGTTTCATAACTTTGCTTGCCCACTGCCCTGGCTCCTGGAACTTGCTGTAGGATGGAGCCTGACACCTGGTTGGTGCCCCATAATATTGGTTGCGTGAATGAATGAATGAATGAATGCATGAATGAATAGGTTTCCCCCTTTAAGACACTTTAGGGAAGGAACATTTGGCACCCTGTGCACCACTCTGCATGGGTATCTGACACCCAGCAAGCACTCAAGGATCATCTCCCTGTTGTAGCCAGAGAAGCTGAGGCCTGCTCTCTACTTGTCCCCAGTGCTCAGCGCAGTGTCCAGCATAAACATCCAGTGAATTGAGTTGCACCGAATTGCAGACATTCAGCAAACGGCTGATGGTCACCAAATTAGGAAGCGTGGAGCCAGAAATTGTCCTCAGCGCTGTCCAATTCCAGCCAGTGCTGTGTAGCTGCCACTGCACCCACAGAAACTCCAGGGACGCAACCTCATTAACATGCAGATGCATTTGAGGGTGGGTCCTCACCATGGGCTCACCAATGGGCAGCCCAGTCAGGAGCCCATCCTGTACGTGAGGCCCCTCTGTGTATGCCCACTAGCCTCAGCTTGAGCACAACTTCTGCTCTGGGCTGGCTCATGCCCCTTCCTGCCCCCTCCCCAAACCCACTCTGGGACTGTCCACTGCTCACCCTCTGTCATAGTGATATAATATAACTACGCATGCATCTGACAGATGCCAAAATATATAGTTCTGAGGTATCTGTGTTAGCTCCTCTTCCCCATGGGGCAAGTTACGGAGACTTCATAGAATTATCCTGAGCTGGGGGGAAACTAAATGACCATTTAAAGCAAGAGCCAGCCAATTCTCCTGTAAACAGTTGAATAGTAAATAGTATTGGCTTTGTGGGCCAAAAGGATATTATGCAGGGACTTTCATACAATTTCCACATGTCACAAAGTAGTGTTCTTCTTTTGATTTTTTTCAAATATTCCACCCTTAGCTCACAAGCTGTACAAACACAGGCAGCTGGCCAGTTTGGCCCACTATCTGTCATTTGCAAGCGCCTGATCTAAAGCATTGCTTCTTAAATTTTAATGTATATGAAAATTTCCAGGCAGGCTTGTTAAAGCAAATGCCTAGGCCCGCCCTCAAGATTTGGATTTGGATTCCGAAGGTCTAGTTGGGGCCCCTGATTTTGAATTTTGAATTGGTGGATAGATGATGCTGATACTGTCTACTGACCACATTTTGACCAGCGCTGACATTCTAAAACCGATTTTGTGGATGAGGAAACTGAGGCTCAACTAAGTGATACATGCAGTTGTACCCAGTGGATGATGTGATGATATCTTCTCTGCCACTCCCCACGGCTGTTTGCCACAGAAAAGTCCTCTCCATTCCCTTAACCCACCGGGCACGCTCATGCTTTTGAGCTTCTTACTCGTTCTCTCCTGCTCTCACACCCTCTCTAAAGCAATTTTCCCAACAAGATCCAGCTCAGATGTCACCTCTTCTAAAGCAGCCCCTGACCTCCTCAAATCTAACTTCTCTGCCACAGCACTCTGTACCTACTCATGTATAATGGCTTGTTTAAAGCCAATCTTTGAAGCCTTGGGCTGTATCTTATTCCTCTTTATATCTAACTCTTTTCATAATACCTGGCAAATAGGAGGTACCACAGAAATATGCACTAAATGAAAGGATGGATAGATGGATGAATGAATGTGTGGGTGGATGATTAGATGGGTGGGTGGGTGGATGGATGGATAAGTGGGTAGATGGATGGGTGAATGAATGAACACTTCATGATCTATTGCTTGAAAATAACTTTCATGGCAAAGTTGAGATTAGACCCAAATTCTTCTAGAGCACAAGCCAGAGTATATTCCATGGCTGTTTGTAAGCCTAGCATGCAAACAGTAGTAGTTAGGTTTTACTGAATGTGTGTTGAGTGTGTATTTATACAGCAGGTCTTGTCCTAAACACCGCTGCCAGCCCTCTCAATGGCCCTGTCACTGGCCCCACCTTTACTGACAAGGAAATGGATTCTGAGAGAGGTAGGGCAGCTTGCCCGGTGCCACACAGCAAATAGCGTCCTGGCTCCTCTGATTCTGTGTCATATCGCCCCTCCTTCTTCCCACCCTCCACCAGTCTCCCTCACTCATCGCCCCCTCTGCGGGGCCCCAGGCCGGGCTCACCTCCATCTGCATAGGTCTCCGTGCCGTAGCCATCCTGCAGGCCATTGTTCCAAGTGCCCTCATACTTGGCACCGCTGCTGCTGCTCTGTCGGGTTCCGTAGCGTCCCTTGAAGCCGTGTGTCCACTCGCCCTTGTAGAGCCAGCGTCCCTTGGTCTCTATGCCCAGCCCATGCCGTTTGCCCTGGCTCCAGTATCCCTCGAAGGTGTTCCCACTGGGCCAGGTGTAGACGCCCGCCACTTCGAAACCAAAGTTCCAGGAGCCCGAGTATTCGCCCTGGCCCTTGGGGCCCGTGCACAGTCCATGTCCATGGGCCTTTCCCCCCTCCCAGCCCCCACAGTACGCCCCGCCATCATCAAAGTCAAAGCGGCCCCCACTCATCTCATCGTAGCCCCTGACAACCTCACTGTCCTCCAGCGTGGGGGAGAGAGGGTGATGGGGGGGGGGTGCCAGCGACACTCTCCAAGCACACTCAGGGCTGGACGCCCCTGACTCACCACTGTGCCCCAGGAGGGGGAAAGCAAGATGCCACCAGAGACTGAATGAGCCCAGGAGCCAAATCAGCACTGGGTCGGCTGGTCAGTGCCATGCCTGGGAGGCCCCCACTCAACCAGCCAGAGGAAGGCTGCCAGTTGGGAAGGAAGCAGGAGGGCAAGATTCAAAGTCTCCATAGAGCGTCCCAAGTCTGGCTTCCCTGGAGTCAAAGGAAAAACGGTGTGATCCCTTTAAGAAGCACAGTGAAAGGGGTGGGGTGGAGGGGTCCCCAGTCTGTTTCAAAGTGGAGAAATTCCTCCTTGGTGACAGCCCCCAGCCCGAGGCTGAATTCCTGCAGCCGGCTGGCCCCCTTCTCCACCCAGTGGGTGTGCAGGGCTGTCCATCTCCCAGCCACTGCCCCGCCCCTCTCCAATCCTGCCCTCCTCCTGGGACGGAAAGGTCAGTGTTGCCCTAACAAGGCCATTGGATCTCTGAGGCTGCTCCCAAAATAACCCCCTGGCCAGCCCAGCCTCCTTCGAAGCGGGAGGGGTGTTTCAAATTGGGCTAGTGCTCCAGACCCAGCCGAGAGGCTGGAGGGGCAAGGAAGGGCAGCGGAGAACTAAGTGTAGGCAGCTGGGACAGTTTGGTGGCTTTTCTTCCCCTGGGTATGAGCTCCCTTCCACCTCCAGCGTCCCTGGCTGGCCGGAGTCTGCAGAAAGAGAACAGGCAGAGGGATCGGGGAAGGGAGGGGAAAGGAGGACTAGAGGAACACCCAGTCCTGGAACACTTAAAATCCCCCAGAGCAGAGCGATTGGCAAATCTCAGCCCCACCACCACTCACATGCCCTAACAGGACCCGGGGCTATCCACGCTGCCAGCCCCATAAAGGAATCTGGTGACCTAAAGAGAAAGGAACGGGCATGGTTCACATATGCTTTTGAAAGCAGAGGAGGGAACTCGGGAAGAGAAGTGAGGTTCTGGAAACAGATTCTGGAAGATAGAGCAAATCTGAGTCCAGGGCTCACGCACAACCCCCAGTCCCCCTCTGCACCCCTGGGAACACCTGGCAAAGAGCCCAGAAAAGGCACCGATGGCTCCCTTTCTCTCTTCTCTGAGGGGCGAGGAAACTGTCTTTATCTCTGAGACACAGGGTTGCTGGTTATTTGGAATGAGGTTGTCTTAGCGGTACTCAAAGATCATGATTTTTTAAAAATATCCCCTTTCCAAGCTTTCTTTCTCTGGTGTCCTCAGGGCCTGTGAGGCCAGACTTCAGAAAGCTCTTGGGGCAGAGTCAGGAGCAAAGGGCCTGCGTGGATTCCTAGCACTCAGGTTCCCACCAAACTCCAGTGAAAGGGACAAATAAATCTCCGTGACATGAAGCTGGGGCCAGGACTAATGATTGGAAATCCCAACTGAGCCCAGGGTTAACAGGAGTATAGAGTAATTCTGGGAAAGGTAGGAGACACCAAGAACAGGAAGTGGGCGGGGGGTGGGGGTGGGGAGATGTAGAGATATGGAGAGGGGGGAGGATAGAAATCACTTAAAAAGGAAGCCCAGAAGGCATTTGAGAACTACTGGACTATTATCTGACTTCAAACTTATCAGACATACTCCAAATCCCACGATGACTCAGGCCACTTGAAGTCACTGCGGAAGATTTGTCCTTGTTTCAGAAATGGACAGAACATGATGTCTCCCTTCATCCCAGCTGACTCCAGTTCTTACTGGTTCCTTCGCTGTTAAAGAGCCCCATCTGGGCCCACGTTTCACCTCCAGGCAGAAACACCCAGCCTCTGAGCTCACCAACACCGGCAGCTTGCCGAGCTGACGGGCAGCAAGTAGCAGTAGGTAAAGACTGCATCATCTAGGTGTTTGACTCACCATCCAGCCAGTGAATGGATTCGACTGACAGATTTTAAGAATGCCTCGCTGCCCGAGAGAGCTCTGCTTTTGCCACTTGTCACCAAGGTCACTGGAGAATCACAGGTTTCTTCCCAACTCTGCTCTCAAGGGGAGAGGGGAGAACCGCTCACAGTGGAAGTTAGAGGGGTTTGAATTGCCCAAGTTAATACTCTTTGTAGTTAAACACTAGGCAAATCACCATAATCCTGTTCTAAGACTGGGGGGCTGCCGTGTCCTACTGTGCTGTTCCACCTGATAAATTTAGCCACTGTTCATCCGTGCAGCTCCCTATGGTGGTTCCCTACCAAGGGTGGGTACACTTAAGATTTAAATTCAACTCCTATTGAACTTAAAAACATAAACAGATTCCAGAGCCCTCTCCCCCAACCCCAAATCAATGATAGATTGTTCCGGGAAAAACCTCAGGTAGTTTTATTCTTTTTAAAACTCCTCAGATAAACCCTTATCAGTCAGTTAAGCGTCCAACTTCGGCTCAGGTCATGATCTTGCCTTTTTTGAGTTTGAGCCCCACGTCGGTCTCTGTGCTGACAGCTCAGAGCCTGGAGCCTGCTTTAGATTCTGTCTCTCTCTCTCTCTGTCTCTCTCTGCCCCTCCCCTGCTTGGGCTCTCTCTCAAAAATAAATAAACATTAAATAAAAAAAATAAATAAAACTTCTCAGACGGATCTGACTCATTTCTGGTTAAGAACCATTGTATGGAGGCACCTGGGTGGCTCAGTTGGTTAAGCATCTGACTTCAGCTCAGGTCATGATCTCACGGTTTGTGAGTTCAAGCTCTTCATCGGGCTCCGTTGCTGATGGTGTGGAGCCTGCTTGGGATTCTCACTCTCCTCTCTCCCTGCCCCTTCCCCACATGCATGTGTGCTCTCACTCTCAAAATAAATAAATAAACAACAACAAAAAAGAATCACTGTATGTTTTTAAATTAAGAAACTCTTTCTTAATAGCATTTACACATTCATGAATCCAGTACCCTATAGGTACTGGATAAGCATACGGTAGGTAGTTGTGGATTTGTGTTCAAATCCCAGTTCTGCCCCTCACAAGGTGTGACCTTGGACCAATTGTTAATTTCCCTAAGCCACAAACCCTTCAACTGTAAAAGTACCTGTCTCAAAGGATTATTAGTATTCAGGATAACAGTATCTTCCTTCTTTGGTTGGGTGAGGATTATGTAGGTTGATATCTAAAAAGGCTTAGAACACACTAACACCTAATAAACGTTAGCTAATTAAAAATTATCCTCACATGATAAGTTGCTCTTCAAATAGAATGCTTAATAAGATAGTCACCAATGAGTTAAGAGAGTCACTGCCTAAATACCAAACCCCTTGACACAGAGGCATTCCTTACTCTACACAGTCCATGTTTACTCAACCTTGTCCTGTGGTTTGTCACTTTTTAAACTGATAAACCATGTTATTGGTAAAGGGACACTTTGATTTCTTAAAAGTTTAAGGAAATTTTTTGCCCAGTTTGGTATTGGCCTTAGGTGATTAGTGTCGAACTTCTCACGTTTTTGCCCCTCCCTTTAAGCCAAATGCATTTCAGGGAAAGGGCGACCTCTTGAGGCCGTCCGTGTCTGTCAACAGATTGTCATCGGGAAAACCAAGTTCCTCAGACAGAAGGGAATTTACTAAACTTGGAATGAATTCTAAACTGCTTTTAAAGGTAGCTGTCCCATTCTTGCTTTTCCCCAGGTCTTTCCGTGCTCCGTGGTTCTGTTCTTTGATCAGAGAGGGTAATCATTCGCTTCCTGTTTCCTTCTCACTTCGCAGGTGGGACTGCTTCCTAGAGAGCCTGGAGGGGAGGGACCCGAAAATCCAGAAGAGAGAGAGAGGGTCTGCACCCAGAAATCCACTGGAGTACTTCTCAGCTGCAGAAGCCCCGCCTCCCCAGACAAGGTTGCTGGCTGGGTTAGGTGCCTTCGCACATTCGGGCTCTTCCTCCAAAGTAAGTTGTTTGAAGGATTAGCTTCATTTCAAAAAAAAAAAAAAAAAAAAAAAGCACGAACCCCGTACTAAGTGCCCGGCACTCGGGCCCATCCGTGTCTGCCCAGCGCCTGCACATTGTAGGTGCTCACCTTTCCTTCTCTGCACCACTTGGCAGCTTACAACTCTCTTCTTAGTTAAATGCTTTTTCACCTGGCTGATAGGCCTGCTCTCTCTGTTCTGCTCCTGCCTCACTGGCTGCTCCTACTTAGTCTTTGGCTAGTTCCTTTTCATTCTGCCGACTTCTCTACCGTGGGAATGTCCCAGAGCTTGGTCCTCTGTCTGGTTCTTCATCTACGTTCACTTCCTAGGCGGTCTCCTCCAGTCTGAGCTTTAAATGTCCATAGGCTAACGACTCCTAAATCTGTGTCTCCAGCCTATGCCTGCCTCTCTGCTGATCTCTAGTCGTAGGTCCACCACCAACTCAACATGGCCACAGGGTGTCTCATAAGCACCTCGGAAGACAGGAGCAAAATCAGACTCCCGACCTCTCCCGTATCTGCTCCTCGAGCCAACTCCCAGCTTCTGAAATCCTTTAGAGTCCTCAGTTCCAGTCTTTCTCTCACACCCTGTATCCAATCCACTGACAAATCCCCTCAGCTCTACTCCACCATACTTCCAGAATACACCTTTTCCTCTGCACTGCCAAGTGTCCAAGCCACCGAAAGCCATTGCCTGATTTACTGCAGTAGCCTCCTGCCTCCTTGCCTCCTCTTGCCCTGCTCCCCTGGGTCCACACAGAGCAGCCAGTGCCCTCTGTAAAGGCCAGTCTGATACCTCTCCTCCAAACTCCTCTCGCCTCTCCTCACCTCTCCTCCAAACCACCCAATGGCTCCTCACCTCGTTCAGGAGTCACAGCCTTTAAAATGGCCTGCGAGGAGGCCCTCTGTGATATGCCCCTGCCCCATGCTTCTGCGACCTTGCCTGCCTCAAGCCTCCTTGTCATCTTTGCTGTTCGTCAGGAATGCCCTTCCCCCAAATATCCACGAGGCTCACTCCCTCACTTTCTTCAGGTCTCAGCTCAAATGTCACCCACCTCATCACAGGAGCTTCTCTGACCACCCTGCCCCCTCCCCAAGCCCTTATGATCTCGGAATCCTCTTCTCTCCACTGAGGGCAAGGGTGTAGTTCTGCTCCCAGCATTTAGTATCACGTGCCTGATGCTGTAGGCACTCTAGGAATATTTGCCGAATAAATGGGATGAATGAATGTTCTGTTATTAAAGGCACATTGTCAGGATGCTACTTTTGAAAACATTAGAGTAAAATTCCTCAATCCACGATCTGGGTGCATTCAAGAAAGATTGCTTCAGTAAACTGCACTTGCAGAAGGTCAAGTGTTCCAATGTGAGACACTCATGTGAAAGCTGGCCCAACTGGGTCTAAGCAGAGTAATTTTTAGCCTCGAGATTCATATTTTGAGAAGATTTTGACCGAGGTGTAAATACTTAAAATCAATTCCCATGAATCTGGAATGCTTAGCCTTCGTCCAAGTTTGGATTTCTTTAACAGGTTACTCAGCCACTGGAACTTTGTCCTGACACCACTCCTCATGACAACTGTGAAAGGAAGGTGCATCTTTCTTTGTTCCCTGGTGACTGTTCTGTTAGCATACAGAATTAAGTAAACAACCAGGTCACCCGACTGAAAAGCAAACTAAAAAGGACTTGAGACTTAAAGATGAGGAACCATCTTTATTCAAGTAACACGCTAAGCCCGATTTGCTCCACTCTCGCCAGTACAGAAGGTAAAGCAAGACACGGGTCGTGGAGGTGAGGGGGTGGGTGGTAGACACCTTTACAATAGAAACTATAATGGCCTCAATTAGTGGTTCTCAAAGTATGGTCTAGGGATCTACTCTTCCAGGAGGTCTGTGAGGTCAAAACTACTTTCAGATTAACATGTTAACCTCCTTTTTCATGCCCATTCCCCCAAAAGTGTAGTACAGAATTTTTTAGAGGTCACACAACATGCAATGTTCACAAGAGGCTGAATGCAGAAGCAGATAGGAGACTAGCTGTCTTCTGTTGAGCCGAACATGAAAGAAATTTGCAAAAATGTAAAACACTGCCACTCTTCTAAGATATTTTGTTAATTTTTCAACTAAAAATGTTAACGTGTAATAAAACCACTACTTCTAAATCGAGTAATACATTATTATTTTTTTTAATTTCTTAGTTTGAATTTCTGACATGGTAAATATTTTTAAGTATAACCCACATGAACAAAATCTCTTTGGCATCCTTAATTTGTAAATGAGTCATGAGACCCAAAGGTTTCACAACTGCTGCCTTAGGGATGTGGAACAGCATTCTTTCGGCTTATCATTATTAAGAAATCTCTCCGCTTCCAGGGCTATGATGGCAAGGTATCGTGCTCCCTTGCTTGAACCATAGCCTTCAGATGTCACTAAACTCATGCTAAACTAGGAACGAGCAGAGATCTCCCACTACTTATGTTCAGGGCTTTTCCAGGCAATACCCTTCCCACCTCACACAAGTACCGATCACATATGTGTGAAACCCAGACCTCACATTCTTGAACCAATTCCAGTCAGTGGGATGTTTTAGTAAAGAAGAAAACTTGTTTCGTAATCTACATAAAAATGAAACAAACTTTCTGTTAACGTGATGTTAAAATGGCTGGACAGAGTCTCACTAAATCTGATGGGAATGCTTAGGATGGTTTGAATTAAAATGTTAAGTTATGTGGGGGGCACCCGGGTGGCTCAGTCAGTTGAGCGTCTGACTTCGGCTCAGGTCATGATCTCCCATGCCTGAGTTTGAGCCCTGCATCTGGCTCTGTGCTGATAGCTCAGAGCCTAGAGCCTGCTTTAGATTCTGTCTCCCTCTCTCTCTGCCCCTCCCCTGCTCTCTCTCAAAAAAAAAAAAAAAAAAAAAAAGGCGGTAAAAAAAAAAAAAAAATATATATGTGTGTGTGTGTGTGCATATATATATATGTATATATAAACATATATATATATATATATATACATATATATATACGTTATCTGGTATACGTAAAATCCACTTGGAAGCCACCTGAAAAAGTGGGATTCATCCTCCAGCTGAAACTCAGGATTGTTTTTTTTAAACCAAATTTTAGAAGGAATCTTGGGATGGCCAACCAGAAATACAGGATATATAGCACGTACAAAATAGTTTCAGGGTTGCTGCCAGGGAGGAGGGCAGTGCGAAGAGATCATATCCATCCAGAAGATTTGAAACTGAGGTATGAGATCCACATTACAACTGACTGAAACATGCCTCACGTGTTAAAATCCCAGAGCTGGAGAAGATGCACGCTAGTTTCAAACGTTACACCCCCTCCTTCCACTGAAGCAGCCCGCTCCCTGCTGCTGCCTACCTGAGGAACACGAAGGTAACACAGCCTCCAGGAGCCAAGCGCCAGCAGGGGTGTTTTGGTGATGGTTAATGATTCTCTCAAACAATACAGGGCAGGCCAGCTAGTTTATTCATATTGAATCTAAACCTTAGGTCTCTGGCTTAACAATAACATTAACAAACCTTGAAAGACACAATCAACTTGTGTTAACTCAGAGATGGTTTAAACCAGTCATATAAATTCTAAGATTCTGGGCTGGCGACTACAGCATGACGAATGTTTGGTCCCGTTACGAAACGTTTCATTTTCCTTGGCTAAAAAATCTTAAACAGATCTGAAAAATGCACTGCTTTACAAAGGCCTTTACCATATAACCACTGCTACCAGTCAAGCAATTATGGTTTCTTCAACTCCCAGAAACTTTTCTAAATGGGAGGGGTTTTCCTTTGATCTGCTCGCCTTGGTGCGTATGTAAGAACGCAGGGAGTAAGTTTAAAGAATGAAGATGAACTGAGATGCCAAGAAAAGTTTTTATTGCAAGCACAGTGAGCAGAAGGAGACGTCTTCTCACACAACGTGGCCGCAAGGTCTGCCATTAACTAAATCTCTCTGACAACCCTTCATTGGTTTAAAGCATATTAATGAGCTTCTTGCTATCAGGTGTACATCATTTCTGCCATGTGGGACATTTTCTTGGGAATATACAAGTAATATTCCATGTAGCCTGACAAGTCCTCAATGGTCACATCATCCACATAGACTCGAGCTTGCTCAGAACAGGAGCGGGGGGAGCCAGACAGAGTTCTGGTGTGGAGCGACTGAGAGTAGTCCTCAAGCATGGATCTTCGTTCTGGGGCCAAGGGAGGGACACTCTGCAGGCCTGAAAAGGAATAAACTTCCATGTCCTGCCATCTCTTACACTGGCACTCCTTGCCTAAGCATGCACATGGCTTGCCCTGGTTTAGCTTGGAAACGGATTGAAAGTCAGAGAGATCATTGGCCTTGAGACTTGCTTGGGAGACTTGGGTAGCATCAGAGGAGTCTTCCTTCTTACTCTCTGATGGGAGCCTGGGAACCGAAGTTCTCAAAGGCTCGGCAACTGCCCCTGTATGATTAGTATCGAGAGAAGTAGAGCATTCTCCTGCATTGAACTCTTTAGGGGTGGAAATTCCCAGCCCACTGCTGCTATCAGGGGAGTCAGTCTGGCTTTTGTGCTTGAGCTGGCTGCTGGAAGCAGAAGCTATTGTACTGCAATGTATAAACTTTGGAGGATGAAGGACAGGAGACTTAGAACGTCGACGGCGCTGGGTCCTCACTGCTCCTCGTGAAGACTTCCTTGAAGACCTAAGAGGAAAACAACGCACAAGATGTTGGGATACACAGCTCCCCTAAACAGATTCTTTACGATAGCTGGAAATTTACCTCCTCTCCTCTGGAGTCTAGGGTCATAAGTTTCCCCCAAAGAGACGTGCTTACCTCCATCTTCAAGCTGCCTAAGTCGGCATCTCAAAAACTTCAACATCTCCCTATTAGCAAGCTACAGAAATAGGAGAGGTAAAGGGTAGTTTTTAATTGCATTTCTTGGGCCAAACACTGGGTGCAGAACACCTGCCCTGTCCCAACCCTTGGCCTGGGAACCTTTGGCCACTGGGTCTGGGAAAGCACCCTGCACCAAACCACTAGATGCTGTAAAGTCCAAGCTCTATGCCGTGAACGTAGCAGCTTCCGGACCACTTGTGAGGCTGATGGTGCAAATGGCCACTGTGTCATGACTACCAAACAGAGCAGCAGATTTAGGATTCATTTTTTTTTTTAATGTTTTTATTTATTTTTGAGACAGAGAGAGATAGAGCATGAGCAGGGGAGGGGCAGAGAGAGAGGGAGACACAGAATCTGAAACAGGCTCCAGGCTCTGAGCGGTCAGCACAGAGCCCAACACGGGGCTCGAACTCACAAACCGTGAGATCATGACCTGGGCCAAAGTCGAATGCTTAACAGGCTGAGCCACCCAGACGCCCCTTTATTTTTCTTTTAAGAGAGAAAGAGAGAGGGAGAGAGGATCCCAAGCAGGCTCCATGCTCAGCATAGAGCCTGACACGGGGCTCAGTCCCATGTCCCTGGGATCATGACCTGAGTGGAAATCAAGAATCTGACGCTCAACAAACTGAGCCACCCAGGTGACCCAGGATTCGTTTCCATCGCTAGTAACAGCTGACAAACAGATTTAGACTTCCTCAAGTTTTCAGGTAGTGGGAATTATCAGACATTCTATATAACTTTTAATAAAATATTTAAATAAGAGAACTGAGCAAAGGCAAAAAAAAAAAAAAAGAGAGAGAGAGAGAGAGAGACTCAAAACCGCCAAGCAAAACTGAAAACAGAACCAAAAAGAACTTTAAGAAATAAAAAAACTGTATTTGAAATTAAACTAACTGGATGGGCCAAGGAGTAGAATACATAGAGCTAAGGAAAGAAACAGCGAACTGGAAGATAAATCTGAATTATTCGTAACAGGACTGAACCAACTGTGGTCTGCGGGTCAAATCTGGCCCCCAGCTGACTCACACTGTGAGCCACGGAGACCGGGCAGGGACACACTCCACCCTGTCCTCTGCTCCCTGTGCCTGCCCTCCTGGCCAGGAGATGTGTCACACCACTGCCTGGTCCCACGCTGGCCGCCATCTACATGCTAGGGCTCTGCTGTCAGTAACTGTTGGGCCCTGAGAGGTGGAATCTCAGTTCCAGTCTGGCTTGTGCTGGGCTCTCTGGAGGAAAGAGGGGCATGCTGGAATCCGGGTACCACTGGGGCACAGGATAAAACTGACTCCGGTATTGCCAGGCTAGTCATTTCATGCGGACACTAAGCAACTGAACACAAAGTATGTCCACCAGCCAGAACAGTGTGCATCAGGCAAATGGGGCAGGGCAGGAATTTTCTCACTTATATAAGTACCTACGTAGTATCCTTAGATCTCACCTCTTGGCCTCCAAAACCTGAAATATTTACTATCTGGCGCTTTACAAAAAAAGTTTGCCTACCCCTGACATGAGAGGTAGTAGAGGCTTGAAGACTTGGAAAAATGTAAAAGAAGTTAAAGAGATATGTAAGGGGTGCCTGGGTGGCTCAGTCATTTAAGCATCCGACTCTTGGTTTAGGTTCAGGTCATGATCTCACTATTTGTGAGTTCAAGCTCCACCCACATCAGGCTCTGTGTTGGCAATGCAGGGCCTGCTTGGGATTCTCTCTGTCTCCCTCTCTCTCTGCCCCTCCCCCACTTGCACTATCTCTGCCTCTCTCAAAATAAATAAATAAACTTTAAAAAAAAAAGAGAGAGAGAACTACTGGGACCTCATCAAAATATAAAGCTTCTGCACTGCAAAGGAAACAATCAACAAAACTAAAAGGCAACCGACAGAATGGGAGAAAATATTTACAAATGACATATCGGATAAAGGGTTAGTATCCAAAATCTATAAAGAACTGACCAAACGCAACACCCAAAAAACAAATAATCCAGTGAAGAAATGGGCATAAGACACTTTTCCAAAGAAGACATCCAGATGGCCAACAGACACATGAAAAGATGCTCAACATCACTCATCATCAGGGAAATACAAATCACAACCACAATGAGAGACCACTTCACACCGGTCGGAGTGACTAAAACGAACAACTTAGGAAACTATAGATGCTGGCGAGGATGTGGAGAAACCGGAACCCTCTTGCACTGTTGGTGGGAATGCAAACTGGTGCAGCCGCTCTAGAAAAGTGTGGAGGTTCCTCAAAAAATTAAAAATAGCACAACCCAGCAATAGCACTACTAGGAATTTATCCAAAGGATACAGGAGTGCTGATTCATACGGGCACATGTACCCCTTGTTTATAGCAGCGCTTTCAACAATAGCCAAATCGTGGAAAGAGCCCAAATGTCCATCAACTGATGAACAGATAAAGAAGATGTGGTTTATATATACAATGGAATACAGGTCGGCAATGAGAAAGAATGAAATCCTGCCATTTGCAACAACGTGGATGGAACTAGAGGGTATTATGCTAAGTGAAGTCAGGCAGGAAAAGACACAGATCATGTTTTCACTCATATGTGGAACTTGAGAAACTTAACAGAAGACCATGGGGGAAGGGAGAGGGGAAAAATAGTTACAAACAAAGAGGGAGGCAAACCATAAGAGACTCTTACATACAAAGAACAAACTGAGGGTTGATGGGGGGACAGGAGGGAGGAATGGGTGACAGGCACTGAAGAGAGCACTTTTGGGATGAGCACTGGGTGTTGTATGTAAGTGATGAATCATGGGAATCTACCCCCAAAACCAAGAGTACACTGTATATACACTGTATGTTAGTTAACTTGACAATAAATTATATATTAAAAAAAAAGAGAGAGAGGGGCGCCTGGGTGGCTCAGTTGGTTGGGCGTCCGACTTCAGCTCAGGTCACGATCTCGCGGTCCGTGAGTTCGAGCCCCGCGTCAGGCTCTGGGCTGATGGCTCAGAGCCTGGAGCCTGCTTCCGATTCTGTGTCTCCCTCTCTCCCTGCCCCTCTCCTGTTCATGCTCTGTCTCTCTGTCTCAAAAATAAATAAAAAACGTTAAAAATAAAATAAAATAAAATAAAATAAAATAAAATAAAATAAAAAGAAGAGAAAGAGAGAGAGATGTAAGATAGAACAAGAAGTCTGGAGTCTCTGAAGGTAAGAAGACAAAGCATGGGAGACAAGTGATTTTTGAAGAGATAATGGCTGAGAAATTTTCTGAATTGATGAAAGAAGAGATCTACAGATACAGGCAGCACCCTGAAACAGGACAAATAAAGAGCAATCCACATCTAGACACACTGTAACAAAACTGTAGACTCTCCAAAACTGTAACATTTTAAAAGCAGCCAGAGACTAGACAGATTATTTCCAGAAAGAACAATAGTAAGACTGAAAGTAGACTTTTCAACATCAACAATGAAGCCAGAAGACAATGAATATCTTCCAGTGCTAAGAAAAAATAACTCAGAACTACAGCTTCAGCAAATCAGGTGTGTCTTTCAAGAACAAGGATGAAAAAAAGATATTCTCAGATAAATCAAAGCAAGGTATATTTACCAATAGAACTTGATGTTATACAACAGGGAAGAAGGGTGAGGGGGACACCATTCAAATTTATTCTATGGGTAGTTCTATAAGAGGCCCTATTTACTAACAGACCTTTGCTAAAGGAATTTCTGAAGGAAATACTTCAAAAGAAAGGCACCCTGTATGGAAGGTCTGAGTTACAAGAATGGTGAGCAAAGAAACTGTAAATGAGATAAAACTAAGCAAACACTGCTTATTTAAATAATAAAACCTAATTTGTGAGATTAAAAAGAAGCAAGAAAACTAAAATATTGGGAAACTACACATGGACATCAGGAGGTCAAAGTGAAAAGATTACAAGGAGGAGGATTAAAATACAGTTGGACCCTTGAATAAGACAGGTCTGAATTCCATGGACTCACTTATACATGGATTTGTTACAGTACTTGTAAATGTATTTTTTATTCCTCATGATTTTCTTAGTAACATTTTGTTTTCTCTAGCTTACTTTAAGAATGCACTATATAATACATAAAACATCCAAAATATGTGTTAGTTGACTATGTTATCTGTAAGGCTTTGGGTCAACAGTGGGCTATTAGTAAAGTCTGGGGGAGTCAGAAGTGATACATGGATTTTTGACCTGCAGAGAGATTGGTGCCCCAACCCCCATGCTGTTCAAGGGTCACTGTAATAACTTTTGTCTTTGTTAAGCATGTATGGTGGAATTTCAAGGCGAATTACTAAAAGAATAGAAACACAGCATATAATTTGTAAGCCAGTAGAAGGAAAAGTGGTAGAGGGGGAAAAAAACACACGCATTTCAAACAATTTTTTAAAAGGTGAGGAGAAGAGGGAAGGTATAGGAAGAGTAAAAAACTAACAAACAAACACAAAAACAGAGAGCAGGACAAACAGCATAAAGTAAAATGGCAGAAACAAGTCTAAATTTATCAACAATCAAAATAAATAAATGCACTGAACTCAGCAGTTAAAAAGATTATCAGATTGAATAAAACAAAACAAAATAAGCCATATGTATATGAGACACACACATCTAAAATTTTAAAACACATAGTGGTTGAAAATAAAAGATTAAAAAAAGATGCAACACGCAAATACCAACCAAAATATGACTGGATTAACTATATTAATTCTGGACAAAATAGACTTTAAACAAAAGCCATTAGGAGGAATTAAGAATGTCACTATATAATTAAAAATCTCAATTCATCAGGAAAGAAAACATTCTAAGCTGGTATGAACCTACACTGTAAAAACCTAACAAAACAGCTTCAAGATACATAAAGCAAAAATACAGAATTTAAGGGGAAAATAGACAAATTCACTCCCATGGGGAAGATTTCAACATATATGTCTCAATTACTGATAGACTGAAAAAAAAACTATTGAAAAAAAATTACTGGAAAAAGATTCAAATACATTTAAAAGCTTGATTTAATGGACATAAAGAAAACCCAAGAATGATGACAGAAGACCCATTCTACTCAAATACACATAGGACATTTAAAAAAACTGACTATGGACCAAGCCATATAGCAAGTCTCAGCAAATTCTCCATTAAGAACAGCTCTTCTCTAATCACTGGGTCTTGGGTTCTGTATCTAACATACTCTTTTCTGGATATTCAGGGAAGAAAGTCCAATACTAATTTAAAGTATTTGGGATCGGGGTGCCTGAATGGCCCAGTCGGTTATGCATCTGACTGGCTCAGGTCATGATCTCGTGGTTGGGGAGTCTGAACTCGGTGTTGGACTCTGTGCAGTTTGGGGCCTGGAGCCTGCTTCGGATTCTGGGTCTCCCTCTGTCTCTCTTCCCCTCCCCAGGTCACACTCTGTCTCTGTCTCTCTCTCTCAAAAATAAACAAACATTAAACTTAGAAAATAAATAAAATAAAGGATTTGGAACAAACGCCATCTGCAGTAAGACACTCTCACCCATGCCAACTGTCTTTCGATGCACATGTGGTTTTCAGTTTGGCATCATCTGCTGCTGTTCTGACCGATGCTCTGGCATTTGTGCCTTCTCCAACAGACAGAGATGCTATGGACCTGAAGAAGAGAACAAAGTTTACCATTTACAAAAAACCGAAAGGAGGAGAACTTACTGCTCTCACCAACTTAAACACAACTTGTATTAATACCTTTCTTCCTTCTCATTTGGGTTTCTCAAAACAGTGCTGCTTTTATAGCACATTTTCCTCTAAAACCAAATTTAGGGGATGCCTAAAAGCCCACGGTTGCAAAATCACAAACCAAATAGTAATTCCTAAGTATGACTAGCAACAGGATATAAACAGACTTTTAGGCTGTTTATCTGGGGCAGATAAGGCCTTATGTCCACAGAGAATGCTCATGACACTGACCACTTATTGTAGGTAGAGGCCAATCAGAGCCAGGAAAACTAAGCTGAGGGGCAAAACCTTCAGGGGACTAACTTAAAAATGAGTATTTTTTACAACCAATAAACTTGAAATATTACTGACAGTTCAATCTTTGCAGTTTAAAACTACACAAGTAATATGGGTTCCCAGTAAAGAAGATGAAAAATTTTGAAAGAAAAGAATACCTATAATCTCACAACCCAGAGATTAAAATTTTGGTATAAATCCTTCCAGACCTTTTCAATGCACACACACACACATACACGCTGGGCTCCTGCTACACATGCTGTGGTAGTAATAAAAATCCTTTAGAAGGAAATATTAATCTACTAAAGTAAAAAGATTTTCACTGAAATAATCTAAAATAAAAAGGAACTAGGAATAACTTAAATTCCCAGTAGAAAATAGAAAATACTACATTATATAAGTGATGACACATCTATTCAATGGAATATTAGGAATTTTAAAAAATTAGGTGTACAAAGAACTTCTAATGACAGGAGAACGCTAATAACATTCAGAGAAAATAGCGTAGATAAACAACTATACGTATATTATGATCTCAACTATGTAAATATACTGTATGATATTACATACTGATGGTCTAGATGTTAACAGCATTAATGTAAACTGTGATTTTTACTTCCTTTTTGTTTTTGTGAATTTTTGTAATAGAATGCATTATTTTATAATCAGATAAAAAAGATTATGTTGTTTTATAATATATATATAGAAATTTGTCCTGATAAAACAAATACCATTGGGAATCAAAACCTGTTGAACAGGATAGTGCTAAATTCCTGGCAAGGCTTGGGTAGTTTATGAGTCAGGACCTCAGATGTCCCATTTGTAAATCAGCAACAATATGAAACAACTAGAAACATATGATACATTACACAAGTCCTATTCTGCTTAGTCATGGTAATGACTCACCCCTTCTACTCTTATTTGATTTTCTCAAATGTTCTCCATCGCTCCTTCCCTTTCTGTAATTTTACTCCAGGCAGATCACACACTACAAAGATACAATATTTGACCACAGGCTTGAAGACAGATATCTTCAAAGGTTTTTGTTTTTGTTTTTTTGTTTTTTTTTTAAATGTTCCATGTCCCAGGTAATTTTTAGGGGTAGTGAAATAGCTTAATTTTATGTTCTAACTTCCTAAAACACCAGGAAAGAAATCTGTGTATGAAGAGTAACTTGTATGAATTGATACATTAAGGGATTTATAAGTATATGTGTGTGTGTACATTACCAGCATTATTCCTATACCAGATATCACAAAGGAACGTGACCATAATCTGGAACTCCGTGTTCCTCTGCTTTTTGTTTCCCAAAATGACTTAAAAGGTACTGTTCAATTTTAATGGCAGATGACCATATCGGAAAAGCTACTGGGTGGAGAAAGAGATTTATCTGAAGTGTCAGGGAAGCAAATGTGAGCACCTTTAGCAGTTCTTGTGCAAATCCATTAGCACAAATCTTCTCACCTGGCAGGCCAAACCCAAAACAAATGGTATTAGCAGTAAGCAAACAGCTCTAACAACAACTATTTCATTTTTACTGTGTGCCAAGTACTGTATACAACTCTTCATGTTGTCTTCAAAGCAGCATATAAAGGAAGGGTTAAAAGCACTGGTTCTGGAGACAAACTGTCTGGGTTCAAATCCTGACTCTACCACTTCTCACCAAAGTGACCTGTGGCAAGTGACCTATCATCTATAGCTCATCAGTAACCTGGAATAAGAGCAGTATCCATCTTCTAAGTCCGTAGTGAGGATTAAGTAACGTGCACAGATGCTTAAACCAGTGTCTAGGGCACAGTAGGTGAGTGATAAATCCCAGTGATTATTACTTGTTGGGAAGTGTTCTACTCTCAGCTTCCAGTGTTTATTTTCCATTGTGAAAAGAAATATTCCTTATCTATCAAAGATTTGAGATTTTTTTTCTGGCCTGGGGTGAAGAACGGGGATGAAAAGAGTCTGGCACAGAACATTTTGCAAAGAGTGAAATATTAACATTCAGACAGCAGCTGGTCTGCAGGTGCTCTAATTAGTTTGGCCAAAGGGTCCGAGATTATTGATCTCAGTGACAGAACCCTAATGAATAGAGGTTTCCATAGTGATAGGCTCAGCAATCAGAGCCCATGAAATCAAGAATGTCTGCAGATTTCTATCGAGCCAATTCACTTTTAGGAAAAAAAATATGGTGATTCCCTAGAGACGTATGAGGAAATTCCCGATGGGACACTGCTTGATAATTTTGATGAAAGACAGAGGTGGGGAACCCTCCTCAAAGCTAAGGGAAACCAAAACACCCAACTTGGGAGTACAAATGAGCTGCTATTTTTTTCAAAATTTAACATTAAGAGTTTCTTAAAAAAAAAAAAAGTTTCTTGTATAAGTAAAATAATGTTGTGCAAAATTAATTTGGTAGAATGTCACATCATTAATGTTTTTATCTTCTATGAATAATGAGAAATTTCAGAAGAAAACAAGATCTTCTTCAGAGGAAAAGGCTATTTAAACCTAGTAAACAATCCCCAAATAATATATTACATATTTAATTACCCTGAGGCATCCACTCTTAATTTCTTGAAAGCAGTCTGTAGACTCTCCTCCTCTCCATCCTTGGCTTCAGATTTCATTGTGAAAGTTTTTACGCTACTATGGATGTTGCTGTTAATACTAAAAAATAAAATAAAAATAAAATGAGCAAGATGAAAACAGGCAGGTTCAAAAGTATACCTTTTGTTAAAGTCTATATTCCTGATACTATTACTGCTCGTTGGGGGGGGGGAAAGCAAATTTCTATTTCTAAAAGGAAAAGCTTCAGTGTAGACAACAGGGGACTGTAGGTTTTATTTGTTAATAAAAGAAAAATGAAATGATACAGAAACATATATTTATTAGAACAGATTTTTTTATTGTAGTTGACACGTTATATTAACAGTTTCAGGTGTACAACACAGTGATTCAACAATTCTGTATCTTACTCAATTATTATCATAGAATTTAAACTGTCCAAAAATACTTGATGCCAATATTCTATTACACAGTTTTGGAAACTACATCACCTGAAATCTGTTTAAGCACACTTTTTAACAGGAAAGTAAAAAATCTGGTTGCAGAGATCTAGAAACCCACAAACAAAATGTCCTTTGCATCAGAAATACGGTAAAAGTGAAAACCTCAACCTATATAGCACTTCCGATTCTTTAAGATGATACTGAGTATTTGTGTAGTCCAACCCTAAGTATATCCCGTTAAGTGTAACTTCATGACACACAATAGCATTTCTCTAAAACAATACTGACCCAGACATCAATATTCACATTCATGTAAGTATCCATATTCAGATATCAAGATGTTACCATTGTGAAAGCAGCATTACAAATATGTTTCAATGATTACTGATTATTCCAGACTCTACCAATAAGGCTGATCCCTTCATTTTTATTAGCTTTGAAGCATTTTAATTATTACACAAGAAAGAGAAAATAAATGAACTATGCTTGCAACTCAGAGATAAATAGAACAAAGTTAGCCAAAAGATAAAGGTGGGAAATAAATATATATAATAAAAATAATAATTTATATATATGTAATTATAATAAAAATAATTTATATGTATAAATTTATATGTATATTTATATGTATATGCATGTATACATATAAATATATTTATACGTGTAAGTTATTTTTCTGATCTATATATATATACACACATATATACACACACATATATATGTATATAAATTATTTTTCTGTAGAGGCACCATTAAATGACCTCCATTTAATCAACCAGTTTGATTAGTGAGAATTCTCCATTCTTCCACCTTGATTTTTATATTTAAAGAAAGAAAAGGGGAACAGGGCCCAACCAAAGCAATAAGAGACACAACAGAGAAGTCTGTTAATAAATCCTTCGAAATCTAGTTTCCTGACTTTTTCACTCAAGACAATTAGCTAATATCAAATCTGAACAAAAAAATAAACAAATTAGTATCTATGAACATACCACAAAGAATCAAAAAGAAAAAAAAGGTAAAACGAAAAAAGAAGATTTGTGAATTAAAGGATTAACTTTACCTCTTCCTTATTTCTAACCTGCTAACCCCATCAAACCTCCCCCCACCCCCCCAACCTCCCTACGGCGCTCTCAGAAGGAGCAGTGCCTCTCTGTGGACCCTTGTAACTTCTCTGATTCCTTATCTGCTCATTTCTCAGGAGTGAGTTTGAGGTTATTGTGAGACCTCTAATATTCCAAAGGTCAGGGTGTCATAATATGTTTGATATAATGTAATCATGTAGTGCCAGTGGTAGAATAAAGAAGCAAGAAATTAAGACTATTCCTTTCATTTCACTTATTTACTTACATGTAGAAGAAAGTATTTTAGGCAGATCTCTCTGGCGTACATTGAAAAGTCTCCAAAGAATTCAGCTAGCTTTTACTGCAACTTCTTAAGTCAAAAAATTTAAACACACTCCCCACATATTTGGCTGATTTATTTAATCAGTATATGAACTTGAGGAAACATTATCAATTCCCTATTTCACTGGTTTCTAATTCTTTTGGATTTAGAGCAGGATCCTCCCCCAAATACGCAATAATATCCTACATATCTGGGGAGGGAGGTGAGCAAAGATCACAGATCCCAGTATTTTTGAAGCTCCACAGAACCTAAAAGAGTGCTACTGTAGATTGTAAACAAATTCTTCCTGCTGGCAGAACTAAATTAAAGTTTGGCTTATAGTTTTCCTCAATTATTTTATGACCAGTCAGTCAATGCTCAGACTATCGGCCCTGACAGAATCAAACAATCTGAGACAGTCTCCCCATCTCCTAAGACCCCACACAAAACCTCTTCTAGGACTCTCTGGAAATCAGTACACATCACATCTAAATATACACTGCTGAATTCCACAGGCAGAAATTTATTCTGTCCACAAATATTTACAGAATTCCCACCATGTGCTTTAACACCAGACTAGATGTTAAAACAGAAGGATAACCTGACACATAACAGGGCTGTGAACGCCATTCCTGTAAGGACTGGACTCTCATTCCTGCCCTAACATTGTGCTAAAAAGCTCTGCACCCAGATATGTAATTTTTAATTATATAGTGCTAACTTAATTGCACTGCAGGTGACCTCTAGATGTTAATACAAACTTAGTTAACATTCTTGTCGACACACTAAAAGATTATTTGAAAATAAAAATAAAAATTGGCTATAGACTAAAATTTTAGGAATGAAGCTCTAAGCTATTTCCAATATTCTGACTAGGCATCTTTTCCCTAAGTTATATTAACCCAGAGCAAAGGTGAGTCTTAGACATGATCTTAAGAGCTAAATCAGAGCATGTTTGTAATTACAAAAGGCTCATAATGCTCCTCTGTATTCCTAGCTTCCCATTCACTCAAAACTAACGCCGGACACTTGTAATTGGTTTGGCCTTTTTTCATTAACATTAAATTTGTGAAGACATTCTTGCCGTTTTCACTGCGCTGACTTCTTGAAAACGGAACAATCCCCAAAGAGATCAAAGGCCTATTAGAAGTTACTTTGTATTGTTTTAAGTTAAATCACAAGGGGCAATTTAACTTTGCCTCGGATTTTCCCCATCCTTTCAAAAATGACAAAAATTTTCTAAGTTCCTCCATCAAAAGGGCAAATTCCTGGTTTTCTCTGACTTTCAACGAATAGCATGTGTCACAATCTTATTTACATCTTGTAGTTTTAACCAAGACCTCTTTGAACCTCAAGCCTAAGTCCAAACATCCAGGACCCTGAAAAGACCTGAGATCGATCAATAAAGGATCCCCGCGTAAGCGTGTCATCACAATGTTAAAGATTTAGAAACTTTCCCAGCCTCCGGGTAAGCGTGGAGTGCGGGAAATAAAATCCTGTACAGCAACTCCCTAAGACGCAAACAAGTCTTGGTAGAAACAATTGGCCCCCAGATCAAAACACACACCTCTCTCTACCCACTCTCTCACCCCCTACACTCTCGGTGCTAGAGTCAAAGCACGAGGTTAATTTTGTCTCCCTCCCCCCCGCCCCGAAACTGGGTCGGTCGCGATTAAACGCGATCTGGGGAAAGGTCAGAACTGGGGTGGAGGGGAGGCTCGGGAAGTGGGGAGCGAAGGCCCAAGCTATGTCCGCCCGGGATCTCCAGCTGGAAAGGTGCCCCTGCTGGATACTCCCCGAGCCAGGATGGGAGGCTGGAGTGGCGCCGAGGCGCAAGGGATGCAGGAGGAGGCGGGAGCTGAGCCGAAGAGGCAGCCAACGAGGCTGGGTCTCGGAAACAAGCAAGAAAGGGCGGGAAGGGGCAAAGGGCGGCCAAGGAAGGCGAAAAGGGGAAGCTACTGCCGGACGGGAGCGAGCGGAGGGGCGGGACGCTGCGGGGTCCACGGGGGCGCGGGAAGGGGAGAGACAGCGGAGCTCGAGCCGGGCCAGGCCGCGGCGGCCAAGGGGGCGCGGAGAGGCCCAGGCCCGGCCGGGCCCAGGCAGTCAGCGCCGGGGGACGACGCGACGAGAGGCGGGCGGGCCCAGAGGAAGCCGCCAGCGGCCAGGCCGGGCGGCCAGGGCGAAACGGGGTGCCGCGGCCCCTCCCGATCACCTCCAGGTACTCACCTCCTCGCAGCTGGGGCACTCCGGGGATCCACTCCCGTCGGTTCAGATCGTCTCTCCCCGATCGCTGCGCCTGACTGACCCGGATCCAAACCCGCGGAGGGGGCAGCCCGCGCCTCCGGGGTCTCACTGCGCCTGCGTCACTCAGGCACACGCCCCGCCTCCAGTTCATGCTCCACCTAGCCTAGTGACTCGGCAGCGCGGTAGGCGGTGGCTGCGCAAGCGCGAGGCGGCGGCCTAGCCTCTCAAACACCTCGCACCCGCCCCTCTCGGAAGCACGTGCATCTACGTCATTTCCTGTTATTCTCTTCTCTGATTCCTCGGTCCTGGGAGGATTCGCTGGGGACCGCGTTTGGGGCGTGCCCGCTTCCTCCTCTCTTGTCAGGTGAGTGAGTAGGCGCTGTTCTTCGCTGTCGCCCAGCAGCCTCACTTCCCGGGGTCTCCCTGCGCTTGGTGCTCGCCCTGGAGTCACGAAGGCAACGGAAATTCCGGTGCCTGAATCAGGGTGGGGAATCTTCGCGGCACCGGAGCCCCGCTGAGCTCTTGGCCTGAGTCTCCTTGGTGCTAAGGAACCGGACCGCCTGCGACATCTCCAGAGCTCAGACGACAACCCTCGTGTCCTGGACATCTTTCAAGGCCTGCAGAGATGAGGGGAGGTATCAGACACGGCCAGGGCTATGGATGTGAGGCTGGAATTGGAATGGCTCTCGTGCCCCTGTTGTTTGACTTGAAACATCTGCTTTTACCTGGCTTGGCCTCGGTTTCTCCAACTGTTAAGTGAGGAGGAAGTTAGACTATATATCAGCGAATCTCTCTCTCCCTCTCCCTCTCCCTCCCCCCCCCCCCTCTCCCTTTCTCCCCCTCCCTCCCCCTCTCTCCCCCTCCCTCCCCCTCCCTCCCCCTCCCTCTCCC
>NW_026057578.1:15828829-16059712 GCF_023721935.1 Panthera uncia | reverse complement strand
CTCCCCCTCCCTCCCCCTCCCTCCCCCTCCCTCTTTCTCTCCCTCTTTTTCAGGCATGGACTCCTTTAAAAATCTGAGAACTCGACAGAGAAATGCACACATACACACACACAGACACTAAATTTTGCAAAAAGGCTTATAGGGCATTCACCCAAGTAAGTGATTTTTCAGGGATCTTTCCATTTGTATGACTCTGACAGTTGCTCAAATGAAAGGCAGAGAAGGGGTGATGTGTGCAACAGTTGCAACCCCCCCCCCCCCCCCCCCCCCCCCCCGCACCACCGGGACTGGTTCCACTGAAGCAGCTGTGCCTCTCTCATCACTCGCCATGGCACGGTTCCACGTCTGTATTTCCCTGGGCTTTGTGGAAAATATCGCTTTCCTGTATAAAATTGGCTAGAATTGGTTGTGGCCCAGCACTAGGGTGAGGGTTGTTACCTGAACCAAAATGGGACCCTTCCACCCCCGCCCACTGATACTTAGGTATAGTCACCTAAGTAGAGAGGCTGTGAGAAGTAGTTCAGTCTGTCCAGCTTAACCACGGCCAGACTTTGGAATGCCTGATCCACGTCTAGGAATTGAATCGACAGGTCATTGTACAAGGTTGTTGAGCATAAAGTGTGTAGTGGGCCTTGGGTATAACATTTTAAATTCTCCTTGTTCATACCAAAAGTTTAATAATTGACAGGGGATGAAAAAACTTGCTAACTGTAAAGTTCCAACATCAGGTCTAATGATGCTGATAATAATGGCTCCCCTCTACCATGCAGCAGCCATGTGCATGTTCTCTCATTTAATATTCCTGGGATTGTATACATCTTACAGATGAGGATGCCTGGGACTCAGATCACTTGTTCTAGCTCCTCTTGTCCTGTCACCCAGTGCTAGAAGTAACTGAGTCAGGATTTAATATGTCTCAAAAGCCTGTCTGTATACTGCTGCCCCTTTTTCAACATCTCTTAGGAAAGAAGAAAGGAGGGGGGGAAATGTGGTGCATTTTTTTCTCAGAAGTTGTGAGGTGAGTTGCATCAAGGCTAAATATGTGGTATTAAGCCATCATACTTGAGGACAAGAACTGTGTCTAGGTCAGTAATGAATCTCCAAAGCCAAACACAATTCCTGAGGTTAGTATGTGCTAAATACAATTTTGGTGAATTCTTCCTTCTACCTTAGTTCCATCCATTATGGCATTAAATACTAACAACCAAAAAAGTTTCAAGTGCTTCATGTAAGCATAGCTCCATCATAAAGTCAGATGCTTTCTGAGAATGTGGCTCATTACTCAGGGAGTATTTGGAAGGTGAGAGCCTCTTGGGAATACCAAAGTCTGTTAACTCACACCACTTGCTATGGCCTGAAATCTCAAGTCATTACATACAGGCCTGACTCATTGTGTGGTACCTCATGACCGAATGAGAGAAGCTACAAAACATGTGATCGAGGAAACAAAAAGCCAGATATGCCTCCTGTTTTAGCAACACAGGGTCTTTCTAGCCATGGAGAAACCTCTGAGCTTATTTGCAGACTTTATGTGTATTTAAGAAATTGACTTGGTATTAACGTAATGCACATAGCAATGTCATTTAATCAGAAAGCTAGAGCAGCTACAAAATTCCTTTAGCAGGACTTCTTATTTCATGTATCTTCTAACTGATTGAATAGAGGAGACTTAATTTCATCAAATTATACTGCAAAAACAATCTGTCTACATAGGAAGATAGCTTTCAATTTTAAAAAATAACTTTGGGGGTGCCTGGATGGCTCAGTCTGCTAAGCATCCAACTCTTGATTTTGGCTCAGGTCATGATCTCATGGTCATGATAGCCTGCTTAAGATTCTCCCCCACCCAAGGGGCGCCTGGGTGGCGCAGTCGGTTAAGCGTCCGACTTCAGCCAGGTCACGATCTCGCGGTCCGTGAGTTCGAGCCCCGCGTCAGGCTCTGGGCTGATGGCTCGGAGCCTGGAGCCTGTTTCCGATTCTGTGTCTCCCTCTCTCTCTGCCCCTCCCCCGTTCATGCTCTGTCTCTCTCTGTCCCAAAAATAAATAAAAAACGTTGAAAAAAAAAATTAAAAAAAAAAAAAAAAGATTCTCCCCCACCCTCTCTTTTTCTCTCTCTGCCTATCCCTGCGTGTGCATGCACTTCCTCTCAAATAAATAAATAAATAAATAAATGACTTTGGAGAAGGCAAGTTCAAAACCTTAAAAAAAATTATTTTCTCAACAATGGGGCTGCCATCTGGAATCAGGGTCTTAAACATTTTATTTTGTTTTTTTTTAATTTTTTTAATGTTTATTTATTTTAGAGGCAGAGAGAGCACAAGTGGGGGAGGGGCAGAGAGCGAGGGAGACACAGAATCTGAAGCAGGCTCCAGGCTCTGAGCTGTTAGAGCAGAGCCCAATGCGGGGCTCGAACCCACGAACCGTGAGGTCATGACCTGAGCTGAAGTCGGGCGCTCAACCGACTGAGCCACCCAGGCGCCCTGGTCTTAAACATTTTAAAGCTCAAATAAGTTTATTTGTTCCTTACCTTGATGTAATTTTTAAGATGACTTTGGAGTAGATGATGGTGATGATAATGATCATATGTATTCTGATTTACAAGGACTGTTTTATTTAAACTTCATAAGCAATTTGCAAAGCAGTTGCTATTTGTGTCCGCATTTTACAGCTGAGGAAACTTAACGATCAGAGCAGTTAGATAATTTGTCTAAGGTCACACAGCTTGTAAGTGGTAGAATTGTGATTCAAATCTAGGCCACCTGACTGTACACCCAACTTACTGATCACTGAGTTACACCACTTTTCTTAGCCTCAACCCATCTCCCCTTTATACACCCTAAGTAGATCAGGCATACTTACCTTCACCTAGAAAATACACTGGGCTTGAGGAAATTGGCTGCCCAGGGTCTGGGACTGTGCCAGCTACACTTGACTTGCCTGTCCTTGAACTCACCAGGCACATTTCCCTCTTAAGTGTTTTGTATTTGATGTTCCCTCTGCTTGGAACGTGGTTTACCCATAACTTTTCTCTTCATTCAAGTCTCTGCTCATATTAGTTCCCCAGCAGGACTTTCTTGGCTACCCCAGAATGCCTCTTCATTTGTATCCCTTCAGCTGGCTTTATTTTTCATTATAGCACCTAACACCTCCTGACGATATATATTCATTACCACTCCCCTCACTACAATAGAAGGGACCTGAGAACAGAGACTTTGTCTCTTTTGTTTATCACTGCTTTTGTCATTGAATCTAAGATGATCTTTCCCACAGTTTAGCACTCTAAAAATCTGGATGTGTCTTATAATTGACAGTTGTGACCTGATAGCATTTGGTTTTTTTCTTAATTATACCTACAAAAGATAGTGAGGGTTTAAAATGACGGTGTCTTAGAGTTGGTGAAAATACAGTGTATTCTCAGGGCCCAAACTCTTGCCTGGCACAGAGTTGGCACGCAGTAATTACTGGTCAAGTGAAATCATTGACTGCTCACTATGTGCCAGAAACTATTTAAATATTTTTAATCTCCCCCATCATGCTGTTATGAAATATTTCTGTTACCAAAGCAACTTGGTAGTGGGTAGTAAATATGTGGTGTCATTTTGGAAGTCTGGGAAAGAGAGCTGCATCCTGGTCTCTGCTGTGGGACTGCAGTGTGTTACGTTTCCTTGTTTGTCCTCTGTCCCCACTCTTCTTTCACAGACTTTAGTGACTGCCTGCTGCTTGCCCAGTGCTGTGTATAAGCAGAGGCATAGGGTGCTGTGTGTAAGCAGAGGCACAGGGTGCTGCGTGGGCACCCACAAGGGTTGCCTAGCCTGGTCTGGAGGTGCAGAGGGATGTCTCCAGGCTTCCTGGAGGAAGTTCTGTCTAAACTGGGTTCTGAAAGGCAGGCACTGACCTCGAATGTGAGAAGGGACTAGGATGAGAACGGAGAGCATCCAAGCCAACTCCAGGAGAGAATCATGTTAAATAGCTTGCATTTTGTCCTTAAGCAAAGAAGTGATGTGCCAGTGAGCCATATATATCACTCTGGCAGCCTCTTAGAAAGCAGATGAGGAAGGAGGGGGATGTAAGGCCAGTTTGAAGACATTTGAAATAATGTAAATGAAGGCCAGAACTGGAACAGTGGCTAAAGTGGGGAGAAGCATCTAAGGAGCCCTGGCATTTAAAATTAGCACACTTGGCTGGGTATTCTGGTCAGAGAGCTGTCTGGCCTGAGTGAATGAGTGGCCAGTAGGTGGCACCATTCACCAGGGAGGGAGATCCATGAAGTCAGTAAGCTTGGGGAATGGGTGAATTTAGTTTTGGGCATAAGGGGTTTAACGTGCAGGTCGAAAGCAGACCCATAACCAAGGGTTTTCATCTTAGAGGCCATGTCAAAGGGTTTATTTTCAGAATCGTGGAGACTATGGAAGAGAAGAGAAAGGACCACTTTATTTTAGAATGATTACTCTGGTTTCAGCCTGAATGGCACAGTGATCCCATCCTGAGTTGGCAGTGATCTCTAAAGAGCAGGTGGCTATAAGAATGGAGAGCATGTTAGCAGATTGAAAGTTGTATACATTAGGCTTTGGTGAGAGATTAAATGTGAGCAAAAGTGGACAATGAAAAGCTGCTTTCTGGATTGAGCCACTGAATGGGTATTATTGCCTATTTCTAATGTAATCCTACTGAATCCATTTGACGGGGAACAGATGAAAAACGATACTTAGATGGAGGATAATAATAAAAGCTAGTACTTTTACGGTCTGCAAACCCCGTCTGATCCTCCCAACAATCTTACGAGATTACCTTTATCATCTTCATTTTCCAGATGAGGAAACTGAAAGCAAAGTACAGTAACTTGCCTGAGGTCACAAAGTTAGTACGTGCTGAGCTAGAATTTGAACCAAGGCAGTCTGGCTAAAGTCTGCTCTCACCACCTGACTGGAGTGAGATGCCTCTACATGAGGAGCTCCCTTTAGTCACACTGAACTTGAGAGATCTTGGGGCAGCCCTGTGGAGACCTGGGTTGGGGTGGAGACAGCCTGGACCTTGTGTTCTGAGTTTTGGATCCTGGCAATGTATTACTTAGGCAAAATAACAACCAAAAATGTAAAGAGCCCCTGCTCCAAGGCTGTTGAGCTAAGCATTTATGTAGGCGTTCATACTTTACCGCATCTGCCAATTGACTAGGCAATGGCAGGTTGAGTTTTTTAACTTAAGTCTTGCTAAGTCTCCAACTTATTCTACATTTGAACTGTTGGATTATGGTTTCCTGGCTCCAAGAATTCTTTCCTTGCCCTGCATGGTCTCTTAACCAATCTTCCCTCTCAGGCATTGATGCATAGCTATAATTTGTCAAAATATTTCTTCATTCTCTGCTTATACTTTCATGAACGTCTAGTTCTGCCTGAGGGAAAAAGAAAAGATTTCACTAGAAAGGTACACCTGTGTCCTGAGAAGCTTTGGATATGAGGTCTGTTTCTGTCTTGGCCCGTCTCTAGAGCCATGCCTTCCCCTTTTCTCTAAGACCGGTCCCTACTCTGACACCACTTTGCTTCCCATCTTGCCCCCGTTCTCAGGAGACTCAGTCCATTTTTCCATATATGCAAACACATACCGTGTCTTCCCCCATCCTTTAAAAAACAAAATCAATGGGAAAAAAACCCACAAGACCCAAGCCCACAAAGGCCCCTACTACTCAGATACCCCCTAAGGCTCCTGTCCTATTCTCCCCCTTAGAACCATAGTCAGTATCCCTCCTTCTTCACTTCTCTCTCTCTTCAGCCCACCGCAGCCCGACTTCCATCCCTACTGAAACACTTCTTGCCAAGGTCATGAGTAACTTCTTCTTGCCGAAACTAGTGTCTCTTTCTCAGTTTTTAATGTTGCTTGAGTTCTGAACATTGTCTGACACTAGTCATGACCTCCCTCTTAACTCCACTTCCCTTCTAGCTTGTGTGGCCCTGCGCCCAGGGCCATGCTCTTAGCTGCTCCTCCTGTGTCCAGCTGCTGGTCCTCAAGGGCCTCGCCCTGCCACCCTTCCCATCTCACATCCTTGTCATCCTGGGATGACGCTGTGACTCTCTTGGAGAGGCTACCAGAAAGCTCACTCTGCAAAAGGGAGTGCTGAACAACCAGGCTTTCTCAGACTGGAGACCAGAGCTTCTCCGGGTGCCAGGAGTTCACAGGCAGCCTCTCTGGGGCATCGTGTTCAGAGTGATTTGGTCCCACACATTTTTCATTCTTCTGTGTCCCCCTGTACAGTAGTCGGGTTCCTCGTTTGGCCCCTTAGCAGCATCACATTTTGCCTGCTGCTCCTTGGGTGCGAAACCACACAACTTCGTGTTTCATGCAGTGTCACCTTGCTCAGACTTCCATCCTCCCCCAGTCCTGGGGGGCTTCCCTCCCTTCTGGTTCATACACAGTTTTGCACAAATATGCAGTATTTTAGAGTTTTCTTCCCTCCCTCTTCTCCTTCTGTCCCCCCCCCACACACACACACAGAGTGGCATCTGGGCAGGAGAAGGGGGCAGCAGATGAGCTTTGTGGTTCAGATGCGTTCCCTCCCCTTTGCTGGTCTCCGCTGCCATGTGGCTGCCCTAGACTTGTCCCTAGGCATTATGGATTCTGGTGGGGCCCAAGATGGGGCTGGCCTGATTTCGTTTCTGAGCAAAATCATGGAAAGTGCTAGTGTTTGTAGTCATGAGGTCCTCGTGTGCTGCAGTTCTCACAACTTGTCTCCTGACCTTTCCTCGTCTGCTCTGCACGGCACTGGGACAGGTGTGCACTTCCAAGTCACTCACATGGCACACTGGTGAAAGGGAAGGGAGAACTGCTCTTGTCCACCACATCCTCTCCTGGGGCTACTTGTGTAGCCTGGGTGCCAACCTGGTGCCACGACCCGGCCAGCGTGGGTCTTCTCTGAGCTGCCCGTGCTTGCCCCTCGGCTGTGCTCAGAGAATGGGGCACCAGTGTCCTCCAAGCTTGTCTAGATGCTTCTAAGCCCCATGCAAGGGATCTGGCCTTAGAGAAAGGCGGACCAGAACACTTGTATCTGTTTCTTGTCCTCCTCTTTCTCCTGAGAAAGCCCAGAAGGCCTTTTATGGGAACTTCTCTTTAATCTTAGTGTGTCACCTCCACACTGTGACTTCTAGAAAGTCTATCCTCTCACCCTCAGTTTGTGCTCTTGATCTATAAAGAGTTTGGAAATTAAAAAACCCTTTTTCCTCCCCACAAAAGCCAGATTTTAAGACTCTTATCTCACTATGGACTCAAGAAAATGGAATTTCAGACTCAAAACCGAGCAATGGCTTCCCAAGCAGCAAAGGCCATTCACTAAATGGCTGGGGGCACTGCAGGCTTACTAGGAATCGTGAATTACCTGTAACAGAAGTACAGGTTTTGACCTCAAGAAAAGTTCTCCTTTAGCTTGATAGATGTGCCCACTTCTTGGATAGCCAGGCACTTTGATTTCCAGTCTCACCAGCACTACAGAGAACAGGTAGGGTACTTCTCCAAAGAAAAAGATGGGTTGTTCTTACCCAAAGAAAGGGATCGGGGGCAGGCAGACAGACAGTATATGTACAGGGAATCTACACAGACAGCCAGAATAAATACATATGTCATTCTGAACTAAGGAGAAGGGAGCAGGAGCCTGGGACTCCAGAAGAAAGGAATGCGTTTCCCAGAGTGATAAAGTAGATGTTGGTAATTAGACGTTTGTCCTGCCATGCAGATGGGTCACTCAGATAAAGTTTATCTCTGCTAATAACCCATATTCTGGGAAAGATCCCCAATTTAGATTCTTTTGTATAGTTAAAGGGAGGGGCAAAAGTTTCTCTTGAGCTCACAGGGTCTCTGTTGCCTTCAGCTCACAATAATCTTCATGTCAAAATGGCCATCTTGGGGCAACCTGCCCTTGGCCCCTGCACCCCTCACCACACTTCTGTGTCCCGTGTCCTGCTGGTTGTCTCTACATGGATGTTCCACAACGCCTAGTGAAACGAGATGTGTTCAGAATCTAACAGGTTATCTTTCCCCCTGAGCCTAGTCTTCTGGCCTTTCCTGATCCCTTTCCCACTGTACTGGATCAAATTGGATCTGATTCACCACCTCCCATCCATCTGGCTCCTAAGTTATTTAATACCTTTTGTACTTTGGAAGTATTTTTAATGTATTTATACATTATTGTTTAATAAAGCATAATTTTCACAAAAGAAAAATGTACCTCTGTAGAAAATTTGGAAAATATAAAGAAGAAAATTGTATGTCCTTCAGCCCCAGCACTTGGGGAGGACCACTATGAGCATTTTTGTCGCGGGGCTGCAGAGTGCCTAAGAGCCGGACCAGCTCTGTTCACAATCTGGCTTCACCACCCCCACCCCTGTGTGTGGCCCTGGACATGCTGCCCAAGCCCCTGTGCTTCCATGTACTTTTCTGAAAAATGGGGATAATGATAGTACCCACTTTAGAAGGCTTGGAGAGAGTTGAGTGAATAACAGGCTAGGACACTGCCTGACTCATAGTACCTCGTAGCTGCTATTATTAATATTACTATTATTTTAAATGTATATATTTTAATTGCTGATAAACTGTATATACGGTTTAATATTCTGCTTCTTTTCATTATCTATTGTAAGCATTTTCCAGGTCACACATATTCCCCAGAAACATGACTTACATGACTGTATAATGGTCCATCACTTAAATACATTCATAATTTCCTCTGTAGTTGACCATTCCTCTATGTTTGGACAGTTGGTGTGTGTATGTTTGCTATAATAAAGAACTCTGATCTGAAAATCCTTGTTTATGTGTGTATGTACATATAAAAATGTTTACGTTTGTGTCTGTATCTACATCTGACCATAAGCCTGATTATTTTCTTAAAATAGGATTTTACACCTGAAGAAGGTATGGGCTGTCTAAAATCTCCAGTAATGTGCTTAGAAATTACATAAAGGCAAGGTTATCAACCACTCACACACTCAGGGCCCCCCTCACTACACCCCCTCCAGCATGAGATGAGCTCCTTTAAGTCTGCCCATTGTTGCTGCCATATTCTTCACAAGGCTTTGCCGCATTTCACTGGGATGGTAGGAAATGGAATTTTGCCCCATGTGCTTCTGCATACCTTACTTTTTATAATGTTAATAAATTGGGGTACCTGGGTGGCTCAGTAAGTTAAGCGTCTGACTTCAGCTCAGGTCATGATCTTGTGGTCCGTGAGTTCGAGCCCCGCATCGGGCTCTGTGCTGACAGCTCAGAGCCTGGAGCCTGCTTCTGATTCTGTGTCCCTCTCTCGCTTTGCCCCTCCCCCACTCATGCTTTGTCTCTCTCTCGCTCTCGCTCTCGCTCTCGCTCTCGCTCTCGCTCTCGCTCTCTCTCTCTCTCTCATGAATAAACATTAAAAATATATATACATAATGTTCATAAATTAACTGAATACTCCCATAAATCCTGGATGGACTATTAACTTGCTTACTGCCCAGTCCATTTTCCTGTGAGTAGAAATACAATCCATGGTGCTGGCAATACACTTCACTTGTTTCCTTGTTCCTCTGCCCTAAGATGTTTAGCATTTTGGCATCTATCCCTGGTGACAGCGCTGAGCCCAGAGCCCTGTAAAAGGTTCTGTGAGAACCTGGCTCAGGTAAGGTACTAGCTTAGGTGGATTGACCCATTTTCTGAACTCTGTATGGCCTTCTCAGCACATTGCAATATATTGCAAATCATTGTACGGTGTTTCAGATTCCAGTTTCCATTCAATGCCTTCTCCCTTGCAGTCACCCCAGCAGTGTTCATTCTAACCAACCCCATGGGAAGAGAGCTAGAGTTTTATTTTGCTAAAATAAAATCAACTGGGGGGTGCCTGGGTGGCTGAGTCGGTTGTGTCCAACTTCGGTTCAGGTCATGATCTCACGGTTCATGGGTTTGAGCCCCACGTTGAGCTCTGTGCTGACAGCTCAGAGCCTGGAGTCTGCTTTGGATTCCATGTCTCCCTCTCTCTCTGCCCCTCCCCCTCTTGCACTCTTTCTCTCAAAAATAAACATTAAAAAATAAATCAACTAATACCTTTAAGAGCTTTATATTTTACAAAATGCATTCACAAATGTGATTGCTTTGAGTCTCAAAACAATTCTGGGAGTTAGGTACATTTATCTCCATTTTACAGATGAGGCCCAGAGAAGTGAAGCCACTAGTTGAACTGGTGAGTGACAGGGACAGATCTCAAACCGGCCTCTTCCTAAAAACTGACCTTTGCCTGCAGCAAAGGAGAGCCAGAAGGAGGAAAATGCCCTTGGGGGCAGGAATCTGAGCTCTGCTGGAGTGGATTGAAGTGGCCACAAGTAGGAGCACTGGGACAGGACAGACTTGTTGGGCCCATGGTTGTGAGAGCCTGCGGCCAGACCTGTGCCTGTGACTTTGGAATCTCTGGGACTGCTCCCTGGTATGGACCCTTGGGCAAATACTGCACTCCCTGAACTTCAGTTTCCCCATTTGCAGGATGAAAATAACTACTCCTCTGCCAACTAGAAGAATTGCTTTGATGATCTGGTGCCATGGTGCCTATGATGCTGCTGTGGGATCTTCAAAGTGCAGGGCACGAGGAGTCCTTTAAGCCAGGTTTACTTACTCCAGGTGAGGGCAGGTGGGACTCCAATGAGGGTTCCTTTCTTTCCTTTTTTCCTTTTCGACTTCTTATTTTTACCTTCGTTATTTTATAATGTCCTTGTAAAACGATGCAAGTGATTATGAGATTAAAAAAAACCTTTTTTTTAATGTTTCACTTAATTTTTGAGATGGGTGGGGGGGGGGGGGGAGAGGGGCAGAAAGAGAGGGAGACACAGAAACCAAAGCAGGCTCCAGGCTTTGAGCTGTCATCACAGAGCCCAACGTGGGGCTCAAACCCATGAACCATGAGATCATGGCCTGAGCCAAAATCCAACTTAACGGACTGAGCCACCCAGGTGCTCTGATTATGAGATATTTAAAGTAGAAATAGAAAACCCCAGGTACTCCCTCACCATCCCCCCACCCCGGCCCCTCACCCCCATATCCTGCTCTGCAGAGAGATAGCCACAGTTTGTGGTTTAGTGCACCTCCTTCCAGGCTTTAAAACCATGTATCCATACATATTTTTATGCATATCTTTATATATATACACATATATATGTATATGTATATATATGTGTGTATATATGTATATGTATATATATGTGTATATATGTATATATATGTGTGTATATATATATACATATACATATATACACATATACATACACACACACACTCACTTATTCATACAATTTTGTTCTTTAAGTTAAAAAAAAATGTTCTATACACTGTTCTGCACCTTGCTTTTTTCCCCTATAACAATTTTATCTTGAAGACCTCTATATCAGAGCTGCCTAATTCAGTTGTATGTCTGGGCATTTTGTAGATAGATAGATAGATAGATAGATAGATAGATAGATAGATATTTAACCAATTTCCTACCAATGTTATTTAGATCATTGCTAATTTTTAAAATATTACCAATAGTACTGTATTAACCATTAGTGCCATTAACCATTGTTACCATGAGTGCTTGATGGACAAGTTTGTGCCCCTGTAAATATATTTTGAAGGGTTATCCTTGTGATACACATTTTAATACCTGATAGGTATGTTAAACTGCCAGATTCCACTCCCACCGGTGGTGTTCGGGGTGTCCTTTTGTCTTCAGTGGCTCTGTGGGGGGAGAGGGTGATTTTGTACCCCTTCAGGGGACATTTGACAGGCATTGGAGACATTCTTTGTTGTCACAGCCTGGGAGGTAGTGCTGGATGCTACTGGTGTCTAGGGGACTGAGGCATCCAAGGATAAACAGGACAGGTCCCGCTGCAAAGAATTATGTCAGTAGTGCTGAGGTTAAAATACCCTGGCCTACACCTGTGCCAGTGCCGGACATTACCAGTTTTTTAAGCTGGCTATTTCTGATAGTTTGAAAAAACGATACCTTATTTTGTTTTGTACCTCTTAAAGAGAATGGAGTTATATTTACTGCTTATGTTATATGTTATTTGAATTTGTTATGACGAATGTGTATTGATTTTGTAATTTTCTAGTAAAGCCACCGAAGATTTTAAGCAACACCTCTTTAATTATTACTATGCAATCTGTCCTTAAGATTTTGTCATGTAGGGGCACCTGGGTGGCTCAGTTGGTTAAATGTCCAACTCTTGATTTCAGTTCAGGTCATGATCTCACGGTTTGTGAGTTCGAGCCCCGTGTCAGGCTCTGCGCTGATGTGCAGAGCCTGCTTGGGATTCTCTCTCTCCCTCTCTCTCTGCCCCTTTCCATCTCCCTCATGCTCTCTTTTTATCAATAAACATAAAAAAAAAAAAAAGAGTCATGTAAGTGCCTGTTTGTCTTTCCCTGAGAAGGTGTAGAAAGAATCCCTCAGTGTAGGCCTTGAGAACTTGTCAATGCTCACATCCTCTGGCCTTCAGAATTTCTCTACTGCACTTCCAAGGCACCTTCTCCCCGTGAACACCCAGACCCAGGAGCCAAGTCCAAGAATTATATTAGCCCAGAGATATTCTTTATCACAGACCAGGGCCCCCAAATGAAATGTATTCTGCAGCTGACTTCAGGACACCTAGAATACCCACCATGGACTCATCTGCCCAAATGCCAGGAGAAAAAACAACAATAAAAAATCCTCATGCTTATTTCTCAGCTGTGAAACCTGAGATCCATTCACCCTGTGAATTGTCCAGCCTGTCACAGCTGAGCCAAGCCCGTGGTGCTTCTGCAGAGCCTGAAGCTGCTGGCATAGGTTCTGATGCAGCATGAATGCTTTCACCTTCCCTCTGCTGGGTCCTATCAAATGGAAAAGGAGTGGAGCCCAGTCCTAAGTGCTGCTCAGCATGTCAAGGACTCCTGGAGAAGTGCCTACACCTTTCACTTAGCTCAGAGAAGCCGGAGCCATCCTGAAGGAAGTGTGCATGGACAACCTCTCAGTAATCCCGGATACTCCCAAGAAAGTGTCCCACGTGGCAGAAATGGCACAGACTTGCCTGCAGCCTTTGAAGATCACCCAACAGCAGACTTTCAAAGTGGGAAGATCGCTCCTGGCCTAGTGCCAGGTCCACGACTTCTGCCAGAAGTTCTGTGCCTTTGATCTGCAACCTGTTATGGTTATCCAGTAAGCAAAGGCATATGCGGAGGCTGCCTGGTCTGATGGCTCTCTCCACTCTGAAAGACACAAGTCATGTCAGTGAAATGAAGCATCCAACCTGTGAGGCCAAGAATGCCTGGGACACCCCTGCATTGCTATCTTCATGAGAGAAAACATTTAGAGGTTCAACATGGGAAGGGAGGGGAGTGATCTATGAGAAAGAACACCCATCTGCAAATCAGGGGCTGAGTTCTGCTCTTATCTCATGTACCCTGGGACAGATAACTGTTTTTCTCTAAGGGCCTCAGCTTCCTTGTTAAGTGGTTGTTGGAAGCATTCACTCTGTATTTCAATGTGCAATTTTCTCAAATAATAACATTGCCAACTAGATAAAGCTGGCTAAAATAAAGGAGAGATCTAAAATAGAGTTTAAAACCAGTCCAATATCTGCTGGTTGGTTTTTCTCATTCAAAAGTAATAGATGTTCAGAACAGAAAAAACAAAACAGAACAAAACAAAACAAAAAACCAAGATATGGCCAAGCACAAAGTAGTTCATAGAGAACATTGCCCTGGAGATCATGCTGTTGGCATCATTCTGGGATCCTTCCAGATAAGAGGTTCTTAACTTGGATTGTTTGGATGGGCTTTGTGGGAAGAGAGCCCCTGAATGATTCAACAACCCCCTTTTGTGGTCCATTTAGGATATTTGAGTTGTTTTGCCATTACAAAGAATGCCATGCACATACAAGCTGGGTGAAAAAGAATTAGCACTTAATGAGAAAGCAAGCAGAAAAAATGGACAATTTGAACACCTGACAAAGGTGCTTTAAAGGGCACAAAAGGATGCCAAATTGTCCCACAATGCACAGAAATTACCAATAAGAGACAAATAGATCAATGCTCACTTTAAGCCATTTACGTTTAAGTTAACACATACTTACTGGACAGGTGCTGCTGTATCTGTTCCAGGTGCTGTGGACTCTACAGGCAGCCCAGCCACTGACCTCACAGCTTTCAAACTGGTGGAGACCGACACGGAAATTATTTCATGCAGAAACTGTCATTTGTGTTTAAGCAAACTACCTTCATGCATGATTGGCACAGTAAAACCCTGAATCATTTTGTTCCCCAAGCTCTTCCTGACCCAGCCTCCCAGCCTCTGAGGGCCTGCGTGTTTCAGCCTTAGGAGAGTTCTCCTTCCAGCTCACATCCAATCCAGAGGTTCCCTCCAAGTGCCCCTGAATGGAGGCCATTCAACATTTATTTGTCCTCTTCAGAGAACAGGAAGTTTACTACCTGGATTTGAACTCTACTCGTTTGAAACTTTTCCCTCTATTGAACTACATCCTCCCTCCCGGTAGGCTCCTCTGATTGGTCCCAGAACCTCACAAAACAAGCCTGCCTTTATCTCCAACCTGCAGGTCTAAAGAGCTTTTAGATCTTCGGGGGAGGCACCCAATCCCATGGTCTGCCCCCAAGACAGTACCCAGCATCTGTGATGTCCTTCCCTGGCAGAATAGGCCTGCAAGTCCCCTGTTGATTCATCAAACCATGCGCATGCCCAGACTAAACAAAGTATCCATGAACAGATGGTCACGGCATGGGGGCAGCAAGGCCCAGACCTTTGAGGACAGATTATGCTAGTGACACTAGAAAACTTCCTGCAGCTTCAGGAGGGTGGATGGGGACAGAGAGAAGATGAGCCAGCCCTGATTGGAGGACCTAATTGGCTGCCCTCCCAAAAAGAGCCTGTGTGCCTGGAACAGTGCCTCCCACACTAATGTGTGTGCTAATCTCCTGGGGGTTTAATTCAGCAGGTCTGGCGTAGAACCTGAGATTCTGCATTTTTTCCAAGCTCCCAGAGGTATCCTGATACTTCAGGGGATACTTTGAGAAGCAGAGCCCTAGGGCAGTGGTATCATAATACCCAGGAGGAGCTTTAAAAATACAGAAAGTTTGGCCTACCCCAAAGTGACTGATTCAGTCTTCTGGTCCATTTATTAACAAGGTCTCAACCTAGACTGCACATTAGAATCATGTGAAGAGTTTTTAAAATGTTGCTTCTCAGGGTAGAGACTCACTTGTCTTTCTCTCTCTCTCCCTCTCTCTCTCCCTCTCTCTCTCTCTCTCTCTCTGTCTCTTGCTGCTTTAGTTTGAAAACCTGACCGGCCCAATTTGTTGTGGGAACAGAGGTTCCCAGCCCTAGCTGCACATCACCTGGGAGAATAATAAAATGTCAGTGTCAGGTCACCTCCCTGCAGACCCACTGAATCAGAATTTCTAGGGGTTAGAGCCAAGAGATGAGCATTCCACAAAGCTCCCTAGATGATTCTGAGGTGAAGCCCCTGGTGTGGAGTCTGAGGGAAGAATATTCTGGGATTCCTGATACAGATACAGGTTACCACATGCTCTCCTAAACATTCAGGGACTTGAGTGTTTAACAAGTGCCATGGATGACTTATGAAATGGCAACTTTGGGAAACACTGGGGTAGAGGAAAGATCCCTGGATCAGAGTCAGAAAGACCGTGCTCCTGGTTCGAGACTTCTCACAGGTCACAGGCTCATTTCCTCATCTGTAGAATGGAGGTGATGGTAATTGCATGGGGCAGAGATGGGTAACTACCCCAGAGGTCTACATACGCAGTCTATAGGACAGTTTGTGTTGAAAACTGGCTGTCACAGGCTGTCACAGAGACTACATTTCCCAGCTCCCCTTTACATTTAGGTGAGGCGGCCATATGACTGAGTTCTGCCCAATGGAGCAAGGGCATAAGTGAGGAGGGCTGCTACCCATAAAAACCTCCCACAATGTCCTCTGCTCTCTCTCTCCACTGTCTGCCCATTGGATATTAAATGCCCACTGGATAGCAATGCCTGGGTGATCTTGGAAGCCACATGGGAGGGTTAACAGAACTCTCTGCCCTTCTAACTTGCTGCTAATTGGACCTCATGTGAGTGAAAAATAAACTAGTGTGTAAAGTCACTGTGATTTGGCAATCTCTTAGAGTAGCTAGTGCTTTGTTAACTAACATACTGCCCCTAGGATTGTGGCAAAAATGATCTCATGCAGAGGCTGCAAACTGACAATGCGAGGGCTTGATCTAACCCACAAATATGTTTTGTTATTTCTGTGCCAGCCAGTGTTTTTGTTTTTGTTTTTTTCTCAACACATTTTAAAAGGAGAGATTTCATGTGATCATCTGGATCTCCAGGTTCCTGAAAACCTGGGATAGCTGGCAGCCATGTTGCAATCCACCGTGGGAGTAATCGGCTGGAACAAGGAGCAGCTGTGCACCAGGTGGAGCATGTGCCCTCCCAGCCCGCCATGTCTCCGCCACACCCTTAGGGCATTACTGGGGCCCTGGTAGCTTCCTGAGTCAGCAGGCCCTGATGTAATAGATGCAGATATTAGATGCATTCACTGTTAGGATTTTTTTTTAAGAAAAAAAATCTGTGTATTTATTTTGAGAGAGAGGGAGAGAGAGCATGTGCGCTTGAGTGGGGGAGGGGCGGAGAGAGAATCCCAAGTAGGCTCGGCACTGTCAGCCAAGGGCCCAACTCAGGGCTTGATCCCATGGACCGTGAGATCATGACCTGAGCCAAAATCAAGAGTCGATGCTTAACCGACTGAGCCACCCAGGCGCCCCCCACTGTTGGGATTTTTCACAGCACATTTCTTCAGGTGACTTCTAACTCCCAGGAAAACCATTCATCCTGCCCAAAACTTGGAAGCAAAATCTCCTGAGGGATCTTTACAAGCTGTAAGGATGTGCTCCACCCCTCTCCCACCCCACCCCGCCCATAGCCAGGGCCCTTTCAGCATCTGTTATATATGGAGGCAGGGGTGTGTGGAGAAAAGGGCTCAGGTATATCAGGTATATCTGGGGATAGATCAGACAGACCTGGATCCCGACCCCAGCTCTGCTTCATCCTAGATGGTGACTGGGGTCAGGCAGTTCGTGTTTCCTGAACCTCTGTGATCCCATCTGTCAGGTGTGGACGTTAGAACTCTTCTCATAGGATTTCTGTAAAGTGTCTGGCGAAAGGACACTTAGACCATGTTAATTCCTTCTCCTTTCCCAGGCCTGGTTTGCCCCCGGGAGTGAGGGAGAAATCAAGCAGTATCTTTAGAAACAAACAAACAAACAAAAAAACCCAAAACCAACTTCAAATTATTTTTAAAAGATATAAATAAAGTTCCATTGTAGCTGTATTAGTCTGCTCGGGCTGCCACCAATTAGGGTGGCTTAAACAATAGAAGTGTACTTTCTCACAGTTCTGGAAGCTGGAGTCCAAGATCAAGGTCCCTGTAGAGTTGAATTCTACCTCTCTTCTGGCTTATAGACAGCCCCCTTCTCACTATGTCCTCACAGGGCCTTCCCTTGGTGCTTGCTTGAGGAGATTGTGATCCCTGGTGTTTCTTGCTCTTGTAAAGGATTGGGGCCCTACCCCTATGACCTCCTTTAGCCTTAATAAGCCCCTTCATCACCAAATACAGTCACATGGGGATTTTGTGGGGGGACAATTCAGTCCATATTAGAAGGAAGACTGGAAGATCCAACAAAGAAAAAAAGAAGCACGCGTGATCTCCTCTTGCCCGTCTCCACTCACTGTGATGTAAACCACTTTTACTGACTATCCTTCTATAATTTATATACTTTAAAATTTAATTGTATGTATTTTTTGGTAACCTGCTTTTTCTTCTTTTTGTATTTTAAATATTATAGTAAGCTAAACTAAATAGAGTTTTTAGAGTAGCTTATATAATTATAACCTGTTTTTAATTGTAACCTTTAAGTTGTAACCTTCCTCATTTGGTAGATATAAATTATTCCATGGTATGAACATACTCTAAGTTATCTAATCCCCTATTGTGTGGACACTTAGAACTCCATTTTCTATGGACTTGGATGTTAGCTCTTGACCTGGGCTAATAACTTCATTCACCTGAGCATCAATGTCCCCATCTGTGTTATCAAGATAGTAACGATACCACCTCAACTGAGCTAATGACTAAAAAGTGCTTAGCCCAGTGTCTGGCACATGGAAAACCCTCAAAGCTGTCACTATAATAACATACATATTATAATACCAGTGGTAGACCCAAGTGAAAAAGTTCCGTCAGGCTCTCCATCTCCCTGTGCATTGAGTTCACATTCAATGGCAACCCCTTGATGGCTGAGTCCATCCCTAGTTCTCATGGAAGAAGGGCAGAAGCAATCCCATCACTGACAAGGAACAGCTAGTCTCCAGTGTGAATTCATACAATGGACTGTCAGTGTATGTATTTCAGGGTTTTTCAGATTCCCGGCACCCAAACTGAATGTTATTTTCCTGATTCAAACTCTCCAGTGACTCCCCAGTGCCCTTAGCATGATGTGATAACTCCTAAATGTGGCTTACCAGGCCTGGCATGACTACTGAGCCTCAACTGTGACCCCTGTCTCCAGCCAGATGAACAGCCACGGGTCCCTGGAACACCCCACCCTCTCTCACCTCTGGGCTTTGTCCCTGCTCTTCTCTCTGCCTGGAACACGCATCCCTTTCCCCATCTTCTTGTATCTGGCTAATTCCTCCTCATTCTTAAATTCTCTACTTAGACGTCCTGAGTAGATGCTGATAGTGCCCTACCTGTGTCCCCTACTTTCACCATTTCTGTGCACACCAGCTGACCCCCAGCTGGCAGCACCCACATTTATGGTCTGAGGGCTTTTTTGTAGACCCGGGAACCCACTCTGCCGACTGCGGGGCAGGCCTGAAGTGCTGGGGAATTAACACTCCCTGCAAGGAACAGCCTTCTAACAACGGACTGGCAGGACTCGGTGTGTAAATACCCTGGCTCTCTTCCTCCTCGGGAGGGGCTTTACACCAGCCTCAGAGTTTCACTGCGGGATTAAGCTCCAGGCGCCCATGGTGCTAACTTGCTTGAACATATACCTTCCAAGGCCGCCTTTCTTGTCTGTGTCATCCTGCCATTGCCCTCCCAGAGTTTCCTTCTCCCAAATTAACTGCTTGTCCTTGCATTCTTGTCTCAGGATCTGCTTCAGAGAAACCCATACTGAGCGCCATGGCTCCTGAGAGCCTTCTTTGGCAAGTGGGGCAAGCAGATGTCCCTCCCTGACTCTACCACAGCCCCAGTCCTTACCTTAGCACAGCACTCGTCACATTGTGGTATAATTGCCCGGGTCCCCACAGAAACACAGACAATTCACTGGGACAAGTTAAAATGGACGGGGAACATTTGAAAAGATGGTCAACTTCACTTATGACTTAATGAAACTCAAAGAAAGAATGCCAGCCAATAAATACACATAGAAGGGCAAAGTTGAAAATGTTTTTACAGCCTCTGATAACTGATTCAGCCAAGGACCATCAATGGAGGAGAAACCAGATACCCATAAGGTCCTGGTGAGAAGAGGCAAAATGGGCATTTAAACATGGAGAGGGGTGGTTACCACTCAGATCCAACTTGGCGTCATTAATAGTGGGACAACAAGACATCGTGGAGCTCCTGCCACAAGGCAGAATGAAGCCCATGGCACCACCCACGAAGGAACGATGAAATGTTTGCCCCCGAAATGCTTCACCCGAATCTAGTCTTCCCTTTAGACCCAAGTACTAGTTTATAGGAAATACAAGGGAGAGTATGACAAGTTAAAGGGCAGAACAGTGACCAATCAGACCCCCAAGTGGAACATTCTACAGGACACCGGCCTAGTCTCTCTGCGAGTTAACACCGTGGGGAAAAAAAATAAAAAGAAACAAGAACCATTCTCCAAAAAGAGACTTGAGAAGTAACAACAGAATTCATGGCATGGTCCCTGACTGGATCCTGGTTCAAACAAACTATGAAGATCATTCTGGTACGACTGGAGAAATATGAGTATGAACTAGATATCAGGGCCTTATTGTGAATTTTTTTAATGTGAAAAATGTGTTGTTTATGTGAGAAAATGACCTATGCTAGATATAAAGTATGTAATACTGAAGTATTTCACCAATGAAGTACCATGATGCCTATAATTTGTTTCAAAATACTTCAAACCCTCCTCCCTTAATTAAACAAACATGGCAAGCTTTAACCAATGATTGTATTCAGGTGATGGATATATGGGTGTTCATTGAGCTGTCTTGTTTGCTATGTCATATGTTTGAAAATTTTTTATAATAAAAACTCAAAAAGGAAAAGCAAATAAAAACCGTGATACACCATTTTTTACCCAGAGATTCAAAAAGAAACAAAAAAGTTTAACAGTACACTGGGTTGGAAAAGTGCAGGGAAATGGCCTTTTTGTGGATTCTTAGTGGGGAGCGTAATATGGAATAGCCTCTCCCGAGGGAACTTTGACACAGGCAAATTCTTTTTTTTTTAATTTTTTATTGCTTTTTTTTAATGTTTATTTATTTTTGACAGAGAAGACAAAGCATGAGCGGGGAAGGGGCAGAGAGAGAGGGCGACACAGAATTCGAAGCAGGCTCCAGGCTCTGAGCTGTCAGCACAGAGCCCAACATGGGACTCGAACCCACAGACCGCGAGATCATGACCCGAGCCGAAGTCAGACACTTAACCAACTGAGCCACCCAGGTGCCCTAAGAGACAAATTCTTTGGTCTAGCAATTCCACTTATAGGAATTTGTATAAATTATACTCAAACATGTGCACAAATCTGTGTGAATAAGGATTTTTACTGCAGCATTGTTTTTTGTGCGTGTGGTTTTTATGTGTGTGTGTTTTGTAAGTTGGCTTTACCCCCAGCGCAGAGGCCAACTCAGGGCTTGAACTCTAGACCCTAAAGTCAGACCTGAGCTGAAACCAAGAGTCAGAGGCTTAACTGACTGAGCCCCCAGGTGTCCCTGCAACATTGTTTTTATAACAAAAGATTAAAACAGCACATGTGGCATAGGAGTTGTTACATTTATTATGGCGCGTTCATACAATGCAGACTGTTAGTATGGGCTAGATCTGTGTTGATAGGAAACGCTTTCCAGATATATTGCTAAGTGAAAAATGCAAAGAGCAGGTCAGTGTCTGTCTTATTTTTCACTGTATTTCTGATACCACTGAAGTGACTAGCACACAATGGGTGCACAATGACTATTTGTTGAGGGAAGGAATACACATTTGAGGTGTAACTGCTGTGGCATGGACACCTGTATGCATTCAGGTTGAAGACCCAGATAGGGACTGTGGGGCATCCCAGTAGGGTGGGGGCTCATGGCTCTGGTGGTATAAGAATTCACCCAAGGCAGAACAAAAGAGATAAAAGTTTATTGAATACACTGCGAGGCAGCACTTGTGAGACAGCAAAGGGGAGACTGCTGAGAGGTGGTGGCGAGGGGCTAAAGTTATAGGGTGGAGTAAAAGAGTTATGGGGATGTATGCAATTGTCCTTTTTGGGTAACCTTAGGAACTGTGCCTGGTTGCAATTGGTCTCTTAGGGCCTATGGCTATTTCACAGTGGCTTGTTTAATGAACCTGTTTGCATCAGCTCAGTGGTCACTCTGGGCCCTTTTGCCTCGCTCTACATTCCATTGCTCTAGTCTGTTGCCTAAAAGCAGCCTCTACAGGGACCAGATTTTTCACCTTGATGGAATATCTAAGGTCTTACTTCCCTGAATTCAGACATTTGAAGTTTTCCTCAAGACACACCATATCCTTCTTTGTAAAACCAAATCATGAACAACAATATACTTTGAGGAAAAAGAGGGAATAAAAATTTCCTGAAAGGGTGACAAAGAAGTTGCCGAACCAGGAAGGCTAATGTGGCAACTGGGAGTTAATAGAAAATGTAGCTCCAAGCCTCCTGGCAGCCAAAGCAAAAAGGGAAACCCATGGACCACAGAACTTTTGTTGTCTGGTAGAAGGAAGGACACTGATTCCTCAAGAGCCATGCTCATCAATCTGAAAGGATGATGTGCTAAGGAGTCCTTGCTTGGTAGCATCACATGAGGGAGGGAGGGCAAATTGAGAAGCCTATCTCCCTGATGCATCTATTTGTTCAATGGTAAATAAATTAAAACAATATTTATATCAAGGGAAGCACGGGTGTATTAGGGAACTTTATATGAAACTCCCATGAATATTAAGCATAAACTAAGTGACAGCAGGGCATTACAGGCTTTCTTGGGCTCCTGTGGTTGTGCCTCAGTCTCCTGGGTGAAGATGTGACCTTGGACCAATGACTTGACATTTCTGAGCCTCACCTTCCTCCTCTAGTAAAAATGATTATTGTGCAGATGAATGAGATGATGCGTATAAAGTGCTTGGGTTGATAAAAAGCTTGCTGTGCTGTTGTTTATATCATTATCATAGTATCATGACCTTATCACTAAGATCATATATTCTGGAGCCAGACAGGCTGGGTTTGAATCTCGGCTCCACCGCTTACTAGTTAGGGGACCTTGGACAAGGTCACTTAGCTTCTCTGTGCCTCAGTTTCCTCTTCTGTAAAACGAGGCTCATAGGATTATTGTGAGGACTCAGTGAGTTGATGGTTGTAAAGCCTGGGCACACGGCAAGTGCTATGTAAGCATTTGCTCTATATTTCATAGTTTGTTCCCCTCTGCCCTTAGAGATCCTTCAGGAGAAATGCTAGGAAACAACAGCTCCAAAGAGAGAAAAGCTATTTCCAGACACTGATTTATACAAGGAATGGGTCTCTATAACACCAGGTGTCCTAAGAGGTATTTGCTTCTTGGAAGACTGAGAATCAGAATGCGTTAACAATGGTGGAGTCTTGGCAGGTGGCTGGCCAGATATGAGCTATTTGGGGGACATGGCCCATTCTCCTGTGGCTCCTCCAACCCTTCCACGGAGCCTGACGGAGGGGACTGGTAGCTTTTCTAGCAGGGGCCAGGGGCGTCCCTAGGGGAGGAGGAGGGAAGGAGATCCCGGGATCCCCCGCGCCCCTCCCCCACTTGCCCAGCGAGTAATGACATTCACGGAGAGGGGAGGGAGGGAGCCAAGCAGAGGGGCAGGCTCGGCGAGGCCATGTGATGCTGGGCGAGAGAGAGCCGCCGCCGCGGAGCCTCCTTCTTTCCTCCCTCTGATTCCGGGCTGTCATGGCGACCCCCAACAACCTGACCCCCACCAACTGCAGCTGGTGGCCCATCTCGGCGCTGGAGAGCGATGCGGCCAAGCCGGTGGAGGCCCCCGACGCGCCCGAGGCGGCCAGCCCCGCCCATTGGCCCAAGGAGAGCCTGGTTCTGTACCACTGGACCCAGTCCTTCAGCTCTCAGAAGGTAGAGCCCAAGGGAGCAGGGGAGCCGGATGCACCCAGTAGCGAGGAGGCTTGGGGGAGGGGATTCAGGAGGAGGAAGGGGTCCGAGGACCTGGTGAGAGGCTGGAGGGTGGGATGTGGGGGTTCGGGGACCCGGAGGATGGAGGATGCTGGGCCGCTTTCCAGGGAGGTGACTGGCGCTGTCTTGGGCCCCAGGAGCACCGTCCCCAATTCTGGGAACATCCATTCTGCCTCTTTCCCTCCCAGAAAGACCTGGTCTGTTGGAGGGCTGAGAAGAGAGACAAAGGCAAGGGGAAGGGAATGGGCACTGCTGGGAAGGCGGCCTGTTGGAGGGGGCGGCTGCTGCGGGAAGGGAGGAGGAGCGCTTCCTGGGATCCAGCCTCCAGCCCCGGTAGCCCGGTTGTGGGCCTCCCTCCACGCTGCTGTCCTGGATCCGACAGGCCCTCCAGATCACAGCTTCTGCCCAGCTGGGAGCCTTCCTCTGGCTGGGGCTTGAAGGGTCTGTCCCTGGTCCTCTCCCGCACCCCCACTTATCTTGAGCTGAGAAAGGAGTTAACCCATCTCCTAAGGCAAGCTCAGTTCGGCCCCTAAAATCTGTTTTGCTCTTAAAGACAGAGAGGGCCCCTCAGCGCCTTCGCAGACCCAGTTGAGCTGGGTCGCAGTTGGGAATCCAGCCTGATGCTGAGTTATCAGGGTTCCCGCTTCCTGGGGGCGAGGGCCAGGCACAGCGCCTGTGACAGGGGCTCCTCTAGGGGCGCAATCTCCCACCCTAGGCGGCTGTCCGTCAGTGGGGCACGAATTCAGCACCATGGCCAGGGCCCAACAACGTGTGCTGCTGGGTTCCAAGTGGCACCCATTGTCAGACCCTGGGATTCCTCTTCTCCCTGGGAGATCCTTTTGTTCCATTCACTCATTTTCCAGATAGAGAAACAGGTTCCGTAAGGAGAAAGGGCCATGGAGCCAAAAGACTTGGGTTTGAGTCTTGGTCCAGGCTCAGTTCATCATCTGGAAAATGAGATAACAATAATTATAATAATAGCAGCTACTTCTAATTCCCAGCCCTTCTCAGAGTTGCTGAGAGAGTTGTTGAAAAGGCAGTATAACTTCGTGTTCTAGACTGGCAGTACTCAAACTTGAGCATACATTGGAATCACTGCATGGTCCTGGTTAAAACACAGACTGCTGGGTCCCACCCCAGATGTTCTGATTCAGCAAGTCTAGAGTGGGGCTCAAGATGCTGCATATGTCCAGCCAGCTACCAGTGATGCTGATAAAGCTGGTCCACTGATCCCCCTTTGAGTAGCTCCAGTTTAGAGTATAGGCTGAGGCCAGACAGTCTCCAGTGGAAGAGCCATCCTCCCCAGTAATTCACTGTAAAACTTTAGACAGGTCGCCTTGCCACTCCAAAGCCTCAGTTTTATAATCTGTAAAATGGAGCTAATGGCAGTACCTTTCTCAGAGGGCTATTTTGAGGGTGAAATAAGGTGACACAAAAGAAGTGCTGATGGCAGTGCCTGGCACAGGGTCAAGTTTCTGATCATTATAGGTGTGATATCACCACAGTGCTAGGTGAAGGAGGGGTCGAGTTAACCAGGGCCACTCTGGGACTCATCCGTAAAATTTACAAATGCCTGCTGAGCACCTACTGCATGCCAGGCTCCGTGCAAGTTGCTGGAGTTTGGAGATGTATCGGACTGACGTCCAGATTTCAGAATACCTTCCTATCCAGAACCTCAGGATCCAGACCCCAGTGATTGGGACTGGACAGGGGACAGAGGGATGGTACTTTCCATTACCATTCCCAAAGGGAGCTTCCTGCTCCTCCCCTTGCCCCCATGGAAGATTTCCTATTCAGCCTGCACTCAGGGCTCAGGTAGCCCCTTATTCAGGCATGGGACTGCTCACTGCAACCTCATTTGTGACCAGGCCAGCCTGGGAATCCTCCTGCCTCCCCGTCCATGGACTTCCTGTTGCCTAGGGGCCTGTGGTGGGTTCTAGAGACAGTGTATCCTGGTGGAAAGGGCATGGGCTTTGCAGTCAGATGGTCTTGGATTCCATTCTCATCTTGAGTGCTTACTGGCTGTTTGACCTTGGACAAGTCACTTAACCCCTCTGTGCCTCAATATCCTCATCTGTCAAAAGGGACTTTTGCATCCAACCCTGCAGAATTCCTGAGGGTTTGAGAGGACATGGACATATGTTAAGTGTCTGGACCATAGTAGGAGTTTAGCAGGTGAGTTTCCTTCCTTTCAGTCCCAAAGAGCCCTGCCTGCATTCGGGGAGCAGTTCCCCTTTGTGGAGCATCTGAGAAGCCTGTCCTTAATGGTACATGAATAGCAGAAAATAGCCCACCCCCGAGAATGGTGGTGGCTCCATGGGACATCTGGGGACTATTCCAGAGCTAGAGGGCAGCAGGACAGTGAGGGGAGCCAGAGCCCAGACTCTGGGGCCAGACAGCCCAGGGTTCAGTCTCAACTCTGCCACTGACCAACTGAGTAATTCTGGGTAGGTTGCTCAGCCTCTCATGCCTCAGGCATCACGTCTGTAAATTGAGAACAATAACAGCACCTCCGGGATAGGGCTGTTGTGAGGATTCAGCAAATGTATCCATTAAGTCACCTAGAGCAGCACCTGGCACACAGAAAGTGCCCAGTAAGCGCACTTACATTTACTAGACAGGAGAGCAAATCCTGACTGTGCCACTTCCCACTGCGTGACTGTGCACGTGTCTTCACTTCTGTCAGTCTCCGCTTCCTCCTGTGTTCAGGAGGAACGGTTCCTACCTCAGAGGGCTGTGAAGACTGAGATCATGCATGGTCACACACTTCGCACAACGCCTTAAAAATGACACGCTAACAGTGAACTTTCAGGCACCATCATAAGTGATCATTTGAGGCCACAGGGTTCAAAGGGGGTTCTAAATGTGAAGTGTAGATGTTAGCTTGCTTCTGAGGCTGTTTCTGGCCCCCCCCCCGCCACCTTCTCCTTGGCTTGGGGGGGTGGGGAGGGGGCAGAAGGGTGAGACTGGAAGGGGCAAGAGTCAAGACACCAGCATCCAGTGCTGGCATTCTCATTCACTAGCTTGTGGCCTCAGGTAGTTCCTGATCCTCTTTGCTCCTCAGTTTCTTCCACATGAAAATGGACTACACGTTGATACAACTTGAATTCCTCCCTCCCCAGGAGGGAAGAATTACCCTGTCTCTGTGTGTCCCCATCCCTTTGAGCATCTTTCTGTCCTCACACCAGGCAGTTTTTCAAAAACCAAGATTGCTATTTACTGGCTGTGTGACTTGGGACAACTTAGCGCTGTCTCTGTGGCTATTTCCTCTTTTATAAAACGGGCATGATACTAGTACCTACCTCATTAGGCTTTTTGTGAGGATTAACTTAATTAATACACATAAATGTCTTAGAGTAGCGCCTGGTACAGAGAAAGCCCTTTTTGGGAGTTAGCTATATTGTTGTGATTTCCACCCAGGTGAGCCTCTGAGAGCCGTCCTTGGCTTCCTGCAACAAGCTTGGTTCAAGTTTCCCTTATTCCATCCTCTCAGGGTCTGCCATTTTCTTGGAGGTGCCTTTGGGGAGAACCTGGCCCAGCCTTCTGCCCCCAGGAGTGAGAGGCCCAGGTCAGGGTCCTGTCAGAAGACAGTCCTGACACCCAAGACTGAGCAGGTCTTCCAGAGGCCCCTCTCAGACATGGCAGGAGGAAGTGAGAATGGAGGGTGATCTCTACCTCCTACCCGGGCCTTGCCTTTCAAGCTCTTGGGCACTGGCTCCTGGCCCGGTCCACGCTGCCCTTGACAATTTGCCCCCACCCCCACCCCCAGAGGCTCACAGGTGGCAACCGCAGACCTCCCCATTCTTCCCAGAAGCCTGCAATGGCTCACCAGGGGCCTCCAGGAAAGAGCCAGAATCCTCGTCATGGCCTCAGGCTCTACCTCAGGATCCTAACCTTCCTTGGGTCGCAGACCCCTTCATCAATAGAGGGGAGCCTGTGAACCTTTCTCAGAATAATGCTTTTAATGAAATAAAGTAAAATACATAACATTACTAGAAGGGAAGCCAATCGAAGTATAGCTGTTGACATCCTTATAAAACAAATTCATTATGTAATAATATATGTTTCTGTATTAACCCATTCTATAATCTTACCTGGTGGCAGGACTGATCACTGTAGTGTCGAAGTCGTGATGAGTGTAACTGTAGCAATGTGAAGTGATGAAAGTATCTGATGTCTTGTGGTGACAATATTTCAGGCACTGCGAACACTACCATGCTTTGTCGCCTACGCTCATAATTGAAGAAAATGATAACTGTCAGTATGAGATTATTGAAAGTAAACATGTGATTTCCCCATCTTAGTTCAAGGAGCCACGGAATTTATTCACGGAATCTGGGGTCTTGATTAAAATGCCCTGTGCAGGGCCTCATCCCCTCTCATCTCCCCGCCCACCCTGTTCCAACCACACTGGCCTCCTCATTGTGTTTCGAACATGCCAGACACGCTCCTGCCTCAGGACTTTTGTGCTGACTGTTCCCTCTGCCTGGAACTCTTTTCCTCAGATCCCTGTGTGGACCCCTCCTTCACCTTTATTAATTAAAAAAAAAAAAAAAGGATGTTTGAGATAAATACACTGAAGCTCAGAGACTCTTAAGTGTCTTTTACAAAGTCATACAACAACTAAATGGTTGGGCACAGACTCCAAGCCAGCCCATTGCAATTGCCTGGTGAGGAGGGACAGTCCCAACTCTGAAGCACCAGTGAGCTAATTCCATGCACCCGCGGAGAAGATGGTTTGCCCAGGGGTGGCTGATGTCTGGTCACACTGAGTGGTGACCACCAAGGCTGGTCCAGCCTCCAGGATGCAGAGAGGCAGATGGCCTTGGTGACTGCATGCCCTTCTCCTGGACCTGGCTTCCTCCCACACTCCCCTCCCCCGCAGGATGGCACACGGTTCTGGCCTGCAGCTCCGCTAAAGGAAAAAGTCTCCTTGGCCGCCTGCCGGCCTGACCCTGAGGCAGCTCCAAGCAAAACTGTTACATCTCTAAAGATAGTCCCCTCCCCAGGCACTAGCCCCATCTGGCACCCTCACTAGAGTTCCAGGGCAGGACCTGGGAGTGGTCCCTGGGAGCAGGTGCCCTGCCAGGATGCAAGGCCAAATGTCCGGACCTGTCAAGGACAGAGGCCTGGTTTGGTTTCTGTTTCCATCCATTCAGCTTGGTCCCAGCTTGGCCTGGAGGCTGGATGGCTGGGCAGAGCGCGATGGTTCAGGGCCAAGGATGCCAGGATGGGCCGGAGGAAGGGAATGGGCAGTTCCGCTCCAGCCAAACTCCAGCCTTGATGGCTCTGGGGCTCCTCCTGGGCTCAGGCAGGAGAATATACACATGCACACTCACCTACACATACACACAAGGACACACACTCACACGTGCATATGCACACTCATATCCACACTAATGCACACGCACTCACACAATGCTTTAATACTCACTCAGACACTCATCCATACACACCCGCACTCATGAACACATGCACACACACACACACACACACACACACACTTGCACACTCATGCAGTTGGTACTCACATTCAGGCTCACGCATGTATACACTCACACACCCAGACCCAACAGATGCCACCCCCGGTGCTCTCTCTCTGCCACAACTCCTCCGCCTCTCTTAGAATCAGCCATTCCTCCCACTGTCTCCTGCGTGGTCCGAATGTAGCGTCAGCTGGCAGCAAGGCGCTCCTCCAACGTGGAGTCCAGCCCTCATTCTACTCATGATTAAAAGGAGGCTCGGGAAGGGGCAGTGACACTCTAAGGTCACATAATAGCATTGCTGTGGCAGAGCCAGGGTGAGGACCTCCCAGCCCCATCTGTAGGACCTGCTTTTGGCTAATGGAGCAAACGAATCTGTGAATGAGCACTGGGGGTTCAGGGGCTAATTACTTCTTCCTCCCCACATGGAAAGAGGTGTTCATGTTAGCTGTGAGGGTTGGGCATGAAGTACTCTAGGACACCAATCATGATGGTGAGTGTGTGTGTGTGTGTGTGTGTGTGTGTAATAATGATGGTAGAATCCATGTATTAACCTCCCGTGCTGGGACTTTATCCATATGATCCCATCTCAACCTCATGTCAAGCTTGAAGGAGTGGATTACATTCCTCATCTCATAGAACCTAAGATTAGAGAAGTCAAGTAACTCATCCAAGATCACACAGCAAATAAACAGCAGAGCCAGGCTTCAAGTCTAGATCTGTCTGCTTCCAGAACCTGATCTCATGCAAGTAGCTAAGACACAATATGCCTATGGGGTGCCAGGCACTGTTCTGTAGGGACTAATGTATCTAATCCTCACGGCAGCCCTCTGCGGGAACTGCTAGTGGGACTCTCATTGGACAGATGAGGAAACTGAGGCACACAGATGTAAAGCCAAGTCACCCAGCAAGTAGGTGCCAGAGCTGGGATTTGAACTGACAGTCTGGCACCGAGTCCAAGGTCCGACTATGACACCATGCTGACCCTTCTGAGTGCTTAACTCCTGGCATCTGGGAGGGAGGCTGTGGACATCCAGTCCCAAGAGCTACCGACTGAGTGTGTGTGGGGACACTGATGCTCAAGGAGAACCACTTTTGCTAGGCTCAGGGATGCCCTCCCTTCCCCCTGCCCTGGAGCCTTTGGTAGAGTCGCTTGCCATCTTTTTGCTGGGGAATTTGGACAAAAGTCATCTTTCTGAGTCTCAGTCCACAAGCAGGGGACAGTTGGACCAAGTGATCTCTAATTATCTTCCAACTCAGAAATGTTGGGCTGGGTTAGGAGCAGGCCCCAGCCTCAAGGCTCTCCATTAACTTCTACCAGCTCAAATATTCATCTGTGACCCCCTAGAGACATAGGGAAAGACTAAGGAGGGGGCAGGCCCAGGACTCCCTGAAGGTGCCCACAGGAGTCAGGACCCACTGTTTCCGGTTTCAGGTCTACTGCTAAATTGCTGTGTGACTTTGGGTAAGTTACTTGCCCTCTCTGGGCTTTGGTTTTCTCATCAAGAAAAACAGGGAGATAGCCTCTGTTCTACCCTCTTTTGGGAAGCTGTTGTGAACAACAACCAGATGGGAAAGTGTCTGGGGGCAATAAAAGGCTCAGCTGATGTTGGCAAATTATTTTCCACCTTGCTTTGTTTCCTAAATAATTTGAGAAATATTGCTATCGATCATGTTGATGATAAGAATTCCTATGAATTTCCTGGCCAGATGTACCCCTGGAGGCCAAGCTGAGTGTCCAGTCATAATAGTGAAACCATGACTTGAGTGCCATCTATGTGCCAGACACTGGGGTGGTACTATTAATACTTCCGTTTTGCAAATAAGGAAACTGAGGCTCAGGAAGTTTAAGGAATCTGCCCAAACACACACAGCAGAGCCAGGAATCCTATCCCAGGTATGTCCAGCTGTGAAACCCAGTCCCATAACTATGAGGGAGCCCTGTCCCTTGGCCCCAGATAGGGCTGTGTTCCTCCCACCAAGAGGCGCAGGGCCCTGGGAGAGTCCACCTGCCCAAAGAATGAGCAGGAAGCAACAGTGCCCCCTCCTGTGTGTGACCTCTGACCTCCCTTCCCACATGCCCCACCCCACCTGGGCAGAGTGTCCCCCGTGCGTCCGCCCGCCTTCCCCGCTCTGACCCTGGCGCCTGCAGGTGCGGCTGGTGATTGCCGAGAAGGGCCTGGCGTGTGAGGAGAGGGACGTGAGCCTGCCGCAGAGTGAGCACAAGGAGCCATGGTTCATGCGGCTCAACCTGGGGGAGGAGGTGCCCGTCATTATCCACCGGGACAACATCATCAGTGACTATGACCAGATCATCGACTACGTGGAGCGGACCTTCACAGGAGGTACGGCCGCCACACCCACAGGGGCTCAGCCACAGACCCCAGGGACCCCACAGAACCTTGGGGAGCCTGAGGAAGCTCACTGGGACTGTGGACAAGGCCCAGTCTCCCCCAAAAGGAACAGTGGGATGGCAGACAGGGCTCAGATGCCCACCACCCGCAGGGACCACAGGGCCACAGGTATGGCCACGATCCTTGGGATGCTACAAACCCTATCCCCAGGACTCCAGGGAAAGGGCTGGCCCAGACATGGCCCTAGGAGCAAAGGGGCTACAACCTCCATCCCCAGGAGCTCTGGAGTCAGAAGCATGGCCATAGGCCCTCCGAGCCCCCGGGCAGGAGCTGGACCCAGACCATCCTAGCCACCAGGAGGGGCTCAGGTCTTCTGGGGATGCCAGGGCACAGGCAGGGCCCAGCCCTCTGAATCCCTATAAGCATAGTTAGGGCCATGGACTCCCCAGGAACCCCATAGACCTGGCCCCAGGTACCCCAGAACACTGCAGATGTGAGCAGGGCCCAGACACCCTGGAACACCACAGGACCCTATGTCCTCTCCTGCCCTCCAGCCTTCTTCAGGTTCAGAAGCCCACTGCCTATAGCAGGTGCTGCAAACCACAGCTGAGAGGGGTCCAGGGCCCAGACATGCACTGTGGAGAAAGAATACGAATTAGTTGCCAACAATGAAGAATTAAGGAGAGTTCAGTTTTAAACATCCAGGTTTCTGGCTTCTCTTGAAGCCTGCCAACACTGGGCCTAGACTCCCATCGGGCAGCCCCTCAGCAGACAGCTTGGCAGGACTCCAGGGAGGTGAGGTAGGCAGGCAAGACCACTAGGATCCCCTTGTCAACTGGGGGGAAACTTTATCTCAAGAGCCCGGGGAAAGGGGTGGCACCTGGGCCACGACGATTGGGGTCCCAGCACACCGGGGTTGAAGGACAGGGTGCCAGAGCCCGGTCTGTCTGAATGAGAGGGGTAGGGGGCCGGGGCAGGACCCGTTGCCCCCCAGCCCAGCCCCGGCTGTGCCCCACAGAGCACGTGGTGGCCCTGATGCCTGAGGCGGGCAGCCCACAGCACGCGAGGGTCCTGCAGTACCGGGAGCTACTGGACGCGCTGCCCATGGACGCCTACACGCACGGCTGCATCCTACACCCCGAGCTCACCACGGACTCCATGATCCCCAAGTACGCCACGGCTGAGATCCGCAGTGAGTGCCATGGGTGACCCCTCAACGGGAGTCCTTCCCCTCCTCCACATCTTCTCCCCACTGTGTGTCTGTAACTCCCCCTCTTCCTCTTATCCTTCCTGGTCTCCCTCTTCCCGTCCCTGCCTCTGTCTCCACCCCCTTTCTCTCTGTCTCTGTTCATCTCTCTGGCCCTCGCTCTGGGTGTCTCGTGCTCCATCCTCTGTCTCTCTCCCTTCCTCCCTCCTGCTTGCCTTCTCTCCACCACTCTCCCTGGCTGTCCATCTCATTTACCCACTTTCAAACCAAAACGTCTCTCCCTCCCTGGCCGTCTCATTCCTCTCTCCTGCCCCTCCTCTTGTCCTGCCATCCTGTACAGAGGCTGTGGGCTGTCTGCCCTCCCAGAGGCTTGTCTTGTCCGTGGAGAGCTGGAGCACATTTGTACTGGAGGAGTCCCAGCCCCAGACACCTGGGGTCAGGGCCCAAGGAGGTCAGGACTAGAGCTGGTGATCCAGGGCAATGAGCGACTTCAGGGTTGGTGTCACCAAGGAAGGCTGCCCAGATATGCAAGTCCCCTGTGAGGTCTCTTGTTTCTGATTGAAGCATCACCCACGTCCTGTCCTAGCTGCTAGTCTGGACATGCCCATAGCCTGGTTCATCTTTTTGTTTCTAGCACCTGGTCAATGGGGGTTAGATTAAATCAGATTATCCATCAACAGTTATTTACAGACTTTGGTCCAGGCCCTGTGAAGACACCATGGGATCCTATAGACAGATGAAGTGTGATGATTCTAAGTAGATACTAGGTACTTAGTTAATGGTCACTTCCTCTCAAAGGCGTGAGCTGTTGTTTAAAGTGGGAAGGGGCAGGTTGTGGAACTTGATCTTGTCCCTTTAGAGTACCCTTGAATAAGACCTGGAATCTATCAATATCATCTTGTCTCCATTCAGTCAACACTTATGAGGTCTCCTACGACCCAGGCGCTGGGCAGGGGTCTGGGGACCGATGGGGACAGTCACAGCTTCTACCCTCCCAGGGTCACAGTTCCATCACAGATAAGCAGAAAGACAAGTGGCCAGGTAATTGCAGTGTGGGACTAAACACATTTGAACAACTTCTCAGGAGGACAGTCTGGCACCCTATATCAAACACAAAAAGGCCCACACCGTGGAGATTATCCTGCAGTTACAATTGGACGTGTGCACCAAGAATCACCATTGCAGCATAGGTGGTAATAGCAAGAAGTTGGAAATAACTCAGCAGTGCATGAGTTGGGAACTGGGCAAAATATACTAGTATTCCCACAATAGAATACTGTACAGCTGTTTAAAAAAATGAGTATAAGGGATGCTCCCTAAGATATGTTAGGAAGTAAGAATAAAGGAAGGCAAAACAAATGCATCTAGTGTGCTATCATTACTATATTTAAAAGGGTGTTAAATGGATACCCAGGTGCTTGCAAACACAAAGATACACGAGAAGCTGACAATAGGGTTTGCTTTCAGGAAGCAGAACTAAGAGACCACAGACTGAGGGGGGAGAGATTTACTTTTCACTGCACATTCTTTAATATTTGAATTTTTAAATTTTTTTAATGTTTATTTATTTTTGACAGAGAGGGAGAGAGAGAGAGAATGAGTGAGGGAGGGGTAGAGAGAGAGGGAGACACAGAATCCAAAGCAGGCTCCAGGCTCTGAGCTGTCAGCACAGAGCCCGACGCAGGGCTCAGACTCAAACCACAAGATCATGAACTGAGCCGAAGTCGGATGCTCAACCGACTGAGCCACCCAGGCGCCCCTAATATTTGAAGTTTTAAACAAGTATACATGTATAACCTGTTCAAAAACTAATTGGTTAAAAATTTTTTAACCAAAACCAATCAGTGTTATGGTAAAGGAAGCATGGAGGCTATGGGAAGATGCCCATTCCAGCCTCTGGGGGCCTGGAGGGCTTCTGAAATGCAGCAACATCCAAGGATGACCAGGAGGTAGGAGGGGAGGGAGAACCCTTTCATTGAGGGGGAAGAGAGGGTGTAGTGTGTTCAGGGAACTGAAGGAAGTTCAATGTGGATGAAGTGTAGTCCGAGGCAGGTATGAGTGGCCATGCTGTGAGTCTGGGGAGTAGGCCTGACAGATTTGGAATTTTGCCCAAAGAGCAGTGGAGAGACAGGGATGGACAGTGACATGATCTGATGTGCATTTTACAAAGTTCCCTCACTGAGTTAGGAGGTCCTGACTGTCATCTAGGTGAGCAATGACGGTGGCCAGGACTGGATGGAGGCAGTCCCTAAATGCTTCTGGGGGCTGGAGGCACTTCCTCATTCCACCCTGAGTCATTTAAAGGAGCCTAGAAGGCAGTGAGGGGTCCAGAGAAGGCCTACCCTGCTCCTTCCTTTGAGAAGAGACAAGAACTCAGGGCCCCAGCCCAGCTGGGAGAGGAGAGGGATCAAACAGAATGTAGTAGTCATCCTGCAGTGACCCCTCCAATCAGTCCAAGGTCTTTCCTTGGCTTGGGTTGCCCTTCTAGAGTCTAAAGAGAGCCACGTGTACACCCCTGGATGACTGGCAAGAGATAAAATGCTATACTTGACCTTCACGTTCATAAAATATCAATGAGATTTAATATAGCCCCAAAGCTGGAAGGTCTGGGAGCGTATTTACTGGTTTTTCTAGCAGGCCAGGAGATAGGGTGGTAGATGGTAAGACGTCAGAGGGCAGTAGCTGAATACCTGCAGTCACTCATTCACTCACTCATTTTATTCATTCTATTCTATTCATTCATTCATTCATTCATTCATTCAACACTCACTAAGCTCTTGTTCTGTGCCAGGCCTGTACTGTGTTTTAAGGAAACAGGTGAATCTGACATAGCCACTGGTATCCAGAAACTCAAATTCTAGTGGGAGACATACATTCAGAGAGAAGTACATCAGAATCTCTGTGGATAGCATTACAGGGTGTGAACTGTGCAAGACCAGGGGGCACTTTTCGCACAGATTGGAATGTGAACGGATTGGTGCAATGGCATCTCTGATTACTATATTTGCATTTTTTGGCAGAAATCTGCACCATGGGCACTGAAGGACAAAGGCATTGGATGGTCAGACCTCTCAAAGGATCAGGATGGGATTTTTGGAGGAGGTGATCTTGTGCTGGATCTAGAAGGGGATTTTCAGGAATACAGGAGAAAGCTATTCCAGAAGGTAGAAGTAGTGTGAGCAGAGGCCCTGAGGTTTGGAATGGTCTGGCACATTCAGGCCAAGCATTTGGGTGGATGAAATGTTTCCTCAGTGAAAGGTGGAGTTGGTGAGAAGAGAGGAGAGGGATCCTGCTGGTCTTTTAAGGCACGATGAAGAGTTCGGCGGTTATCCGAGGTCAGTGAGGAGCCAGAGTGGGTTTTAAGCAGGGAATGGCATGGACAAGTGTGTATTTGAGGAAGACCTCTTCAGTGTGAGTGGGAAGAAGGACACAGAGTGGAGAGAATGCCAGTGCCTGGGGCCAGGTCAGAATCATCCAGTCTGAACTAAGGGAGTCAGAGGGTTGAAAAGGAGATGTTAAGTATGGGAAAGAATAAGAAGGAGGAATCAATAGGATGTGGGACTGATTTTGTTCAGGGAGGAGGTGAAGGAGGAATTGAAGGCAACCCCCAGGCATCTGGCTTAACTTGGTGTGGGGGAGGGGTGCTGCAGTTAGGGGAGAATGCAGGCGAGGAGCAGGGGGAGCAGGGAAGATGGTGAGGTCTGTTGGGTGAGGTTCAAGGAGCCTAAGAGATGGCTAAGTGGAGTTGGAGCCCAAGGGAAAGGACCAGGCAGGACTGGGGCACCACTGTCCACCTGACTCACCACACCCCAGACTCACTGGCCAAGAATTCTGGAGAAACCCCACCCCAATCACAGAACAGACCCTAGGATCTTATCCTGCTTATCATTTACTAGTGTGGGATATTTAGCCTCTCCGAACCCATTTCCTTAACCACAAGAAAGAGTAGGGGGTGGCATGCACTGAAGCATGAGTCTGTCCAGGTTTATAGCCTATCTATTTCTGGCAAGCTCCCACTCATTCCCAAGTAGTCCCCTCCTCAGTGGGGTTTCTTGATGCCTTGTGCCCCAGGCAGGTGGCCCTCTATCCCACAGCATTCTGTTCACCCTTCATTGCAGATTGATGGTGCTGTATCCTAGAGATTTCTTTGTGTGTCTGTCTCTCCCACTAGCCTGAGCCTAGGGCAGGATGGCATCTCATCCATCCCCGTGTTCCAGCCTGTTGTGCCTACCAAGTGTTGGCTGTCCATATTGTTACTTTTCAGACCAACGTTTGAATGGAACCTACTCACAAGCTTGTGGAAGAAGGGCTGGGGGTGGCACTGGCTATCAGAAAGATGGGACCTTCCTTATTCTCTCCCCAGGACATTTAGCCAATGCCACCACAGACCTCATGAAATTGGACCATGAAGAGGAGCCCCAGCTCTCTGAGCCCTACCTTTCCAAACAGAAGAAGCTCATGGTGAGTGCTTCCAGACCTGCTCAGTTCCACTCCCCACTATCTTTCCCATGGAAAAGAACAAAGGCGCGAGGCTGGTTCAAAGTAGAGGATCAGCTGATGACATGAAATGAAAACAACACTGGCTTGTTTTTCCAATTCTGTCTCCTCTTGTCATTTACTGGCTACTTAACCTTGGGCAAGCCACTGTCTCCCTGGAGCCTTGGTCTCCTCATGTCTTAGGTTGTGTCCCTAAGAGCAGAGCATTGGACGGAGGTTCTTGGATAAGAGTGACATTGAGGGAGCGTTCTGAGGAGAACCCTGTAAGGGTGGGAGGGATACGAAAGAGGGAGGGGCTGTCACTCTGCAGCATGAGTGACACCACAAAGTTGATCCACCCCAAGGCAAGGGGCAAGCCTTTTATACTGTATCCGTCAGTCAGTGGTTACATATTGCCTGGCGGGGGCTTGAGGGGCCTGTATCTCCAGGCAGCTTTTCTTTGGCTGAGAGTAATTCTCAGGAGAAGGGGCAGCAATGAGCTCCTATCAATGAACCCTTACAGCACTTGGTATATGAGAGTGTCAGCCCTGTGAAAGAGGTCTGGCCAGGACAGCTGAGCTCAAGGGGCACTGAGCACCAGATGCGGGTGCTTCGTAACCATGGGGCACCCTCTACACTGAAGGGGATGTTTGGAGGCTGGGTTTGCCAAAGAGCGTCTGGGTCAAGCTCCTTCAATCCCTGGTCACCCAGGCTCAATGGAAGCCAACTCAACTCCTCTGGCTCCTGCCTGTCCTGTCCCCAGGCCAAGATCCTGGAGCACGATGATGTGAGCTACTTGAAGAAGATCCTCGGGGAGCTGGCCATGGTGCTGGACCAGATAGAGGCGGAGCTGGAGAAGAGGAAGCTGGAGAATGAGGGTGGGTGCCAGCTCTGTCTGGGGTAGGTGGGTGCTGGAGCCCATCCGGCCCACCTGACCCTGTTTAGTTCCAGCCCCTTTATCCCAAAGATGTCAGAGGACCTCCCAGGTCATTAGAATCACGGGCCATGGAGTCAGATACACTTATGTTTAAGTCCTAGCTTGACCACTTGGTAGTTAAGTGATCATGGGTCAGGTACTTCACCTCCCTGGACCTCAGTTTCTCATCTGTATAATAGGGATAATAAGAAGACCTGCCAAAGGTGTTGAAATGTTACATGAAATAATACACGAAGAATGTTTAGGTTAATGCTTAGCACACAGTAGATGCTTAACAAAGATTGATGAAGATAATAATGCTGGTGGTAGTTGGTGATCAACATGACCCACCACATCATCTTGCCTTCCCCTGCTCAAGGATGCATTATGGCTCTTTCTGACCTTGATCTTTCTGTTTAAGTGGCTCTCTGGACCCTAAGTGTGCAGCCTCTTTCCCATCTCCACAACTTTGCTCCTGCAGCTCTTGCGGCCAGGAGTACAGTCTCCATGCCACTCTGCTCCTTTCTCCTTTTATGTGCTGTCTTTGCTACTTCTCTTCTTCAAATTTGATTCCAGGCCTTCTCGTCTTGCTCTGTTTTAGGTGACCTGTTAGTCTTGTCTCCTCAGCTGTGCTAATTTATGGAGCCTATGCAACATGGAGTGCTACACTCACAGCTTCACATGCACACCCCATCTAAATGGGAAAACTGTGGGACACAGTGCTGTAACAGATGGGTTTAGGAGCACTTGGCTGGCTCAGTCGGTAGAGCATGCAACTCTTAACTCAGGGTTCGAGCCCCACATTAGGTGTAGAGATTACTTAAAATAAAATCTTAAAAAGAAAAAAAAAGAGAGATGGGTTTAGAGTCAGGTAGGTTTAAGTTAGAGTTCCAGCTTTGCCGCCTGTACTGTGTGACTTGGACAAGTTGTTTTCCCTATTGGAGCCTCAGTTTCTTCATCTGTAGAATGGGATGGTAAGAACACAACTTAACGCCATCTTGTTGGACTCTTATAAAAAGTAAATGCACTTTGCACATAGCCTGGAACATGCTAGTTTAAACATATAACAGCTAACGGCATGCACATTCTCCATTTGAGAAAAATTAGGCTCAGAGAGATACGTGGACACGCTCAACATCACACCTCTCATAAATGGCGTGGTTAGGGCAAGAACATGTTCCCTCTTGACAGGTCCAGTGCTCTTCCAGCATCTCGTAACCGAGGCAGGCACAAGGTACACGTAGATACCTAGAGTCCTGAATAGGGACATTGCCATGAGTTCTAAAGTCAGAGCCCTAAATCCTCTGTAGAAAAAAGCATGGCAAGGCTTAGTAATGAAACTAATATACACATCTCAAGAAGGGACTTTCTCCTTCCTGTCAGGGAAGGTGCTTAAGGGAGCCCTTACAGAAGAGTGCTCAGAGGCCAGAAGGCATGGCGTTTCTAAGACTGCCTTTGGGGTCAGACAGAGTTCTAGCTCTGCCATTCTCTCATTGGTCGACCTTAATTCTCAGGCACATCTTATATATTCATGGGTTAATTTGCTTGGCTGCCATAACAAAACCCCATAGACTGGATGAGTTAAACCACAGAGATCTATTTTCTCACAGTTGTGGAGTCTGGAAGTCTAAGTTCAAGGGGCTGGCAGGTTTGATTCTTCTGAGGCCTCTCTTGGGCTTACAGAGGCTTTCTTCTGTGTACACACCCCTGGTGTCTGTGTGGCAAAATGTCCTCTTCTTACAAGGACACCTCGGATTGGTTAGGGCCCACCCTGATGGCCTCATTTTAACTTACCTCTTTAAAGGCCCTTTCTCCAAATATAGTCACATTCTGAGATACTGTGGATTAGAGCTTCAACATATGAATTTTGGAAGGACACCGTTCAACCCATACTGCTTTCATCTTTAACAACACTTACTGTGTGTCGAGTACTATTCTGTTTCACATAGTTTAATCCCCATAGCAACTTTAGGAGATAATATGAGTAACTACGATGAAGAAACTAAGGCACAGAGAGGTTCAGTAACCTTCCCAAGGTCACACAGATAGAAATGGGGGAGCCTAGATTTAAACCCTGGCTCCCAGAGTCTGAGTTTTTAAGCTCAAGCTCTGCCACTTCTTCTGTGATAAAATGAAAGCCTATTCACAGGGCTGTTGTGCGGCTCAATGAGAAAGTATGTGAAAGGGAATAAACACCTGGCCTGACACACAGTATGGAAATGTCCACAAATATTAGCTGCTGATATGATCAAGGGAGACACAGAGCGTGACCTAGATGGAGAGCAGGGTTGATAGTCCTGGAGAACAGCTTTGGATTCTCAGGTGATCCCTAGATTGGAAGCCTCCTGACCTCAGTCTCTGTGTTCGTCATGAGCTCTTCCAAGAGGAGGCAACATTGCACTGCTTCAAGGCAAGATGACTGGGGCTGTTCCAGATGGGGATGTTGGATAGTCCTGTGTCCCTCCATGGCTGGGGGAGGTAGCAAAGGTCCAGGAAGTAGCTGGGCCCACATGGTCTCTCACTCATTCACCCACTGGGGCATCCCCAAACTTCCCTGGGGGGATCACTCATGCCCTCCACTTGTCCCCTCGTGAGGCAGAGCCCAGGGTTGGGAGGTATTATCATGTCACAGCTAAGACCCCTAGCATGGAGCCAGATGACACTGATGTGGGTTCTTGATCAGCTGTCTCCTAGTTCTATGACCTTATGGAATTCACTTCACTTCTCTGAGCTCTTCTACAAAATGTGGGTAATAATAGAATCCAACTTAGAGGGAGGTTGTGAGGGTTCATAAAGATAATGAGTATTGGTCATTCTCCGCATTACCTGACTAAAAGTAAAATGTTCTAGAAATAGCAGTTTCAAAAATAATTACCATCACCATTCTTTTCATTCATTTATTGTAATATTTCTTGGACACCTCCTGTGTGCCAGGTCCTGGGGATAAAAATGCAAGAAAAAACAAGACATTGTTCTTGCTCCCATGGAGTTTACAGTCGTATGGAGAAGAAAGACATTAATCAAATAATCCCATCAGTAAAAACAGAATTGTACACAGTGGTAAGTGTTAAGATTGATAATGAAAAGAGCAGGGAAAATCTGATAAAGCTTCTCTGAAGAGGTGACATTTCAAATAAGATTTGAAGGATATGGAGGGGCCAGCCTTGTGAAGAACCAGGACAGGTGTGTCCCACACTGAGGGGATACCATTGCAGTGGGGGCGGGGGGGGGGATAGCTGGGAGCTTTCCAGTACTTGGCTACTGTGTGCTGAGTAATGGGGAGAGTGGCATGAGTGAGGTTGGAGAGAGCCAGAGAGATGCAGGATAATGGACCTGTATTTAGAATTTAGAATGTACCCATATTTATATTTTATTCATATTTAGAATTTAGATTTTATACTATATACAAATCCATCCAATGGGGAATCCTTGGAGGGTTTTGAGAAAGGGATTGTATCAGTTAGCTTTTGCTGCATAACGAATAAACTCTAAATCTGAGTGACTTAAAAGAACCTTTTATTTGTTCATGATTTGTGCTTTGGCAGTTTGGGCTGGGCTCAGCTGGGATCGCTTGTCTCTGTCCCACATGCTGGTGGTGGTATCACTCAGGTATTTGTGGCCAGCTGGCAGTCAGTGACCTCCCTAGCATGTCTGGTGGCTGGCTCGCTGTTGGCAGGGCCAATGGGAGTAAGTGGGCTACATGTTGCTCATCGCCCAGAGGCTAACCCAGGCTCATTCGTATGGTGGTGGTCAAAGCCATTTCTGAGCAGCGAGGGAGCAAAGGCTCAGCACATAAACCCTTTTCCAGCTTCTGTTTGTGTGGAATTTACTAGAACCCCGTTGGCTAGAGCAAGTCTTGATTAAAGGGGTGAAGACTCTGCCTCTTGTTCGCAGAAGCAGCAAAGCCACATGCATGCAGGATGGGGGAAATTGGTGGCAATTGTTGCAATCCACCAATGGTGAGGTGTTCTGACTTTAAGGGCACTCTGGTTGCTGTGAGAATGGATTTCAAGGGAGACTGATGGAAGGTTGTCACAGCAGCCCAGGAGGGATGATGTTGGCCTGGACTGAGGAAGTGGCAGGGGTGATTGGGAGGCGTGGATGGACTTGAGAGGCATGTTGGAGACAGAATGAACTGGAACTTGCTGAATGGTCGAGTGAGGTGGGAAGAGTAAGGAAAAGGATGACTACTGGGTTTTGGTCTGAGCTACTGAGTGGTGCCATTTCCTGATATGGGCAAAGGAGGCTGAGTGTTCAGTTTGAGGCACAGTGAGTTCAAGATGCCTTTCAGACACCCAAGAGGGGGTGTCACATAGCCATTAGTATTCTAGTCTGCCTTGTAATGGAGAGGCCGGAATCTGAAGAGAGATTGGTGAGACTCCAGCATATATGTGGTATTTAAAGCCATAGAACTGGGCAATTCATCCAGGGAGACAGTGGAGAGAGACAAAACAGAGGAGTCAAGGGCTGATGTGTCCTTTTGCTGCCCAGCAAATTTCCCCTGAATTAGGGGCTGAAACAGGAACAAAACCCACATGTTTTACATCACACATTTTCTGTGGCTCAGGAATTCTGGAGCAGGGTAGATGCTGGTTCTACTTTATGGTTGCATGATGCAGGTTGCACTCAAGCTTGGCTGGGGCTGCAGTCATTTGAGCTGGAGACTCCACTTCCCAGATGGCTCAGTCACGTGGTTCTTTTTTTTTTTAATGTTTATTTACTTTAGAGAGAGAGCGAGAGCGAGAGTGAGGGGAGGGGCAGAGAGAAGGGGGACAGAGGATCCAAAGCAGACTCCACACTGACAGCAGCGAGCCCAATGTGGGGCTCGAACTCATGAACCGTGAGATCAGAACCTGAGCCCAAGTCAGACCAGGCGCCCCTCGTTCACATGGTTCTTCACTAGAGGTCTCAGTTCCCCGCTGGCCATTGGCAGGAGGCCTCAGTTCCTCATTACCTAAGCTTCAGTGGGGCTGCTTGAGATTCCTTACAACATGGCTGATCGCTTTCCCCTGAACGGGTGAATGTAGAGAGAGAAGCAGCCACAATGCCTTTTATGACCTACTGTTGGAAGTCACTGTCACTTGTGTCACATTCTATTCACTAGAAGCAAGTCACAAAATACAGTCCATATTCAAGGGGAGGGAAATTGGGTTCCATTGGAGAAGTATTGAGTAGTTCGTGAGCGTATACTTTTTTTAAAGTTCACATGCTTATTTTTGAGAGTGAGCATTTGCACGCAAGCAGGGGAGGGACAGAGAGAATCCCAAGCAGGCTCCAGACCAGGGGCTTAAACCCGCGAACCGTGAGACCATGTCCCAAGCTGAAATCAAGAGTTGGATGCCCAACCGACCCAGCCACCCAGGTGCCCTTTGTGAGCATATTTTTAAAACTACCACACCTGCCCTGAGATCCCCCCACATCGAGGAGAGGGTAGAGGCAGAGGAGCCAGCAAAGCCGACAGAGACAGGAGCCAGTGATGTAGGACCCTTGTGTGAATGGAACCCAGAAAGGATTGTGCTTTAAGGAAAGAACAGTGTCAAGCCATGAATTTTGTCTCATGGCTGTTGGCTGTGACCTTGCCAAGGGCAGTTTAGTTGGAATGTGGGGGCTGAAGGCTAAAGAGTAAACACGAGGTGAAGAATGAAGACACCTCTTTTGCGATGTTTAGCTGTGGGAGTAGAGAGATGGGATGGTACCTGAAGAAGGATGCGGGGTGAAGAGAGGAATCTTTTTTAAGATAGGTGATCCAAGGGGCACCTGGGTGGCTCAGTTGGTTGAGCGTCCAACTTTGGCTCGGGTCATGATCTCGCGGTCTGTGAGTTCGAGCCCCTCGTCGGGCTCTGTGCTGACAGCTCAGAGCCTGGAGCCTGCTTCGGATTCTGTGTCTCCCTCTCTCTCTGCCCCTCCCCAGCTCATGCTCTCTCTCTCTCTCTCTCTCTGTCAAAAATAAACATTAAAAAAATTTTAAGATGGGACATCCAAGAGCATATTTTCAAGCTGGTAGAAGTAACCCAGTGGGAGGGAGAAATCAGTGCTGCAGGATGGATGGCACCCAGTCCAGGAGGGGACGCTAGGGACCTGCTTCAAGGCAGGGGCCCCATAGGAAACAGGGCACCTCGAATCAGGTAAAGGTGAAAAGCACTTAAAGGACTATTTACAAATATGTGGGCAGGATGCAGGGAGAGCACAGGGACAAATGCAGTGCCCTGGGCCTGAGGTTGTGAGGTGTGGGAGCAGCGTCAGGAACCTGGACAGAGAGGCTGTGTGGAGAGGGGAACCCCCTGGCAGGAGCTGTGACCTTCAGTCTGTGGACACACCCAGTCCATGGCGATGCACAGAGAGGACACTGAGGGAAGCAAGACTCTGACCTCACTCTCGCCCACCCTCCCATCTCCTGCCTCTGCTCCCCAGTGGCTGGAGCCAGAGGGCGTGGAGCCCCACCGGTTTTTCCATCAAGTCATTCTCCTGTGGCGCAGAGCTGTGCGGAGAAGGGAGGAGAGCAGGTCTGGAAGGCAAAGGGAAGATGTGTGGCCTCGGACGGGGGGTGGTGGGCAGAGAGCCACAGAGGACCTGGCCACGAGAGGAGGTGGCTGGCGCCCTCCACCGCGAGGTGGCCCAAGGTAGTGTGCATGTAGGTGACTGGCTTTGTAGGTTTCCTGGTTGGAGTGAGGGCTTTTCTGGCTGAAGGTTCCTATTTTCTTTTAATTTTTTTAATGTTTATTTATTTTTGAGAGAGAGACAGACAGAGTGTGAGCAGGGGAGGGGCAGAGAGAGAGGGAAACACAGAATTCGAAGCAGGCTCCAGGCTCTGAGCTGATAGCAGTGAGCACAACACGGGGCTCGAACTCATGAACTGTGAGGTCATGACCTGAGCTGAAGTTGGACGCTTAACTGACTGACCCACCCAGGCACCCCTGAAGGCCCCTGTTTTCTTTTCTTTCTTTTTTTTTTTTTTTAATTTCTTTTTAGCGTTTATTTATTTTTGAGACAGAGAGAGACAGAGCATAAACAGGGGAGGGGCAGAGAGAGAGGGAGACACAGAATCTGAAACAGGCTCCAGGCTCTGAGCTGTCAGCACAGAGCCCGACGCGGGGCTCGAACTCACGGACCATGAGATCATGACCTGAGCTGAAGTCGGACGCTTAACCGACAGAGCCACCCAGGCGCCCCATGAAGGCTCCTGTTTTCTGAACGAAGCACGCGGTGGCATCATCAGCTGAGTGAGGACTGGGGACAGAGTGTGAGGAGAGGAGTGTGGTTGTCTTTGCAGGGCGTGGGGAAGCCAGCCTACTCCAGAACTATCAGAGGCCCAGGCATGGCTGAGTGCTGTCTTGGGCTTTGTGGTTATGAATCTGAGGCATAGCCGGTCAGTGTCACTGTCTCCAGCACACTCAGCTGGCAGACTCGGAGAAGGCACAAGACAGAGTTTGTCCAGGGCTGGGGGCTTTCCGAAGGGAACGCATAGCTGGAGGGGAGGGGAAACCGAATGGGTCTGGCCCTCTGGTGACATACCAGATGTCTACATACGTGGTGGTCATGGCTATCAGAATTTGCCCACAGACGTAAACACAGGCATGGCCACACTTAGCGACGTGCACATACATGCTCGTGAGCATCTGTCTGCAGGCCAACAGCCAAGTGGATGTGGGCAGACACTTCATGTATACACGCGGGGATTCCACACCACATGGACACAGATGCCCAGGTGTGCGGATATCCACGTGTGTACACACAATCAGCCGCGGGGACCTGAGCAGGCAAACACATAGGCCAGCAGACACATAGATCTGCACACAGACCCAACAAAGAATACACCTCTTTGTTTCTCTTTTTAGAGTTTATTTATTTTGAGGGAGAGAGAGAGAGAGTGAGTGTGAGTAGGGGAGGGGCAGAGAGGGAGAGAATCCCAAGCAGGCTGTGCACCGTCGGCACAGAGCCCAACTCGGGACTCAGTCTCACAAAGCATACGATCATGACCTGAGCTGAAACCAAGAGTCGGATGCTTAACTGACTGAGCCACCCAGGGGCCCGAGTGTATGTGGAGATACATGCATACGCGCTTTTTCATCTGCACACGGAAAGAAGCAGTGTTGTGTAGTGGTTGTAAGCACAGACTCTGCAACCAGATGGCCTGGGTTCAAATCCAGGCTCTGCTCTGCCGTGTACTAGCTGTGTGGCTTTGACCAAGTTACTTATCCTCTCTGTGCCTCAGTTGCCTCATGTGTAAAGTGGGGATAATAATCCCTACTTGATAGGGTTGTCATGAGGATTAAGGAAATTACAGCACGTGCTCTGGTTCATCTCCCACCTCACAGGCTGTTCCTTCTCATGTGCCTTTGCTGGCTTCTCCTCGTTCACTGGAGAACCTTGGAGCGCCCCAGCGCTCAGTCCTTGGTCCTGTTCTCAAACCTGTCTGTCTCCTCCAGTCTGTCACTGGGGTCTTCAGGCCCTTGGTCCTGCCTCCTTTCACTGCCCCTCGCCCCCATCCTGATCTCACCCTGCTCCGGACCTAGCAGTAAGCTCCCACCAGCAAGAGCACTCCTTGGCCTGCACCATCGGCTTCCATGCCCTTCTCTTGCTTTATCATACTTTGCAAAACCTCAAACATGGTTACACCCGACTCTTGACCTAGTCAGCACCGGCACCTGTGAACCCAAGTGTGGCTAGAGAAATACACGTGCACGCAGGCTGGTCTCACTTTGGATTCAAGACCACTAGCCTTAGATGGCTCTCCGGCTGCCCTGGGCCACCCCTGTCCCCCTCCCCAGGTGACTACTTAATAATACTTTCTTCTTCCTCCTCAACCTTCTAACCACTGCCTCCACCCCTCCCCTCACTGACTGTTTCTATATCACTGAGAAAATGGAAGCTTTAGGAGGAGACCCTCAGATCCCTGACCCCACAACCTCTCCCTGACCAGCATCAGTGCCCATACACAAACCATGTTTTAGCAGCTCGAAGGTGCACCTCTGTTATGTCACATCTCAGCATCTCTGAAATTGCAGTGTTTCTCACAAAGTTTAATTGGCACCATTGTTCTCTCCAGGGTGGATGTCTTACGTTTGACAGCAACTTAGATTTGATGAAACGTAGTACCGCACACTCCCTCGTATTCCCAAGAGTGAACTGTCCTTCGACTAGTACCTCTTCCCCGTGAATACTAGCCATCCCGTTCAAGGACTCACGTCAGTAATTCCCTCCACTGTCTTTTGTAGTGTCATCCCCTCTCTGCTAGATCATTCCCATCAACATCCTGAGTTTCCTCTCCCAACTTGCAAAGACACTCTGGACCTGTCTCTCATATTGACATATCCTTCCCATTACAGCGAAATTCCCTGAAAGAGTGATCTTCGCTCACCGTCTCCAGTTCCTCTCCTCCATTTCTCTCTTGAACTCCTTCCAACCAGGCTTTCAGCATCAGCATCTACTCTTGTCATGGTCACCAGTCACCAAATGCCACCACAGTTCTCAGCCTCCTACTTGACCTCTCTGCGGCGTTTGAACACAGCCGGGCACTCCCTTCTCCTTGGGACACTTCCTAACCTTGACTTCCAGGATAACACAGTCTCCTGGTTCATCTCCCACCTCCCAGGTGCTCCTTTTTATGCTCCTCTGCTGGTTTCTCCTTGCTGCCCAATATCTAAATCTTAAAACTCCCAAGCTCAGTCCTTGGTCCTATTCTCAGATCCGTCTGCACTCACTTTCTCGCTGATGTCCCCCCACCTCCATGCTGATTATGTACACCTGAACTAGGTACATGTACCTCTAACTGCTGACTCATCATCTCCCTTTGCCTATCCAATGGGCATCTTGAAGGTTATGTTGTTCAAGAACAAACTTCAGATTATTAGGGCCTTCATTACACTTTACCTCCTCGTTCCATGAAACCATCAACCCCTCAAGACACTGTCTTGTCCTGTGTCATGTCAGGTCAGGTCTTCATGTCCAACACATACATAAACATGTGTTGGATTAATGAATAAATGAATGAACAAGAAGATGCAGAGTGAAAGGGATGGAAGGGATCAGGCTTTGATGGTGGAGGGCATCAGATTAAGGAAATTTCTGAGCTGAAAGGGACACCTGCTCAAAGATGCAGAAGCAAGCTTCCTAGGACAGCAGACCTCACAGGAAGTGGAGGCAGAGAGGAGGCAGAGGGGAATCTCCAGGCCTGAGACACAGCAGGGGCAAAGGCCTGGAGGTGGACAGGCAGCTCCTCGGGTCTCCTACATCACCTTTGTTCAAAACCCCGCCATTCTCCCCACTGACCATGTCAATGTCCAAATTCCTTTGCCTGGTTTTTAAGCCTTTTCACTAGTTTATCTGCATCCACTTCTCTAATCTTGACTTCTCATGAATCATCCACTTATCCACTGGGTCCCCCAGGCCAGCCATGCCCATTTTCAGTCCCTCCAGCTGCTATGTTGAGAACACACTCTAGGAAGTCCAGGGAAGAATCAAGAAGACCTTGTAAGAGGACATGATGATAACCCAGGTAGGAGAGAATGTTTGTTTGGACTAGGATGGTAACAATGGAGGTAACATCACACTCTGGATGTATTTTGAAGAGAAGCCGATGGGAATTGTTGACATACTGTACATGAGGAATGAAAGAAAGAGGACTCGATGTGGCATGGGGCTGTGGCCTGAGCAACTGACAGGGTAGGCATGTGGCTGCTGACATGGGGAAGACTGTGGTGGGTTTGGAAGTGACTATCAGGAATTCTATTTTGGACATACCGAGCTTGAAATGCATAGTGGACATCCAAGTGGAGCTGTAAAATGGGAAGTTAGACATAGGAGGCTAGAGTTTAAATACATATATTTGCACTTAAAAAGTCAGTTGGTTCAAAGAAAAAATAGTAATAGAGGTGGTATAAGCATAAGGCAAACATCATTAAAGCTGTATGGAAGTGAGTGACCTCGGGGCAGTGCTGTGGCGGGCAGGCAGAGACTGGAGGAGTCCAAGGGAGAGAAGTCCCATCAGCTTGATGGGACGAAGCTGACCTGTCCACCCCCATCTCCTCTCCCTTCCCCCCAGGGCAGAAATGTGAGCTGTGGCTCTGTGGCTGTGCCTTCACCCTCGCCGATGTCCTCCTGGGAGCCACCCTGCACCGTCTCAAGTTCCTGGGACTGTCCAAGAAATACTGGGAAGATGGGAGCCGGCCCAACCTGCAGTCCTTCTTTGAGAGGGTCCAGAGGCGCCTGGCCTTCCGGAAAGTCCTCGGAGACATCCACACCACCCTGCTGTCGGCCGTCATCCCCAACGCGTTCCGGCTGGTCAAGCGGAAACCCCCATCTTTCTTTGGGGCGTCCTTCCTCATGGGTTCCCTGGGGGGGATGGGCTACTTTGCCTACTGGTACCTCAAGAAAAAATACATCTAGAGCCAGGCCCGGGCTCAGCGCCTGTCGGTGTCTCTGTACTGTGTGATTCCCAGCAAGCTCTCAGTAACACACTGTCTCATGAACACTTGGACAGCCACTCCCCACCCCGTTTGGAGTAATTCTATCGTCAATGTGAAAACATTCCATAGTTTAGAAGTAGACGTTGCCAATGCCGTGAGTTGAGGCCACGGCTCTACTAAAGGAGAGAAAGAGTGAGCGTGAGTGTGAAAGAGAGAGAGAACAGAAAACACGAATGCCTTTTCTTTTGATTCAAGGTCTCAAGATGGAACTGTGGGGACTGGTTAGGATCTGAGGTGAGTCCCAGGCTGTTTGATCCACCAGGGCCCAGATTCTGGGAGGTGCTGGGGGCTCAGAGGGCCTGATCCCCTCGCCTCCCCTTCCCTCTTGCCCAGGGAACTCTTCCACAGGACAAAGCCAACATCAACACTTGACTCTTCCAAGTGGTGCCTCCGGCTGGGGCTGGGGCTGGAGACCGCGGACCCTGGGGAGGCTCCTGAAGACCCCAAGGGGCTCCACTCTTCTCCTGCACGTGGACTGAGACAGCACTGGCACAAGCCAAGACAGTGGCACCCAACCACCAGGCCATGCCTGGGACCGACACCATGAGCACGCCCTCTCGTCCCCTCCTAATTTGGCCAATGTGTTTGCTTTACCAGAAGTCCCTGGAAGAGCACCCACCCATCACCTCTTCCCGCTGGGGGTTGACTTCCCACCATGGGAGGTGGACTTGCAGCGAAAGCCATGTTGACCTTCTCTCAGAAGGTCAGTCCTGGCCTGCGTGCAGGGGTGGGTCTGGAGGTGGATGGACTCAGGTCCTTCCCTCTGCCTCTGCCAAAGCCACCTACTTTACTGCCCACCTTCCCCATCACACGTGGGGCTTCCCCTGTGCCCCACCATGCCACATGGAGCAGGGGAGTGTGGTGTCTCTGCATCCCTGCTGCCCTCCCTGGTCGTGTCTCACTTTCCTGTGCCTTTTGCATGTTGGGAGAAGGTCTGGGTGTCACTGCCGCTCATGCTTAGAAACCACCGAAAGCCCCCAATAAAGCATTCAGGAGGAGCAGTTGCTTTTCATTTCTAGACCTGTGTTGTCCATCCATCTCTCCTTTCCAAAGTTTGGGGCAGAGAGGCAGAGACTCGAGGTTCAGATTCAGCGGTTCGCAAGAGCAAGCAAGAATAAAGTCCGGGTCTCAAGTTGCTGGTTGTGGAGATGGCTTCTGGGTGGACTTTGCAATGTCCTGACCTTGGCATAAACCCACCTCACTTGGACACAGGGCTTCTCAGTTTACAGAGCATGTTCACAACCATCTGCTTGTGTTAACTTGGACATAGACCGGGGTATACCCAGGTCACATTCCCAGAAGGGAAAATGAGTTAAAATGTCTGAAGAACATTAAACCAGGGATATAACTTATAGAACATAAAGCATAGTTTATTGATTTTGCAAAAATGTATAAGAATTTGCCCATTTTTTTTTTTTTTTGTGATGAAAAGAAAAAAATAGCCAGGGCCCTGATAGGACAAGCATGGGACATAATAGAGTCACCATCTGGCACTGTCCACCCCTTAGGCTACTCAAACATCTACACAGACTCTCCACATAATTAAACTCCACTTAAGAACAATGACATCATGCCTAATCCCGATGAGGTTGACTGGTCTGCTTGCACCTTCTCTCCAAAATGAGACTCACAAAGCCTCATCAGTAACATCACTAACATCACTAGATATCGGATTCTACTTCTGGAGGGCACAGGCACTCCTCAGTATACTGTAATCTACATATTAAAATGTTAATTTATCCATCACTAGCATTCCTTGTATACAATGTAAACACACACATAACAAGCGAGGAAGAAAATCCGCATAGCTGCCAGAGTCCTCATGTCTGTTGTTGATCCCAAGGCCATTGTTGATACTTATAATTTCTCTTTTTTCCACTAGCTATCCCATATTCTCTTTGTCTGAGGACCAGCACCTCATGGTTGGGGTATTTTATCTGACTCAGGCTTTGGTGGTCTTGAGTTGCTGTGGTCGTCCATTAATCTTTTACTATTGGCCATGGAAATACCATGGGACACCCCAGGGAATCCTCTACTTCCTATACATAGTTTTCCATGCCACCATTGCAGCAGCAACCCCATTTACCCTCGATGACCAGGACCAATAACCCTAGTCTGTAAACTTTTTCGTGTAGTTTCAATGGTAGGAGATCAAAATGGCCAAATTATAATCTCAGCTTCTACTAATTTAGTTGAACCATTGATGTATTCCCCAACAGAAGCATTCCTTCCTTGGGAATTATAATCTCTAAACCATAAAAGTCCAAAGATTCAGGAATGGATAGCAACATTTTTGTGAATGGGCTATTATGTGCAATAGTGAGAGCTAGTCTCCCATTCCCACCTCAGCACTGCTGAACCTATGTTTTCTGTATGGGGAAGGAACAGCACTGTGGGCCATACAAAGTTTATACTGCATCCTGTAGGACATCACCTCAACATTGCAGTGTCTCCTGGCTGGTGCTGTAATGGAGTCTTTAATAGGCCATTTCAATGTTCTATAAGCATAGCTGCTTCTAGATAATAGAGCACATGGTAAGACCAGAAAGTTCCACAGGTATAATTACGCCGTTGCATTTCTTTTGCAGTGATATCAACCCCTTGGTCAGAAGCAATATTGTATGGAATACCAGGACTGGAGCCAAGATGTCCGTGGATGTCGTGGTCAAAGAAGGCAAATCCATATATAGGATATACAAATTGCTGCTCGCTGCTCTCTCCATGATGGAAGGGGTCAATGTGACCAGTTTGCCACTAGGTGGCTAGTTCCTACAGGGAATGGCTCCATATCAGGAATTCTGTGCATGTTGGGTACTTGATGCTGGTATTACCTGCATCAGTCTTGCTGAGAGGGAGTCCGTGTTGTTGTGTCCACCTAGAACCTCTAGCTCGATCACCATGGCCATTTTGTATGTGAGCCCATTGAGCAAGCACTAGGGTGGCTGGGGGAAGGGAATGACTTGTATCTACAAAACAAGTCATTTTGTCCAAATATTTGTTAACACGCTCCTCTACTGAGTACTTTTGGGGGAGATACAAATATTCTCTTTCTGTGCCCATTGTTACAGATTCGCCCACATTCTTTCTTTCACAGATATCCTGGTTACCAATCCTCCATTCTTGCTCTCTCCATGCTCTTGATCATCCAGCCAAACCATCCATTCCATGAATATGTGTAGATCCGTCTTTCTGGACTTCTGTCTCCATCTAGATATAGTGGACAACCACAGTTACTGCCTGAAGTCCTGTTCACAGTGAGGATTCTCCTTCTCCAATGTCTTTGAGGGCATTCCCCGTGGTGCTGCAACCACTCACTTCCAGTTGGTACCAGGATTGAGATTTTTCTTCCTCCATCATTTGATCAGAGTGAGTTTGTCACAAGTCCTTAGGTGTTGGATGAGGAAGAGGTGGTGAGGTGGCAGGAATAGTTGGCATCCTCTGAGCTGTTTCACTTCCAATTGATAGAATGCTGCTCTACGTACCCAGCCTTATGGCTTGATCAATCAGATGGCATCCAGTTCACGACAGGCAGCTCAGGTTGCTTAGTCATTTGGTGTCTCATGGTCAGGTGTTCAGTCTCTTCCAGGGCCCAGTAGCAGGCCAGAAACGAATTTTCAAAAGGACAGTTGTTATATGCAGAAGAGGACAGGACTTTGTTCCAAGAGCGTGGGGGTATGTGCTGAGAGTTTCTTATTAGGGCTGGCTGGAGGCTCCACCCACCATGTCTAAACCACAGACAATTTCAACACCATTGGATCTGCTGGGTCATTCTGAGCATCTGAACTGCAGCCTGCATCTACTTTGGGATCCACCCAAAACCAGAAGTCTTATGGGTTACCCTGTAAATGGTTTGGAGCAACACACACAAATGGGTGAACGTTGCCTCTCAAATCCAAACAGGGCTACCAATTGCAGTGCTTCCATCTTAGTGGCAGGCATAGCAACTTCTTCACTTGGAAGGCATAGCCTGACATTTCCTAACCCCCGGGTCCCTAGAAATTTTAACAAGGTACAGGTTCCTGAATGTTCCTGAGGTTTATATACCACCCTCTGGCATGTGTGGGTCTTTCTAAAGCATCTGGTGCACTTGCCATTTCCTTTTCACCGGGAACAACATGATGTCATCAACATAGTGGGTCAGTGTCTTATTATGGGGACATCAGAGCAATCAAGGTCTCTATACATGAGATTACAACAGAGAACAAAAAAGCTGACATAGCCCCACAGTGAGAAGCTACTGCTCTGCCCAATAACAGCAAATGGCTTTTGGTGGTCCTCACCAAATGGTAGAGAGAACAACAGTTTCCAGACCAGATGTTGCATTAAAAGTGCTAGACACTGTGTTGATTTTCTTTAGTAAAGAAGCCACATCTGAAAAAAACGGCAGTTTGAGTCACCACCTGAAGGAGTTCATGATGAAACATGACCCTTCTCCAGACCCACCCATTTTCCAGTGTTGTAACTAGTCTAGTGTGTGGGGGCGTGGGGAGTTCCAGGAACTTTCCCTGGTCTACCCGAATAGCTCTTCTACCTAGTTGGAGAGGTAGAAATGTTGGGATGGCCTTAACACATGACTTTGCCTCGAGTGATGAGTGGAGGCTTAGCCTGGGATGGGGGAAGGCAGTGACTGACCAGCAGGAAGAGGTGGAGGTCTGTCTGGTCCTGCTGAGACTGTAAGGTGACTGCCCACAGCAAAGACTGAGAAGCAGTCAATCTCAGTTTGGAGACAGGGTCTTCAGCTGTTAGAAGAGCTGGCAGAGAGGCTGATGCCCAACTGAGCTGTGTCTCCACCAAACACCTAACACATTAGGGCATCTCCCAGGGCATCTGCCTGGAGATCAAGGAAGCCAGGCCTGGAGAAGTGGGAATAAAGGAGATGGAGTACAGCAGGCAGGGAAGGCAGAATTGTTACAATGGCCAAGTGAGTTTTTTGTTGTTGTTTTGTTTCGTTTGTTTTTTATTACAAAAAAATGTTTAATGTTTATTATTTATTTTTTTCTTGAGAGAGAGAGAGAGAGAGAGAGAGACAGCATGTGAGTGGGGGAGGGGCAGAGAGAGAGGGAGACACAGAATCCAAAGCAGGCTCCAGGCTCTGAGCTGTTAGCACAGAGCCCGATGCAGGGCTTGAATTCATGAACTATGAGATCATGACCTGAGCCGAAGTCGGACGCTTAACCACCTGAGCCACCCAGGCGCCCCCCAAGCAATTTTTAACAAGAGGGGAAAAAAAAACATCAAGACTTAGGAGAGTGGAAATTCAGTTTTGTCCCATTATGAGGGGAGTGGTATAAACTGGCCTGGAGTCTGTCTCCTGTCTTTGTTCAGGGACCCAGACTCCTTCCATGCTGTTTCCCCACCTTCCTCCTGTGCATTGTCCTCATTCACAGGGCACGCGAGGCCCAGGTTTTATCTGATCAGAAGGGAAAGAGAGGCTGGAAGAGTGTGTGTCCAGTATTTTAAGGCCTACACTTGAAAGAGGGTCACATCACTTCCACTCACATTGCATAGGTGAGAATTTAATCGCACGGCCTTGCCCAGCTGCACAGGAGACTGGAAAATGTCTGCGGTTCCACAGCATTGCTAAGGAAGGAGAGAACAGATCTTGGTGCACAGCTAGCAGACTCTAACACAAGGAATAACTGAATGAGATGAGGCACAGGCAGGTGGTTAGAGAAAATCATAGACTCAAAGTCCAGGCTGGGAGACACCATGCACGTCCGCCCACCTGTTCTGCATATGGGGAAACTGAGGCCCTAGATGGGCTGGTTTCTGGTTTGGTCAGGATCCCACTATGAGTGAGCTAAAGCCAAGAGTCTTTTCCCTGGTCCCATTCTGTCTCTTGGAATGTCATGGAGAGAACCTAGGGTGGAGGACAAGAAGAATCAATATGCAAACATTTGCTCAGAATCCATCAGTTGCTGAGCCTTCTGTGAGGTGCCATGGAGGGAAGCAGAGAGGAGGAGGATGTGGGGCTATCAGAGTTCAGTCACCACCACCACCCAGACCGTGGTAATGGGCATCCCCAAAGTTTACACTGTTGCAAAATGTCTCTCCATCATTCACAGATCCGTAGCGGGGGGGACAATGAGGCCATATTTTCTTCAGCTCACAGCTTTTACTCCCAAAGCCACAGAATACTTGTCCAGGTCACTTCAACATATCTCCAAAGACCTGTTTCATCTTTCCCTCACAATCTAAGACCACACTGCCTAGAGGTCTCAGTTTTCTCATTTCTAAAATGGAGTTGATAATAATAATAGCTGCCATCCATTGAATACTAACTATGCCCTAGGAAATTCACATACATTATTTCTGACTCTGCAAAACATAGACTTTTATGTTTCACTGATGAAGAAACAGAGGCTTGGAGAGTTAAGCACCCAAGGCACAAGGGGTAGATTGGGTTGCTGGATTTCCTAACAGGATTATATATCCACAGCTTTTGCCATATAATTTTGTAGCATGTCCCACTGTGGGTGGAGTTTTCTTTATTTCCTTTCCCGCAGATGCCAGGCTTGCCCATATGACCACCTTGAGCCAGCGGAATGTCAATGGAAGGATGTGACACAAGCAGCGGCTTGCAGGTACTGTTCAATCTGTCTTAGGCTTTCGTGCCCCAGGGATCATCACAAGAAGAACATGCCCCACGTCGTTGCTGCCCTTTTAGTCTGGACCCCAGACCTGAGCCCAGCTGTGGCCTGGAGCAGAACTCACTAGTTAAGACCCGCCCACGTCAGTGAGTTGCAGTTACCTGTGAGCATCTGTGGTCATAAGCCATCACGCTGGGGGAGGTTTGTTACAAAGCATTATTACAGGAATAGTTGACTAATACAGTGGCAGAGCTGGGATATGAAACCAACTGTGTTAGAAGCCAAAGACCTTCCTGTTTTCTCTATGGCCTAGGTTGAGGTAATACAATAAAAACGTCAGGCACCAGATTTAAAAAATTAGAACAAATGCTAGTTGTTACTAATTTAATTCAATGTTGCATTTTTAAAATTATATTGGTGACACCAGCTCATTTTAGGGTTCCTGGGGCCATGCAGGGGTTACAGGGCCCAGGCTTCTGAGAAAGACAAAGCTCTAGCTTTAGCTCTAGCTTCACTAGACAAAGGTGAATCTCTTCAGTAATAAGCAGCCCTCGTGGGTGCCTGACATTTTAAAACTTATAAAATATTTTCCCATCCATGATATTCATTAAGCCACCCAAAGACTAGTGAGGTAGAAAAAAAGTCCTATCCCCATTTCACAAGCCCAGAGAGGCTAAGTGACTTGCCTAAGGTCACACAGCCATGGACAGGCAGGAGTGGACAGGCAGGATTTGAATGCAGTCTGCTTGCTCTAATCCAAAGCTTCTACTAACTCCAGATGAGAGTCACCATTCACCCCTGCATTAGTCCCCAGGAGCAGGGGAGTATCTGGCAGACACAGAGCAGACACAGAATCCTCAGGCAATTGGAGCAGAAGTCAAAAAGGGATGGAAGGGTGGGGGTGGGGTGGGGCGGTGGGTGGTAGCAGCTTGTTTGGGCAGGACCTGAACAACACTGGTCCAGAAATTAAGATGCTTATGAGGGGTGGCTCCCAGGCTTCTCCGCCTGCTTATCTCCTAAGCACTCAGACACCTCAGCCACGCCCTGGCAGAGAAGACGAGGGAAGGCAGGCTCCGTGATAAGGCACCCAGCCCAGTTCCCCAAAATAAGCAGCCTGGAAAGCCGGGTCAGCCAGCCTTTAGCTTGCCTGTGAGTGGACAGCACCTCAAACGGGGAGACCTACTTTTCCTTGCCCCCAAATCCCCACGGATAAACAGATGGCCTTTCCTTTCGGCTCTCCTGGATAACACCTCTCTTGCTCTCCCTCATCCCTCCGTGAGCCCTGAAAGCAGACCGCAGACTCTCAGAGGCCCCATTCCCACGCTAGGTCACTGGGACATGGCCTTCTACATTCATTACCTGTCCATTTTAATTACTTCTGAGTTGATCAAAATTAAAGTGCTGACATGTATGGGGTTCCTTTCTTCTGATTTTAAAGTAAGTTATGGTAATGATGGCACGTTAGACTTACTGTGCCCTTGAAGACATGTGTATGGTACTTCCAATACATTAGGTCCTGTTCTAATCCACTTAAGATACACTTTACAGGTATCTATTCATTTAATCCTCATGACAACCCTATGAGCTAGGTACTTATATCATCCCCATTGTACAGATGAGGAAACCGAGGCCAGAAGATTAAGGAATTCGCTCCAGGTCACAAAGCCAGAGTGTGTGTGGCAGAGCCAGGATTTGAACCCAGGCAGTCTGGCTGGAGTCCACGTTAATCTCCTCCCGCTTTTGCTTTTCTAAGCGCTTTATACAAACCATTTCTGCCCGGGCTGTGACAAGGTCAGAGTAGGCTGGGGGCACACTGTGCTTTAGAATCTCAGCACAGCTTGGGAGTTGCTCAATTCACTGCCTGCACCCAGCTGGACGAATCCCCCCAAAGGCACCATGTCTCTTTGAATTAACACTGGACCTCGCACAGTGCCTGGTTCCCTCAGTGTGCCTTGAACACTGAAGCCCTGAATGTTGGGTGAGGGAAGCCACCATCATCCCGACCTTACACTCCCAGGAGGAGAGGCTCGGAGAGAATGACTGGAGAGAGGACACACAGCTGTAAGTTCCAAGCAGTGCAAATCCGAGTCTGCCTGCCTCCAGATTCCGTGCTGATACATCACTGATTCTTTGTAGTGACTGCACTGTTATTTTTGATATAGTTACCGTAATTTGGTAGGACAACAGATCGTGACAACTTCTCGCTGTTACACGTTGCCACAATGAGGTCTTTATACTCGTTTGCCCGCTTCTACACCCCTTTCCACAGCCCACGGCCCGAGACAGAGGTTGCTGGGTCCGCCCATTTTAAGTCTGGACACTACTAGGTTACCTTCTAAACACGTGGTACTAATCTACTACCTCCCCTCTCCCCAGGGAAGGAGGGCACCTATTTTCTGTGCTGTGTGTTCAACTTTCAAAACTCAGCGACTGTATTGGGGGCTTTGGGGACAATTTCTGAAGGTGACTACACTGCACAGGGTTTCTCTGAACGGAACCTACCCCTTCCCTGGTCAAAAGTGATCTGTCAAAAATGGCTTGAGTTTAGAGACTTCTTTTGGTAAGGCCTCTGGAGTTCATCCCTCTGGGAATGAGGCTCAGCTCCCCATGTCCAGTAAGTCCGGATGAATGCATACAAATCAGGTCTGAACTACATTAGGCTATGGATGCACAGAAAAGCGGGGGGTGACAAAGAGCACCCAGAGGTGGGCTTCTCCATCACTCACTAGAAAACCAGCTGCCACCTCAGCTCTGAGTAGGAGTTTCTTTTCACGTTGTTTCCTAAAATAGGATCACAACCAGCTTGGGAAGCAGAACAGAGAAAGGGAATAGAGCAGACGCGTTGGTGGGATTACTCAGTCCACCCCCCTCTTTTATCGGGTAAGGAATTGACAGCCAGGGATGGTGACTGACGAATCCAGAGTCACACAGGAAAGCAGAATCAGAAGTGGCAGCATCCAGCTCAAAGCCAGGTAGCCTCACCTCTAGCTGCGGGCTCTCCATGCTATAGCACATCCATCACCCCTGCAGTCCTTCACGCCTTTCTTCATGCTCCGTTGCTCTGGAAAATGGGGGGAATGTTATGTTCCTTGAGAAGGGATGTCTGGATAAAAGTCACTGTAGCATATCTTTGTGCCTTTGTGCGTCCTGTTCTCACTTGCTTGGATTCCCTTCTCTAACTGTCTGAACTCCTCCCCACCTTCAAGACCCAAAAGAGTGGTTATGTTCTGTGAAAATATTTTCTAATTTCCCAGGGCATCTGATTGTCCCCTGCTCTATGTTCCCAGGCCCTGACCTTGCCCCAGCACTCAGAACATTTCAGGGGCACCGGAGTGGCTTAGCCTGTTAAGCGTCCGACTTTGGCTCAGGTCATGGTCTCGTGGTTCATGAGTTCAAGCCCCAAAACCGGCCACTGGGCTCCGTGCTGACAGCTCACAGCCTAGAACCTGCTTCAGATTCTGTGTCTCCCTCTCTCTCTGCTCTTCCCCTGCTCTCTCTCTCTCTCTCTCTCTCTCTCTGTCAAAAATAAATAAACATTAAAAAAAAACAAAACACTTGATGGTGGTTGTTGATTCCTTTTGTGTCTCGTCCACAAGACTGAAAATTCCTCTAATGCACAGATGTATCAAGTTCTCTGCAACTCCAGCACCTGCCTGAAGCTCTGAGTGGACAGACTTTGGACCACAAACTCCAGCGGGGAGAGAGTTTATCCTGACCATCAGCTCCTGGCTCACAGTACGAACTCAGGAAGCTTGGTGCTGCTGACGAAATCTGCAGAGGGAAGTACAACATCTAAGGAGCTTTTAATCCTACAGCCGTAGAGCTTTCTGGAGCTTTCAACAGACACTACCTGGAGGTGCCAACCGGGTAAGGCTGACAAACGAGTAGGCAGGCACTAAGAGGTCTAGGCCTCCAGGGCACAGGGCACTCTCACAGCCGACCTCATTGGAGTGGACTTTGTACCCGCTCGTCAGTGTTACTCCCATGAGGCTCAACTCCTCTCCTTCTGCCCAGAAAACTCCCAAATCTGGTTGATTCAGACCTCAGGACTCTCAGACATAGCTATGACACAAAGGGAAGGAGTAAATCAAGCTAAGAAATGTATGACTGGAAAACAAAACCAAAAAAAGAAATAATATGACTGAACATATACTTGGTTATAGAATTGAGGAGGAAAAAAAAAAAAAAAAGGAGTAACCATAGTCATGGAACACCCTGTATCTAACGAGTAGCTCAAGTAAGAACTATACCATTTTCATAAAGTAGGCTGCGCTTTCCTGGTTCTGGACTTTCTTAAGGGTTTTAGAAAGGAACACATGAAACACGGAACGTGGGATTTCATTATCTCCAGTTTACTTAATTTGCTTGTTTACACACACGACCTGTGTGTATGTAACAGTGGCAGGAGCCAAACTCTAAATACAATCTGGTACTCAGACTATGACAGATGCACATGGAAAATGAGGTGTCAGTGAATGAACCTCAGGGTGGAGACGCCAAACAAGCATGGTGGTATTCTGGGATCACAGATGCCCTTCCAAGCCTCTTGCTCAGCACCTGGGGACAACAGACACTTTTCAAAAGATACAAGACTATTTCAACAGGAGACCCAGACCCCAAATGGTACTCAAAAGTAGATGTTAGTTTCCCTGCCTCCTCTAAGGAGCCACAAGAAGTTCTAAAGGCTTTAGGTGAGGAAAAAGGAGATGAGGGATTTTGGTCCGCTAAGCGCATGTGCTGGGTGTTTTACATACATCATTTCCCGTAATCCTAACGTATCATCTCCATTGTCCAGGTGTGGACACGAAGCCTGCCTGTGGTCAGACACCTCTCAGTGGTGGTGCCAATATTTGAACCCCATCTCGCATTTTCCTAAGCCCAAACTCTTTCACCAAACCACGCTGCCTCACAGAGGGGTAGGGAGCACGTTCCCAAGGAAAAGGCGAGGGTGCTAAGACTGAACAGGAAGTGATAGAAGACTGCTCAGTACACAAGGGTCGGTAACTGACACTTTCCACAGAGTTACTTTTAATGCTGAGCCTGAATCAGATCTGCTAGGGGGAAATGTCTGGGTATTTAAGTGTGACAAATAGACACATAGAGTCACCTTGTGTCTGCCGCCTTTGGTGCTGAACACGAAACTCAGGAGAGACTTCAACCCCTTCAACAAGCCCCCCCCCCCCCCCCCGCCTACTCTACCTCCCCGTTTACAGACGAAAACTCCAAAGGGCAAAAAAAATCTCATGGGGCCCGTCATATCTTGCCAACGCTCCCAACGTCCCAAAGCACCACGGGTGACACCTCCGAAATCTCAGAGCCAACATTTCTGCCGCCTTTTGGTACAACGTATCATACCTCACATTTTGATCGATACAAATTAACATGCAGCCTGGTGGGATACCAAATATATATTTTAAATACATCTTTATAAGAAATACAATTTACCCTGAAGATTTTTCAGGCCTCAAGCTCCTAACATGTAAGCTTGAGTTAAGGCAGTTAAGTGTAGTGCTTGTCAGGCTTAGCTTTGAGGGAGAGGAGCATCAAGGAAGCTTCCAGGATGATTATCCAAAATGCGAAGGGCTGGGTATAAAGGCCTAAAGAGACAGTAAATAGGCAGCCTGCAACCTGTGGAGATGACGGGTGGCGGGGGAGTGTCTTATCACAGAGCTGTAACCGTACCTTTGTGGGTGAAGGTGACAGGCCACAGAAGGACAGGCTGGACACTGAGAAGTGTGCAAAGGGGGAAAGGAAAGACCGATTTCAAGGCCAGCTGAGCAGGCCCAGTTTGGGTCTGGTGGAGGGTAGGGCCAAAGTCGTGCCGACATTTAACAGGGACATTTTTGTAAACAGTAGGCTTCCTGCCATCAGAGACAATGGAAGACGTTTTCCTTCACCTCCAATTTATCATAATCTTGTCCAAAATGTAAAAATTCCTTGGGCCACAGCAGACTGGTCAATGTACTTATCAGCTGAGTCTGAAGGACACCGTTCAGCTTACACCACTGATGCGTGGTCAGGAAAGTTTCAGTGCAAGTATGCATTTTGCAAAGTTACTCTGACTCAGCTTAAATTTCATCAAGTTAGTATTAAAATGTCTGCTTTCAGGTTTTATTCTTAATAGAGAAAACAGCCCCATGAAGCGAGGAGGAGTTTAATACCATAATCCAGGAGTCTAGTTTATAAAAAGTAAATTAGTGTTCTAAGAAAACCCTCAAAGCTATCCACACACGTGCCAAAGTGCAGCATCGAGGTTGTGGGTTATCGTCAGGAGTTTTGTCAACACAGAACAAACGCCATAGTTGTTATTGAAAACAATAAAGCATTTGCTCAAAATAGTAGGAAAAAAAGGTAACCTTATTGCTCCAAAAGCCAGTAAAACTGGGCAACACAGACAGAAAACTGGCAATGTTCGTTACACAAAAATCATCCAATACTCAGCCACAGAGGCACTCCAGTTGAACTGTTTTGGTAGGTAATCACAAGCCAGTTGTGATATAGAACATTCTGAGGATAAACAAATACCACCACCAGAGAGTATCTTCAGGCAGGTGGTTGTTTTATAAAGAACCCTGCTGGAAATAAATGCTTACGCAAAGCTGACCAGAGAGCAATATTATTAAATAACAGCGTTAAGTCAGCCATTAAAGTACAAGATGACTAGAATCAGGGAGAGAATGACAGTGGCAGAGAAGGGTGCTGAGGCCCTGGCCTCCCCTCCAGCCACACAGTGGAGGCCTTCCTGATTCTGTCGTCTCTCTGAGCCTTAGCTCTGCCCTCTAGGGACAAAAGGGACATTCCAGATTAAGGTCAAGTCTTGCCAGGGACAAAAAGTGCCTGACTGGGAAGGGTGGTATTTGTGACACAAGATGACATGGCCAAGAAGTGTGGGGATTCAAGTCCCTCCCCAGACTCCACCACCACTCACCAAAACCGCCTGGTGAGCTCCCTCGCTGAAGGAGGACTGATACTTTAGTCAAGTAGCCAAGAAAAATCATGAAAAATACATTAGCCATTGCCCTGCTATGTATCACCCCTTTTGTTTCTCTTTTATTCCTTGTAACTGTCTTGCTTCAAATTCAAAGTAGAGCTCTGGGGAGGAAGTCCTGGGGAAAAGGGTTTCAGATACCAAAACCCATAGGTCCCGTACCAGCCCAGCAAACCGAACAGGGTGCCAAACAGTTTCTGGGACAAGTCGTGGAAGTAAACGGCCGTGCACAGAAACATCCACACCCAGATGAAGGTGAGGAAGCCCAGGGCCACCACCAGGGTGGTGATGGCGGTGTGGAGGCAGTGGCTTCGGTCCGTCTTCACCTCATGCAGCACAGCCATCTCCTCCACAATCATGAGGGCGCAGAAGGTCAGCAGGAAGGAGTGGCCTGAGATGTCAAAGCCGTGCCAAAAGCCTCCTTCCCCGTGGCACTGCTTCTTACTCTGGTGCTCCTTTCTGACCCCCTGCAGGGCCGGCGACTGGTAGCAGCTGCCCGTGTAGTGTTCGATGTTGGAGAAGAGAGCTGTGCAGACATACCAGATGGCCGTGCCCACAAGCAGGGTGCTCAGCCGCCGCAGGACCAGGCCGGCCTTGCCTGTCAGGTGGTAGTTGGTGAGGGCAATGAAAGGCAGGAGGAGACAGAAGGTCCAGGCCCAGGCCAGTTTGACAAAATACCTGGCAGAGGAGGAAAGTGGAAGTGAAGAGAGGGGACATGGTGGAGAGGAAACAATGTCATGACTCAGGTCTCCAGACTCTCAAGGGAGGGGAACTAAGAAAAGTTGATAACAGCTACTGATAGCTATTTCACTTACTAAGTTCTTTAAATGTGATCTTTAAACAACTCTAGGAGCTGGCTACCGTTACTATCCCCATTTCACAGATCAGAAAACTGAGGTATACAAGTATTGTGCCCAAAGCAGAGGTCATAAGTGGTGCAGCCGGGATTCAAATCCAGGGCCTGGGATCTTAGTCTGTGATCCAGGCTCTGGGAAAGTGAACACAAAGAACACTCCCACTTACCCTGGGAAGAAAGTCTCACTTGCCCCATTTTATAAAGAATGTGAGGCTCAGAAAAGTTCAATAACCTGCCCAGGGTCACAATCAAACCTCCAGCAAACCCAGAGTAAACCAAGGTCTGGCCAGCCCCAAAGCCCATGTCTTTTCTCCCCCACACTGTGGCTCTTTCCTACATGGCAGAAATGATCTCAGAACAGAGCTTGAGTTCAAGTCAGAAGATCAGATTCAAATCCTGACTCCGACTCAACTTGTTACTACACTTCTCCAGGCCTCAGTTTCCCCAGCTGTAAAGATAGAGCTGAGGAGGCCAAGTGAGTTTTGAAATCCCTCCCAGAGCCAATGATTCACTGGTTCCCTCCAATTAGCAGAGGCTTGGAACCAAACATCAGAACCTATGGTTACCCACACACAACAGGGACTCGTCTGCCAGGCTGCTTGGCTCCCAGCTCACCCAGGCCAGATAAGGTGGCAGCTGCCTGCCTGTCCCCCCTTGCCCATCAAAGGTGGCTGACCTGGGGACCGGCCACAGGAAACACACACGCAAGAGACTTGGGGCTAACAACCACACTCATCATCCATCTATTCTTAGCCCAGCCTCCATGGAGGCGTGAGGAAGGAAGGGGGGCCAAGGACAGGATGACTTTCTCCCGGGTTCCAAAGGCTTCTTACACACCACCCAAGAGCCTGACACTCACTTCTTCCCTGGGACTGATATGCAAGGATCTTGCCAGAGCCAAGATCTGTCAGGCATTTGACAAAACTGCTGCGGAGAGAAACCGGGGTTTTATGCAGGTAACGAAAGTTAGGTTGACTTTTGGGAGATGCTGCTGACACTGTAATTCTAAAGGAGAATTGAAGTTCACTTCAAGGGCCAAGTCTTATCTTCCAGAGTTTCCCTTTAAGACCGCAACAGTGTTTTTGTGCAATAAACTTAAAATCCAGTCGTTAAACAAACAAACAAAAAGGCGTGAGTGGGTGGAGTTAAGGAGATGTCTCAAAGAGCCCCACTGGGCTTACTTTCCTGGGCCACTGCCATGAACTCTGAGTGGCTGAGAAGGTCCCAGGAGATCCAGGGGAAAGGTCAGAGGCTGGAGGGTTCCACTCCTCGGGGACTGTCTTGGAGCGGGAGTTGGGTCAGAGGCCGGGGCAAGGCTCGCAAAGGTTGCAGAGTCAGCAGGGGAAGGCAGGTCTTTCACAGGTGGTGACGGGATTCTGTCACAAGCTGGGACGGGGGGGGACTTAGCGTGGGGTCTGATACAGGCAGGCAGGAGAGAGGTGGCATCTCCCAAGCAGGTCCAGGGCTGACTCCGGACTCCACGGGGAGGTGGGGGCGCAGCGACAGAGGCTAATTCAACGCCCCATCCCACCCCACACCCCGACAGGCGCACACAGACACGCACACAGCCCTGCAAGTCACTCCCTGCCCAGTCAACTCAGGCTGGCTCGTCTGGGCGTGCAAACGCCAACTGCTAGTGACACTAGCTATTCGGGGGATCCCTCGGTCGCGACACGCGTGCAGATGCACCTGTCACGACGGGGAAGGCCTCCCCTTCCGCTGACTCGTCCATCAGGGCAGCTAAGCCCCGGCGGGTCGGCTATGGCGGGGACAGGGGAGGACCCGGGACGCACTCACACGTTGAGGACGTTGCGCTTGTTGCTGAGGTAGCTCTCGGGCAGCGGGGAGAGCTCCTTGAGGAGGGAGCCCGCCAGCATGGAGGCCGCCAGCGCCCAGGGCAGGTAGCGCCGCACCGCCGCTCGCACCAGCGTCCCCCGGAGGAACCTCGCGCAGCACTCCAGATGCTCCATGCCCGACCTCGTCGGCCACCGTCCGCCTCCCGGTATCCTCCCGGCTACCGTCTTGCCCTTCGCTCGGGAAGGCGCCGTGCCTCCTCTTGGGCGCATGCGCGCCTCCCGTGAGTCCCACCCCTCGCGGGGCGCTCGCGCTCCCCCTCCTGGCCACTGATGGCCTCTGCAGGGCGTCCGCTGCGGAACGCCGCGGTCCTTCTCTCACTTCTCCCAGTCCCGCCGCCAGGTGGCAGCCTCGGAGTTTTCTCTGGGTCTGGGAAAAAGCGCTCCGGGAGTATTTGCTGGATACCGGAAAGAGTTAAGTGCAGTGTTGTAGGGACTGGAGCAGTGGTCACAGCATCATTTAGTCTCTTTTGGAAGCTTGGAGACACCTCGTCCATCTGCGCCTTAGTTTTCTCATCCGTAAGTGGGGAGCCAAGAGGAGCTCAACCCTTCCCAAGAGTTAGTTTAGGACCCCGAGGTCATTACGGTGATCCAGGTATAGGGACATGAGATTTCATTCTATCAACTAGTCGTTTCATTTTAAACAACTAGTGTATTGAGTGAAAATGCTGGACTCTGGGGGTTAAGGTCAGATGAGAGTGTTGGTGACTCAGTTGCTCAGTTTATCACAGAGCTAAATCCTCTCACCCCCATCGTGGCTGGGTGCCCAATTCAGTGTTTCTCAAACTTGTGACTTTTTTTGTTTTTGTTTTTTGTTTGTTTGGTTTTTTGTTTTTTTGGGGTTTTTTTTTTTTTTTTTTTTTGCCGCTGTATCAGTTTCCTCGGACCGCTGTAACAAATTACTACAAACGGCTTAGCTTAGAGCAACAGAAACTTATTTTCTCACAGTTCTGGAAGCCGGAAGTGCCAAGCTGTTGGCAAGGAGGGTTCCTTCTGGAGGCTCTGAGGGAGACTCCTGTCCAGGCCTCTCTCCCAGCTTCCGGTGACTGCCTGCAATCCTGGGCGTTGCTTGGCTTGTAGCTGTGTAACTCCGGTCTCTGCCTCCATCCGCACACAGCCTTCTCCCCTCTGTGTGTCTTTCTCCTTCTGTCTCTAACCAGGGTAATAGTCCTTGGATTTCGGGTCCACCGTAAATCCGGGATAATCTCACCTTGAGACCCTTGATTATATCTGCAAGGATCCCATTCCAAATAAGGTCACATTCCCAGGTACCAGGGGTTAAGACACATCTTTTTGAGGATCACCATTTAGGCCATTACGGCTACCTTAGCTGCTTTTGCTATGTCCACATACCACCAATACTAATATTTATTTAAAGCTTTTCTTTAAACAACACACATTTCAAACTCAAATACCTCCCAAATAGCTTCCCGAGCAAAAATATCCTTGAGATTATGGATTATGTGTGCCAATTGTATTTATCACAAATAAACATTTATATTGAAATATTCATTATCACTAGCTGTCTAAAATATTCCCATGCCCCTAAATCAAGGATTCATCATCACTAGCTGTCTAAAATATTCTCATGCCCCAAACTTGGGAAGCACTGACCTGATCTATGCCTATAATGGACTGACATTTAAAATCCCTCATGCAGAAGGGCGCCTGGGTGGCTCAGTTGGTTAAGCATCTGATTCTTGATTTCGGCTCAGTCATAACTCATGGTCTTGAGATTGGGCCCCACATCTGGCTCTGTGCTGACAGTGTGGAGCCTGTTCCGGAGTCTCTCTCTCTCCCTGTCTCTGTCTCTCTCTCTCTCAAAAAATAAAAACAAAATTTAAAAAAACCTCTCATGCAGGGAATTAATAAACTAATGAGAACAACAGCATTAATTCCTTAGAACCATCTCAAGATGATCTACATATCTGAAAATCACATTTATCTAATTGGGGTTCTTCTGTAACAAGATATCTCTGGGCCTTCAAAAAGTTACATTCTTAAAAATATATATATATAATGATGATCACACCAGCTTGGCTTTTCATGGTTGGGAATGGGAAGTACACAGCTAGAAAGATCTCATTTGTGAAGGCAGCTTGTAAATAGTATCTGAAATCATCTCTATCTCCTGAAGGTTGCCAGATGCTCAACCATTGTTACTTTCCATGGCAAACTGCATAATGGTCAAGAACAGGGAGGTAATTGGATATTATTAAAGCGGTTCCATTAGTGAAAATCCAGATGCTGATCCCGCACTCCAAGAAAAGGTGAAAGAGCTCTGCGTGAACAGAAACTCTAGACATCACCCAAATGAACTTTCAAAAATGTACCTCCTGAAACTTTCAGGGTTTGTATTTCTGTACAAAGGATATGGGTTTTTTCCATTTAAGACTATGTAGTTTTATCCCTGGAGAATTTTGCAGACTAGGTTAAACCCAGACTTGAAAAATTATACGTCTTTAGAGCAGTTTTCCTTCCTTCCTTCCTTCCTTCCTTCCTTTTTTCTTTCTCTCCCTCCCTCTCTTTCCCTCCGTTTATTTCTCCCTCTCCCTCTCTCTCTTTTTCTTTCTTTCTTTCTTTCTTTCTTTCTTTCTTTCTTTCTACCTCAACCCATATTAAGAAATATATGTTTATGTTGTGAACTCAGTGTTGTCCTGGAGCCAACTATACAGGCCTGTGACAGCAGATTGTTACATTTTCAGGACTTTGGCAAGATGATTGTTAAACATGGCCATTATTAAAAATTACATTATCTAAACTAACAATGAAACTCAACGTTAATATTCAAAACCCATTGTTTCCTAATTACCTATTCTTACGTATTCTAATTACCTGTGCTTATTATCTATGCTCTTGGGGTTACTTATATCTGTTGTATCTGTATGGCATGTTACTGCGCAATTTTCCCAACTACACGTTCAGTGACATCACACTGGTAGCTCAAAACCATCCGTGGTGGGAGTCTTTTCACCAGTTACTACAAATCAGGGCTTTATTTGGTTTGTTGATTGTGTAGATTGAGATACAACTCCATTTGTCAAGTATGGTTGAACTGAAACTATAAATTATCTACAGATACAAGAGTCCAGCAAAAAGCGATGAAAGAGTTCTGTGAGAATCAATCCACTATATGAAATTTACAGTGAAGAATACTTGTATATTTTATTATTTGTAAATTATGTGCTACACATTCTGTATGTTGAGAAAACTTTATGAAAAACCTATGTATATATATACTTATACATTTTCTTAGAGAGCTAGTTGTTAAACATTTGTCAACAAATCACTGGCTGTAATCCAGTAAGCACACAAAAATAGTATGTAACATATGAATGAATATACATGCTAATAGATAAATAGACATAGCTATAAATACAGCTTCATGACAGTTCATGACAGAATTTGCCTCTGCTGGGTGTGAGGCGCTCTCATATTTTCTGTTTAGTCATAAATTCAATTTTTAGAAATGCTGGTCATGCCCCCTGAATTATTTTACAACTCACTAATAGGTGGGGATCTATAGTTTGAAAAACACAGAAGATTTTAAGGCACTGGAGGACAATGCCCCGCCCTTCCCCACCAGAGGGTGATAGAAGGCCACAATTTCCAGAGTTCTTCCCTTCCTGCTGCTTCCATGGTACCACCTAATTGCCGATTTTCATTCCTTCTTTATCTAGTCAGCAATGACTTAAAATCTAGTGGTCTCTGACCTCAAGGAACTTAAAATCCAGTGAAGGTGATCATCATTCATTTACTCAGCCAAGCAACATTTATTAAGTTACTAGTGAACCAAGCATTGGGTTAGATGTTAGCACTTCCAGTGTGTTGAATAGGTGAGTTTCCTTGATAACCAAAGATTTATCACCCTTTGAAAACACAGTTTGTTCTAGTTGGAAGCAGAATCACTAAGTGTGGAATGGTTGCGTGGAAATCATCAGACGTTACCATTATGCTGTAGCCAGCTTGGACAGGCATATAGATATACATATATATGTATGCATATATACACATATATACATATATACACACACATATATGTATACATATATACACATGCATACATATATATACACATATATATGTGTGTGTATACATACATACACATATATGTGTATACATATATACACATGTATACATATATACACATATGTATACATATATACACATATATACATATATACACACATATATATGTATACATATATACACATATATACATACATATATATGTATACATATATACACATATATACATATATATACACACATATATATATAAGCTCAAGATTAAATAAAAGGAAATATAGGGGGCACCTGGGTGGCTCAGTCAGTTAAGCATCCGACCTTGGCTCAAGTCATGATCTCGCAGTTCGTGGGTTTGAGCCCAGTATTGGGCTCTGTGCTGAGAGCTCAGAGCCTGGGACCTGCTTCGGATTCTGTGTCTCCCTCTCTCTCTCTCTGCCCCTCCACTACTCACACTCTGTCTCTCTCTCTCTCAAAAATAAACTTGAAAAAAAATTTTTTTAAAGGAAATATAAGTTTGTGCTGCCTTTTCATAAAGAATTTTTCTTCTTTATAACATTATACTGTAGTGCCACTGATTTATAAGGAGATTACATTCTGCCTGAGTAGAATAAAAAAAAAAAATCTGAGTGTTCGTTTTCATTGGAAAAGAGATCTTTATTTTGACAATGATCTCGGTCTGTTTTAAAGTATATTGGTCTGAATCGCTTGATTAAATGGCAAAGAGTAGAAGGCCTTTATGAATTAGGAGTATCATTAAGGACCCTTTAAAAAAATACACTTTAGGGGCACCTGATTGGCTCAGTTGGTTAAGAGCCTGACTCTTGTGGGCTCTGATTATGAACTCTTGTGGGATTGAGCCCCAAGTCAGGATCTCAAGTCACGCTGTCATCGCAAAACCTGCTTGGGATTCTCTCTCTCCTTCTCTCTTCCCCTCTCTCTCTTGCAAAATAAATAAATAGACTGTAAAAAATACACTTTATAATTTACTTATTCATTTGTTAAAATTTCTGTCTCCCCTACTTGAATGTCAATTCCAGAGAGCAGGGAACATTGCCTTTTTTGTTCACTGATGCACCCCAAGTGTCTAGAACCATGGCTGGCACCTACTAAGCACTCTTTTTGTTGTTAAATAAATTAATGAATCCTTATTAATATGCTTATGTAAAGGAAGTTATTTTAAACTTAAATTGCTTTTTTACAAACTGAGGAGAGATGACAGAGAATAATAGTTATAAAATTATTATTATTTATCTTAAGATCAAAAAGATTATAAATCACCAGGAAAGAGATTTTCTGGTCCATAAAGTCTGAACAAAGCTGCAGCAGAATGACAATGGATTAAGCAGAGGATGCTCAGAGCCACTGAGGAAGAGACCACATAGGCCCAGGGAAGGGTCAGGGAAGAGTTCTTGAAGGAGATGATTTCTATCTAAGTGGACATCTGAAGAAGAACCCCTGATGGGGTTCGACCCCTGTTGTCCAGAAGAACAGTGGGAAGCGATCATTCCAGGAAGAGCGACCAGCAGGTGCCCTTTAGTTGGCTGGTGTGTGGGAAATAATTCACTCTGGGTTGGGGGAAGGGGTAGGCAGCTGGGTAATTCTCCCAGTGGGCAGCTGGCTCTGTCCACAGCTCCTGGCCAGCCAGGACCAATTGCTTCCTTCTGAACTCTCCTCTGCAATGCCTCCCCCATTCCTAACCTCTGGCCACCTCTTTCTGGCCGGAGGGGACAACCAGCCACTCCCTGGGGTGAGGCAGCTGAGCAAAGCCTGTGTCTGCCAGAGGCCAGACTGCTAACTCGGAGGGGATTGTGTCCTCTGGCTGTGCCCCCAACACACACAACCCCCGACTGCTCATCATGTGGGCACAGAGTCAGAAGGGCTTTGCAGGAGGACAGGGATCTGGCTTTGCTCATCTACAGGCCACAGACACAGCAGTGGGAGGAGCTGCCTGGGACCTACCCCACCCCCAGCACCCCCACTCCCTCCACTGGCCACAGACTCCTGCAGATCCCAGACCCTCCTGTCTCAGGTGGCCACAGGGCTGAGGTTTGGGGTTCTGAAAGAACGTTGGTAAAACTAGAAAGAAAAGGAAGGAACCAAGTATCCCAGTGTTGTTGAGCAGTTACCTATAGGATGAAGGGAGGGCACTGGGATCACACAGAGTATGGGCAGTTTTCTAGTTCTTTACCTGGGGGTTGTCAGATGTTCACTTTTAAAAATGGATTAGGGGCCCTTGGGTGGCTCGATAGGTTAAGTGCCGACTTCGGCTCAGGTCATGATCTCATGGTTCATGAGTTCAAGCCCCTCATCGGGCTCTGTGGTGACAGGAGCCTGGAGCCTGTTTCAGATTCTGTGTCTCCCTCTCTCTCTGTCCCTCCCCCACTCACGCTCTGTCTCTCAAGAATAAATAAACATTAAAAAAATTTTTTTTAAAAATAAAAATGGAATAAACTGCATATTTGTATTTTATAAATCTAGTACCTATGTTATATTTCACAATTTATGAGAAGGTATACATTTTAAAAAGGAACACCAAACTGGGAATAAAATACTTAGGTTCTAAGAAGAACCCGTTTTATTGAAACTTAACTAAGTGTCTGGCACTAAATGCTTTACTGTATTTGGCTGTTATTACTTCATTCTGCAAAGACTGAGGCACAGAGAGGCCAAGAAACTTAGCCAAGGTCACACAGCCAGCAGGCCATCAGAGCTGGGATTCAGACCAGGGTAAAGTATGCCTCACAGGGTGAAGCGCTTAACCAGTAGCCACCCCTGTCTCCTAGGTCTGGGGGTTGTCGCTCTGACCTCACTGGCCCGCCAAAGAAAAGACGACTCACAGGGTCACAGCACTCTGCAAAGCTTACCACTGGCGCAGTTGGGAAGATTTAGCAGCCATGTGGTATGTTGGTTAAGAACACAGCCAGGCAGACACAGGGTCAAGTCTAGACTCAGGATTTATTACCTATGTGTCCTAGGACAAGTCATTTATCTCTGTTTCTTCATCTGAAAAACGACAACGCTGGAGTGCCAGCCTTGTTGCCGGGATAAATAAGTGAAACCTTATTGTACTAGGTGTGCATACAGTAGGCACACAAGAGATGGTCACCCCTGAAATAAAGACGCTCATCTTTGCTCATAGTAACTTGTCAGACAGGCACAGCAAAGTGTCACTGTCCTCACTGAACAGATGAGAAGTCTGACTCAGTTTTCAGGCCACAGAGTCTCCCCCTGGTCCCTTCCCGCCCCTGCCCTGCTGATTTCTTAGGGTCCGGAGACGGAGCCGGGATGTGGCCGCGGGGCTCGAGCTCCGCGCCCGAAGCAGGAATGTGGGGCGCCTCGGTGGTGGTGGCGAGGGGGGGTTGGGGGGGGAGCTGACACAGAGGCTTTTCCGCTCCAGCTGCAGCGGCCGGCGACACAGCAAATTCCGCGACCACACCTGGCCATGCAGCTGTCCAGGCTGGACCCGGAGGAGGATTCCCCAGTCCTCTAGCCGCCGGCCCCCAAGCCGCGGCCTCAGGCAGGGACGGCGCGCCAGGGCGCAGGATCACTGGGCGCCGCCTCCCCCAGCTGGATCGCCCCTGGCCAGCCCCTTCTTCCAGCTTCCCCATCTCTTTTGGAGGGGAAAGTCGTCTCTGACACCCTCACCCAGGCGGTGAGGGGCTCCCTGGTGCGAGGGCTCTCTCTCTCTGCCCCTCCCCTGCTCTGGACTAGGGTGAGGTGCCCCCTTTCCCTAACGGGCTACTCCCTGGTCTACTCTCCCTGCCCCCCTCACACTCCCCAACCCCCACTGGCAGGACTGGGCACAGGGCAAAGCAGAAAAGGAGGCCCTCAGGTCATTGCCCGCCCTGTGGCTGGCATGGCCTCCAAGGTCTCCAACCTGTAAGATGTGCTCCCATCTCTCAACTAACCCCTTACACACTCTTACCCGGAGAGTCTTCCCTAACCTGCCTTTTTTTTTTTAGTTCTTCACACCCACCCAATTCCTGCCTGCCTCAGAGCCTTTGCCCAAGCCCATCCAGTGCTTGTACTGGTGTCCCTGTCCCGACCCTGTGTCCCAGCTTCACCCCCAACTCATGTCTCCGCTTCTCCTTAATCATCACCTGTTGCTCACGTTTCAACTGGTAGAATGTCTTGAAAACTCTTAGGCCATGACTCTTCTATACAAAGCTTAGAATCAGCTTGCCAACTTCCTCCAAAATAACTTGGAATTTTGGTTAAATGCGTCCTGAAACTAGGGGTGCCTGGGTGGTTCAGTTAGTTAAGTGCCTGACTCTTGATTTCAGCTCAGGTCATGATCTCAGGATTCGGGGCTCTGGGCTGACAGCGTGAGGCCTGCTTGGGATTCTCTTTCTCTGCCTCTTCCCCACTTATGCTTTCTATCTCTCAAAAATAAATAAGTAAACTTTTTTTAAAAAGCTACATAAATTGCATAAAATAACTACGTAAAGCCTATTAAAATCATGTCCTTAAAAAAAAAGATCCTTTTGAATCTAAAGTGTAATTTGGTGAGAACGGACAACATACTCAAGTTCACTAATAATGGCGTGATGTGCGTCACTGAAGATAGAGACACAAAACACACAGCTCCTTCCCTCAAAGCGCTTATTTGCCCATTGTCTTCCTTTTTATTGTATTTTATTTCATGAGAGAAGATCTTATTGGGCCCATTTTGCGGATGAGGAAACTGAGGCGCAGAGGAATTACATGACTTGCCTCGGGTCCTATGGTGAGGAAGTGGTGGAGTCTGACTCACGAATCTACTCACTGAATCAGTTTGGTCTATGGGTTTGGCGTGTTTGTGTGTGTCTGTTTGTGTGTTTGCACAGAGGGTGTGTTTCCATGGGCCCGGAGTGAAAAGCATCTATATTTGAATATGGATGTGCTATGGGGTTGAGTGGGAGTTTGCAGATGCGTCTGCTCTGTTGGATGGTGACTTCTGTCTGTGTTGATATTGGGGTCTTTGGTTATGTGTGTAGACTGCTGGGGATTTAGGTTGGGTGTATGGGGGAGAATGGATGTGTTGTTGGGGAGACAAGAATGGGATATTTCTGTTGGTATGTGTTTTTTCTTACGTAGGACTTTCATGTTGTACTTGTTGAAAGAACTCTTTTACGTTAAACAAAGACTTTTTTAACCATATATAAGTCCAACTTTTAAAATTAAAGCATAACTTAATTTTAAGTGCTGAAATCTCAAGTATACAACTAGATGAAGTTTTACATACACACACCCTTGGATCCACCACTTGGATCAAAATAAAAGACAGGTGCAGCCCCTCAGTGGGAGCCCCCTCCTGCCCCCCTCGGTCAGTACCCCTCAGCGTAGCCTCTGTTCCCGCTTCTGTTATCTTCCATTAGTGTTACCTGCTCTTGCGCAGTGTGTCAATGGAATCACACCATGTTTCTGTGTGGGGAGGTTAACGGCTAACGTTGAACAAACTTTGGCTTGTGTGCTAACATATATCACACTGAATTTCTCCTAATAGCCAAATAAGGTAGTGTCTATTTATTGTTCCCATTTTATAGATGAAGAAACAAAGGTTTAGAAAGGGCTCAGAGCCAGGTCACGTGTCTGAAACCACAGCTCTGCTCCTTACCCAGTGCTAGACCATCCTGCCCCCTCTTGGGTAAGCTGCCAAGGAGGTGACACTGCTATCGGGCTGCAGAGAGAGCAGGAGGCCGACCTGGGAGCCCAGAGGTGCTTCTGAGTGTGATTTATTTTCTAAGGCGTGAGTTTCTCTGCATCTGTCATGAGGCCTTTCCGATTCTCCTTGCTGGGCCAGGAACTACCACCGGCAGCCGAACCACCGCTGTGCTGCAGAGACAAACCATGCCACAGGGGTCGACTCCCAGCTCCCAGACTTATTTGCTGTGTGACTGTGGGCAAGTTGCCTCCCTCTTTGAGCCTCGCATCCTCTAACTATTAAAAGGAGATTAAAATCCTCATGCATGGTTAAGGTGGTAACAGATGGAGGATGTCATTGTATAAATGACTCCTGCTGTTATGTTTTTAAAAGCCTGTTTTATTGTAAAATAAAACGAATACAGAAAGTCACACAAAACAGAGGGAACCCAATAAAGCAAACCACTTGTAACCACCAGTCAGACCAAGAAATAGGAACCCCTCAAATGTCCCAGCCTGATCACAGTCTGACTTTGACAGTATTTCTTTGTGTTTCTTTATAGTTTTATTGCCCAAGTACACATCCCTAAAGACTATAGGAGCCTTGTCCATATTAAAAAATGTGTATCTTTTAAATCTCTACTGATTCCTCCCTCGTCCCTTGCATTTTCTTAATTTATCTTTTGGAAGAATCTGGAGCATTTGACCTGAAAAGTTTTGAAGAGTCTGGATCATCGCTATTATTTTTCACATGCATTGCCCTCCTTCTAGCTTCCTCCCTCTCCTCCTTGGATTTGAAGTGATGCGGATCTGGGTTCCAGTCCCGAGTCTGCCAGTTGCCGTGTGACTTAGACAAGTCACTTAACGTCTCTGAACCTCTTTCCTCAACTGGCAAATGAGGGACCTAGAAGCTCTCAGCCTTCTTCCTCGAACACCAGACTTCTGTCCTGCAGTCTACTCAAAAGCAACTTTACAGGGTGAGGGATCAGAGACCTGGCTCTGGAATCCAGTTTCCACTGGCACTAGCTGTGTGAACTTGGGCAAATTACTTGACCTCTCTGAGTTTTCACTTCCTAGTGTATAGAATGGGGATTCTGATACCTCACCCAAGAAACTGGAGCCCGGCTTAGATAAGATCAGGCCCCTAAAGCATTTAGTGCCCGGCACCTAGTATGTGCTAATCACGGTTGGCAGCTGTTGCTACTGTTGTTAGCTGCTCTTAGGGCTACGGTATATTGACCGCTTACTCTGTGTCAAGTGTCTTCAGATGTGCTAACTCATTTTATCCTCACAACAGTGCTGTGAGGCAGCCCCATTTTATAGATGAGGAAATTGGGGCACAGAAAGGTTAAGTAACTTGCCCACCGTCGCACAGATGGTAAGCCACGAACCTAAGTGTCTAGATCCAGAGCCGTGCTGGTAGCCACTGAGCCCTACTGCCTCAAATACGACTACTCTCTGGAAGAATTTCCCTTTGCTTGCCCAAACCCGGAGAGAATTCCGACAGGAAGGAGGGTGACGTAGTAGCTGAATCCAGCTGCTAAAATCCAGAGGTGAGAAGGTGTTCTTACCCTAAAATGAGATCCTGACCCAGGACGATAATCTGGGCCATCCCTGGTTATTTCCTGCCCCACCCCTACCGTTTTGATCTCCTGAAAACCTGCCGAAGGGGGCGCGGGAACAGGTTCAGACCAGGAGGACAGCAGAGACGTTCCCACCTGGTGGAGTGGCCTGGGGGTGTTGCTGTGTGTTTACCCGGTGCAATTTTCTGGGTTTCTGTGGATGTGTGAATGTGTGTGGTAGGAGATGATGCTTTTGTATGTGGAGCTGTCTGTCTGTGTCTCTGTGCGGAGGCAGCGTGGCCAGCCTGCCCGGGCACCTGACCCATCTCTGCCATCCACTGGATGTGGGACCCCAGGCAAGTGACTCACCTCTTTGTGACTTAGCTGCCATGTGCATATAAAAGTGGATATGATGACAATATTAGTACCTACCTGATAGAGTTTTTCTGAAGATTCAATGAGCTCATCCAAGTAAGTGCTTAAAATAGTGTCGAGCACTGAGATAGGAGCAAGTATGGTTGGCTTATATGTTTTCACAGGATTAAATGTGTAAAGGGTGAGTTCCTGTATATTTATGCAAGGGCACCGGAGGGGGCACAGTAGCAAGGATCTAAGGGGATGGGGAATTGAGCCGTCTCTGTGGTTTGTAGGAGGAGGAAGCGCTTGCGGGAGTGTGTACATGCAGGTGCGTGTGGTGTGTGCCCAGGGGAGGCATGTGCATTCTGTAAACGTGTGAGGATGTTCACTGCAGAGTCCCCATTACCACACAAATAAGCTCCTGGCCCTAGGACAAGTCCCTGAGGCTCTGTGTGCCTCAGTCTCCCCAGCTGTGCCATGGGTGGGGTTACTGCCTCAAAGGCTGCTGTGAAAAGCAGTGAACTGTGGATGTGAAGCTCCACTCATGTGCAAGCCATAGAAGAAGGTCCGTTGAGCGTGCTGACAGAGGGGGGCATAATCGTTGGCGCTCCTGGGTCTGTAAGGGCCAAGGCTGTTCGCGTGTGCCTACCCTGGGCTGCAGAGTTCCCCCTGGGTGCCGTGGGTCCCAGCCTGCCATAGACGGGTAAGCCCTCAGTCCAGCTTTTTTCATGGGACATCTGAGGCCCAGAGAAGGATAAGACCTTACCTCAGGACACACAGCACTCTGGAGGCAGAGATGGGGCTAGATTGGAGCCCAGCCCCCTTGTCTTTCTGGCACGGTGGTGAAAGCCTGTCCCGGACAGGGCCAGCACCCACAGCCCTCACTGCCTCGGCCTGCCCCACCTCCCCCAGCATCCAGCAGGCAGCCACTCCGGCAGGAAGATGTGTGCTTTGGCAGCAGGCACGGTCTGGGCCGGGAGGCTGAGGCTGGGTGGCTGCCGAGGGCGGGAATGCCATGTGTCTGGGGAGAACCCCAGCCCCCAGCGCTCCATTGCCACCTGGCTCAGCTGGGGACCCCGACACTGAGTTCTGGGGATTCTCAGAGGTCACTGGAAGAGGAGGCTGAAGGCTTACAAATGCTTCGACTTTGGGTGTTTTTATAGAACCTCTTTCCTGTAAGTCTACTGTCTCCATTACAAAAGTATTGCTTGTTATTTGTGAAGAATACAAGTAATCAGAGAGGAGAAATTAAACTCCTGTCTTAACCTAGAAATACAGCAACTCAGAGACCAAAGGGGCTTTGACAACACACAGGTGCACATGCCTGTATAGACATCTGCATGCTGGTGCATGTGTCTGTGCAAGCACACACACACACGCATACGTGCACGCACACACACACACACACGCACAGAGCACAGGCTGTGTACCGGCATAGTTCTGAGCGCTCCACAATGTTAATTTGTTTTATCTTCACAACAGTGCTAGAAGGTAGGTACCGTTATTACTCCCATTTTACAGACGAGGCACAGAATGACTGAGTAACTTGCTCAAGGACACCCAGTTAGTGAGCGAAATAACAGGGATTTGAACCCAGATCCATCGCTTAATTCATTAGGCTGCATGGTGCTCCGTTCGAGTGGCATGCTAGTGAACATCCTCCTGGGCTCTTTCTCTGGGCTTCGATGTTGGTTTGGTTTAAAAAAAAATAGCATCCTTAGAAACAAACAAAGAAACCCAGAAAATGGCATCCTTTTTACATACTAACAGGGCTCTGGGGTCAGACTTGGATTTGAATCTTGTCTCTATTGCAGATGGCTGGCTTGGCTTTGGGCTCGTCCCTTCATCTCTTGGGCTCAGTTTCTTCACCTGTTAAATGGGGAGCTATAGTATCTGCTTCTGAGGGTTGGCTGAACTTGTGTGTGTAAAGCACTCAGCCCAGGCCTGGCATATAGTAGGTGCTCATTAGATGGGACCAAGTTAATTGCCTACTCTGAGGCTGGACGGCTTTGTAGGGAAAACAAAGAATACTCTCCCAAAGCAAGGTGGCCTTAATGTTGGGGTCTGGAAGGCAGAGAAAAGCCTCTGTATCTGGGGTTTCTAAGGTAGGGGTGCTATTTCCTCCTGGAGTCCCTGCCATTGTCACATCCCTACCCCAACCAGCAGCTCAGCCCAGCCCTGCACACCCCAGGTGGAAGCAGGAAGAGCAGAGGCGCCAGAGGGCGGGAGAGGAAAGCCCACAAACGGGCAGGCGGAGCCTCGGTCCAAGCCTGGCCTGGCTGGAAGGGGAGGGGGCTGTGGGGCCCGGACGTCAGATGCCATCAGCTCCCAGGGGACCGTTAAAGTCGCGGCGCTGCCAGGCGGGCCAGGGTGTCTGCAGAGGTCCCTGCCTCCTCTACGCCCGCTGCAACCCGCCTGGGCTGCCCAGCCTGGGTACGCGCCCCTAGGAAGCCTGCTGCGTGGTCGTCCGCACGCACGCCTCTCTCTGGCTGTCTTCTCTTTAACTGTTTTCTCCTTCGTCTTCTCTGTTCTTCTTTCCCCTGTCAGAATTTTTCCCTCTGCTTCTGTCTCTCCCATGCTCTTTCTCTTTTTCCCCCGTCACTGTCTCCCATTCTCTCCTTATCTTTCCACCTTCCAATTTCCTTCATCCCTGTTCTCTGTATCTTTTTTTCAGACGACTCTTGGGTCTCTTCTCGTTTTTCTTCCTCTCTGCTTCTCTTTTTCTCTGCCTCATCCTCCTCCATCTCCTCTGCCACCCGATTCTTCCTGTGTCTCACTCTCAACCCCCAAAACACAGCAATTCAGGGATGACAGGGCCTGGCAGTATGCTCCGGGGAAGGTTGGCCCTGCCCTCTGAGGGCATCGATGGAGCCCACTTGGAGCAGGATTGGTGAAGAGGGTGTCCGGGGTGGAGAGGACAGGTGTCTGTCTCCTGGGCTCGTGGGATGGGACCCTGGCTTTGATGCTAGCTCCATCTGTATCACACGGCCTGATCAGGATTAGCTGCTGTCCGGGCATTTCCCTCCATCGCCCGATCCACTGAGTCCACTGGGGTGGGGAGGACAGGGTGTGGGGGCATCAGGACTAGAGCTGAGTCAGGAGATCTTTGCCAAGTTCCCAGGGGTTAGTTAGCACCCTCAGGGTGGCAGTGCTGGAGAACGCTCAGGGTTTGGTGCCCTCATGCCCACCCCCTCCAGGCAGCCGGCGCTGACTGCACGAGGTGACGCGTGACCCTTCCAGCCAGCTATGCCCCTGCTGCCCAGCACCGTGGGCCTGGCAGGCCTGCTCTTCTGGGCAGGCCAGGCAGTGAACGCCTTGATGCCCAATGCCACCCTGGCACTGGCCCGGACCGAGGGCACAGCCGTGTGGCCCCTGAGTGGCCTGGGGGTGCCCCGCTACCGGCGGAAGCGCCACATCTCTGCCCGGGACATGAGTGCCTTACTGGATTATCACAACCACATCCGGGCCAGTGTGCACCCACCTGCGGCCAACATGGAATATATGGTGAGTTCCCGTGCCTTCCCCTGTGCCCTTTCCAGCAAATGTCAGTCAACTCAGTGTGTTCTGGAAGGGCTGGACCACTTGCCAGCCTGGCCCCACTAGCCAGTATCTCGGTGTCTGGGTCCTGTGCAAAGGGCAGGAATTCCTCTCCCCATTTTATAGATGAGGACACTAAGGCCATGCGCACAGGTTGTCTTGGGAAGTGGGGTCAGCAGACTGCTGTTTATGGGGCATCCACTGTGTGCCTGCACCTCACCTACACATAACCCTGAGGGTTCTCCTCTGCCTTCAACGTGGAGATTGCAGTCTCCTTTATCCAAATAAAGAAACCGAGAGTCAGAGATTTGCCAAAGGTCATCTGGTTGGGATTCTAACCCAGGTCAGCCTGCTGCGAAAGGTTGTGGTCTTAACCAACACAATACCTTGCCCAAGGATTTTGGCTCCCTGCTGGGGTCTGCAGGGGGTGGGTGGCTGGAGCGGTCCATGCTATTGTCTCTTTGCGGCAGGGGTCTGATGGACACTCACAGACTGTACTCAGCAGGCCTGTGGGGGGAGAGTTTGGAGCAGCGGGGACTGGTACCTGGGGTCTCAAGCTGAAGAAAACTGGCAGCTGAGCAGCTGCAGAAGCTGAGAGATGTTCCCTTAAGGAGGCAGGACCAGCGGCTGTCACCCCAGCCCCGCAGAAGCCAGACTCTCAGAGTGGAGGAGGGGACCTTTCTCTTTATCACAGTCCCTCCCCCAGGACCTTTGTCTCAAACCAGCCTGGAGAGATAGGCTTCTAGCCCACCCACAGATTTCTTTACAGAAAGAGATGGCCAGTCTCCCCGCTCCAAGACAAACATGTGCTTCTCAACAGCCTGAAAATCCCTATGCTTTTGCAATGTGTCCATTCACTTAGGTAGTAACCGCTGCTCAGAGGTAGGCAGTACGCTAAGCCTCATGGAGATGCTGAGAACAGGATGGAAAAGGTGTCTTCCCTCATGGGGATGATAGAAAACAAACATCCACAACATAACAAATGGGTAATACAATGTCAAGTAGGCATAAGGTGTTGGGGAAGGGCGGGGATAGGAACCAGAACGGCAAGCAGCTAGAGGTGGGGGAGTCATTTATTTGTTCATTGACTGACTCATTCATTTATTAGCACAGGGGCTGGCACACGGAAGGTCCTCCATTTTTCAAACAATGACACATTTATTGTGCACCAGCGTGTGTGTAAGGCACTCATCCCAACGAGTGTTTAATTGTTGCATGCGTGGTGGAACAGAGAGAGTGAAACAGCTCACCATGGACCCCAGCAGGGTCAGTGGATGTGGGTTTGATGTTAGCATGCTCTTTCCCTCATTTTACCCCTTTGGTGCACGAAGGAAACATTCCTCTGCATTCCCTAAGAGTGTCAGTTGGACAACCCTGGAAACATGTTTGGACCCCTCTCTTGCTATCCCTGTGACTTCTTCACTAGCTGCCTTCTGCCCGCAGGACAGGCATCTGACTAAGTATCCTTTGCCCAAGGAATCCTTTCTCTCCCACAGCCTCCCCAAAAGTTCCTGTCGCCTGTTTCACATGCTCACACCCACCGGGATCGTAATGATTGTTTAATGTCTCATTTCCTTGCTAGACTGTCAGTTCTGGGTGCCTAGAAATATTGTTCAGTATTTGCTGAGTGAACAAATATGATGAATGAATGAATAGTATCTCAGAATCCTAGGAAGTCAGAGTGGAAGGAAACTGGTATTTTTTTTTTAAAGTGGTCCTTTTTCAAGTTATAAAACTTGCAGCAGTCACACATTGGAAAATTATGAAGCTGTTGGGAGGGAGGAGGGCGTTATTCTTTATGTGTTGATGTGGAATAGCCACTAAGATAACCTGTTTGGTTGAGCAAAAGCAGCCAGGAACCTGATAGAAGGTCTGGTTAGCTGCCATTTGTCAATAAAATGTATAACTTTTATAATAGATACACTTATATACATTATATACACTTATATATTTATATACACTTATATAATTATATATATACTTATATAATTATATGTATTATATATAATCATATATTTTACATATACTTATATAATTATATGTATGCATGTATATTCATGTATATATACTTGTACAGGAATAGAGTGTTTCTGGAAGAGGATGCCTCTATGGGGCAGGACAGGTGGGGGAGGAAGTCGAGGATTAAGATGAGAAACTTTCAGGGCGCCTGGGTGGCTCAGTCAGGTAAGCGTCCGACTTTGGCTCAGGTCACGATCTCGCGGTCTGTGAGTTCGAGCCCCGCGTCGGGCTCTGGGCTGATGGCTCAGAGCCTGGAGCCTGCTTCCGATTCTGTGTCTCCCTCTCTCTCTGACCCTCCCCCGTTCATGCTCTGTCTCTCTCTGTCTCAAAAATAAATAAACGTTAAAAAAACTTTTTTTAAAAAAAATGAGAAACTTTCTACTTTTCCTCCTTTAGGCATCTCACATATTAAATTTGTGCGTGTTTTCACTATTCAGGAAAAAAAACCTTTTGAACTCAAAATGCTTAATGTTAAAATAAACACATTTTAAAAATACAATAAATAAAATAATAAACCAGTTCCCTCCCCATCACCCTGGGCTCAGTCACTTCCAGAGACTGCTAGGAACTCCCGCACAAACACCACAGAGCCCGCTCAGAGCCGAGAGCCCCCAGCCTGAAGTCCAGAGGCGGGAGTGGGTGTGGGTACCAGACGAGGAGTGGGAGGTCAGGGTGGATCTTGGCTCTGGTGTGGACTTGCTGTTGACCTTGATGTCATAGGCCTTCTCTGACTCTTAGTTTTCTGATTTGTCCAGTGGATTTGGTACAGGGTTTCAAGCAGATGGAGGAGAAACAGGACCAGGACAATGCCCATCTCAGGACACCGCTGGGATAGTGGTTCCCCCTCCTCCCCGCCCACACCGGTGCCCCGGCCCCAGGGAAATTCATGGCCTTTCTTTCCCCAGGTCTGGGACGAGCGGCTGGCCAGGTCTGCCGAGGCCTGGGCCACCCAGTGCATCTGGGCCCACGGGCCCTCACAGCTGATGAGACACGTGGGCCAGAACCTGTCCATCCATTCTGGCCGGTGAGTGACATTTTTCCCTTCGTCCTCTCGGTCACTCGATGAGGTCACGGAGCACGGTGGTGGCGGCAGGGTAGCTCCTCCATTCCCCAGCCAGTGTGCCTTCCATCTGCTCTGCCTCCCCAGGTACCGCTCGGTGGTGGACCTCGTCAAGTCTTGGTCTGAGGAGAAGCGGCATTACTCGTTTCCTGCCCCCAGGGACTGTCGCCCACATTGCCCCTGGCGCTGCAGCGGCCCTGTCTGCTCCCACTATACCCAGGTACCCCTTTGTTGGGAGGAAGGGCCGAGGGAGAACAAATCCTGGGAGCCTAGAAGAAAAAGAATGTGGTGGGACAGAAATTAGAAATAGACCAGAGGGGGTGCCTGGGTGGCTCAGGTGGTTAAGCGTCTGACTTCAGCTCAGGTCATGATCTCTGGATTCGTGAGTTCGAGCCCCCGTGTTGGGCTCTGTGCTGACAGCTTGGAGCCTGGAGCCTGGAGCCTGCTTCAGATTCTGCCTCCCTCTCTCTCTGCTCCTTGCCTGCTTGTATTCTCTCTCTCTCAAAAATAAATAAATAAACATGAAAAAATAAATAAATAGAACAGAGGCCCTATGGACTTCCTCTCACACAATAAGCATATTCCTGGAAGGTTGTGTGTATGTTGAACTCAGCTAATTGCATCTTGCATTGAGTGTCTTGCATGGGCCCGACCAGATTGTTTGACCCCCAAAATGGAGATGTGTGGTCTGACGAGTTCAAGAATGCTTTTGAATTCAATAGGTCCAAACACTTTCTAGTATATTCTAAGAACCCCACTATCTTAAAAAAAGTGGTAAAATAAAATGACAAAATTGTAGTATATTTTGAGTGTTAATATTGAATATGTTACCACTTGTTACACATAAAAATATAATGCCATGTAATGTAGGAAATGGGACTGAAAATTCCCATCACAGGACCGATATTTTCTTTTTCTTCTTTTTTCTTTTCTTTTCTTTTTGAGCGAGAGAGAGAGAAAGAGAAGGAGAGAGAGTATGCATGAGTGGGGGAGAAGGGCAGAGGGAGAGAGAGGAAGAATCTTAAGCAGGCTGTGGAGCCTGACTCGGGGCTTGATCCCACAACCCTGGGGTCATGCCCTGAGCTGGAATCATGAGTCAGACGTTCAACTGACTGAGCCACCCAGGTGCCCCAGGACCAATATTTTCTTTCAGTCTGTCTATCTCTCTGTGACTCATTTGGAATTAATGTCAAAACTCTACATTGGAGACCCTCTAGGAAATATGAGGCCTAGACAATGTCCTCCCTGATATCCCAGAGGACATTATTAGCTTCACTTTACCAAAGAAACTGAGGTGCGGAGTGGTGAAATGACTTGGTCAAAGCCACACACTAGTGATGCCGAGATTCTGATCCAAGGCTGTTTAACTCTAAAGTTTGTGTTTTAACTCTAACACAATAATGATTTTCAAGCGGTAGTCACTAGGGAACAAAGAAAGAAAGAAAATTAATAGAACAGTATAGAAAATATTAGCATATGTCACACATGAAAATATTAAATATGGGTTCACAAAACTTGTGTTCCAGCTGTGTGTGTGTGTGTGTGTGTGTGTATTTTGTGCACTAACAATTGGAAATTCACTCCTTACCGTTGGTGGTAGTAAAAAAACAAAAACCTTGAGTAACATTATAGCACAATGTGTCTCCAGGAACAGGAGGCAGATGGCTTCCCCAGAAAGACCTCATGTAATTCCCACACCCTGAACCACAGCCAGGAGCCTCCCCGTGCCAAGGGGCCTGTGCCCCCCTGAGTTCTTCTCAAAGCCTCCCCTGTCATTGTCCTTCCTCAGATGGTGTGGGCATCCTCCAATCGGCTGGGCTGTGCCCTCCACACCTGTGGCAGCATCAACGTCTGGGGCAACACCTGGCGTCAGGCAGTGTACCTGGTCTGCAACTACGCCATTAAGTAAGTGCAGCCCCCAGGCAGGGGGCCGTGGGGCACAGGGGTGGACCCTGAAGGTGGAATGGGCAGAATTCAAAGAAACCTCAAAACCATACAACTTGGTAGTTTTAGAGCCAATTGATAATTCTTTTTCTTTACCCAAATCGCAAAAGTGATCGGGAGACAGAGGACCAAGTCAGGTGGATAGGCAGCTGCGCTGATGAAGTCAATAGCAGAGAAAGTTGTTGAGATGTGCCAGGCAAGCAGGCTTGCAAATAGCTCACTCTCAAATTGAACCTGCACACTGACTGACTGGGGACACCTGACAACCGCAGTCCTCTTCCAGTAAGTGTATTGCTGGCCCCTCCAAGCTCGTCACAGGAACAGAGCAACGGAGAACACACGCTCCCTGCAGCCACGCAGATCCCAAGGGAAAGAGAGGAAGACTAGAACGAGCACACTCAGTTCCTTCCTCCAGACTCTCCAATCAGCTTGGTGGGAGGGAGGTCACGAGTGGCCTTCGTATGTAAGCCTCTTGAAAACATGGAGAAAGAGGAATGGAAGTTACATCCAACTTACACTATACAAATTTGCCAACATTACAGACTCTCATATGAAAACAAGAACAGGGTCACCTGGGTGGCTCAGTTGGTTAAGCATCTGACTTTGGCTCAGGTCCTGATCTCATGGCTTGTGAGTTTGAGCCCTGAGTCAGGCTCTGTGTTGACAGCCCGGAGCCCGAAGCCTGGTTCCGATTCTGTGTCTCCTTCCCTCTCTGCCCTCCCTGGCTCATGCTCTGTCTCTCTCTCTTTCAAAAAACTAAGTAAACATTAACTAACTAAATAAATAAATAAAAACAAGAACAAATTCTAAGTAAACATAATATTTAGAATTTCAAAATCACATGCTGATAATCACCTTTTACTCTCAAGTAGTCCTTAGCCATTTACAAAATATTTTTCACCTCGTTATCTCATTGAAGAGATGAAAGAGAAAGAAGGAAGAAAAAATGGGAGTGATACTGGGAAACTTTTTTCCTTTTTTAAAAGAGTAAGAAATTGAGGATCAGGGAGGTTAAGTAACTTACAAAAGTCACAAAGCCAGGAGGTAGCAGAGCTGTTTGAAACACAAGTCTTGATTTCAAGTTCTATGTTCTTTTTTGTTTTTCAGTTTATTTTTGAGAGAGAGAGAGTTAGAGAACAAGCTGCAGAGAGAGAGGGAGACAGAATCCCAAGCAGGCTCCATGCCGCCAGCACAGAGCCCAAAGCAGGGCTCAAACTCACACAACATGATATCACGACCTGAGCCGAGATCAAGTCGGAAGCCCAACAAACTGGGCTACCCAGGTGTTCCTCAAGTCCTATGTTCTGTCTCCTACATTATTCTGATATTCTGGAAGTCATTGGTAGCCTGAACACAAATTCTCAAGCCCTTTACCTGTTAATGGTGACATCTATTAACAAAGTATCAGCCCAGCTTTATCAGACACAAAAATACAAAGCAAATTTCGTTACAAATGGCTTAAGGGGCTGTTCCAATTTGCTGATACATCAAACTTTTGCAGCATTAACAGCATAATTGTTAAGATTTGTATTATCTGGAGTCAAGACTGTCAGGGTTCAAATTTGTGATTTAACTTCACTTCTCCATGCCTGTTTCTCCACTTGCAAAATGAGAATAAAATAGTACCTACTCGTTATTACTGAGAGAAATAAATGATTTGACCCTAAGTTCTAGAGCCTTTACCTAGAGTTCTTACCCGGAGGTAACACCTCCGGGCTCATGATAATGTCAGAATATATGTTGATGCTTACTGCTGCGACCACACCTGGGTTTAATGTCCAGCTCTACCATGTGCATATGAGGACTTTGGATAAGGCATTTCATCTCTACAGGCCTCACTCTCCTCTTTTAAAAGAGGGCTAATCCTGGGGGCAGTTGGGTAGCTCAGTTGATTGAGAGTCTGACTTCGGCTCAGGTCATGGTCTCACATCTCTGGAGTTTGAGCCCCGCATTGGGCTCTCCACTCTCGTCGCAGAGTCTGCTTTGAATCCTCTGTCTCCCTGTCTCTCTCTCTCTCTCTGCCCCTAAATAAAATAGGACTAATCCTACTTACCTCACAGAGCATCACAGCACATAGTTGCCCACAGTACATGCTTAGTAAATGGTGGCCACGATTATAACTAGGTTATAAACTCTTCGAAATAGACTTAATTCATTTCTATATCCTTTTACTACAATGATTTCAACCTCCTTTTTTAAAAGCAGAAAATTTTCCCCAGTGGTTAAATTAAATAAAAAAAAAAAAGAATGACTTTTGTTCCATCACCCCCAGGTGTCCCCCCCCCCCCCCCCCCCCACACTGCCCCCAAACTTCCAGAAGCACCTTTTGAAAACTATGGACTCACAGCATCTGGCACAAGTCTTGGTGCCCTATAGCTGCTCCTGAAGTGTTTGTTGAATGAATAAGTGAGTGAACTCCATATAAAACCAGAAATGCATACTTCTCTAAGCACTTTGGCTGACTTTATTTACAGTCGTTCAACAATCACTTTTGGAGATAAAAGTTATCCTTTCTGCCCACAATGAGTATTCATATGAAGTGCGAGAAAATAAGGCAAAGTTAACTAACAGTGGCGAGATGATGAGGCAGTCATGAGCAAGAGCTAGGGAATGATTTTAGGCCTTGAGAAGAGGAGGGAGAAAAAGAAAAATCTGTGGGCTGGGATGGGGAAGAGCGGGTATGTAAGTTAGATCTGTTGGAGCAGTCTGGAACACCTGCCCAAAAGCTGCACATGTGCTTCTGTGAGCTGGGGGGGTCAGCCAACTATGGCTCATGGCCAAAATCTTGCGTGCTGCTAGTTTTTGTAAATAAAGTTTTATTGAAACACGGCCACACCATTTATTTACATATTATCCAGGGCTGGTTTCAACGCAGTAGAGATATACGGCCCACAAACCCTAACATATTTACTATCTGGCCCTTTACATGAAAAAAATTGCCAACCCTGGGGCACCTGGATGGGTCAGTTGGTTAAGTGTTTGACTCTTGATTTCAGCTCAGGTCATGATCTCACAGTCATGAGATCAAGCCCCGCATGGAGCTCTGCACTGACAATGCAGAGCGTGCTTGGGATTCTCTCTCTCTCTCTACTGCTTCCCGGCTCATGCATGCCCTCATGCGTGCATTCTCTCTCTTTCTCAAAATAAATAAATAAACACTAAAAAAAAAATTGTCAACCCCTGCACAGGCAATGGGAAGCCACTAAAAGTTTTTGAGCAAGAGAAAGTGGTGAAAGTGGTTTGTTTGTTTTTAACAGCTTTATTGAGATACAATTCACATACCATACAACTCACCCATTTGAAGTGTACAATTCAATGGGTTTTGGTATATTGTTACATTATTAATTTTTTTTTAATTTTTTTTTTCAATGTTTTTTATTTATTTTTGGGACAGAGAGAGACAGAGCATGAACGGGGGAGGGGCAGAGAGAGAGGGAGACACAGAATCGGAAACAGGCTCCAGGCTCCGAGCCATCAGCCCAGAGCCTGACGCGGGGCTCGAACTCACAGACCGCGAGATCGTGACCTGGCTGAAGTCGGACGCTTAACCGACTGCGCCACCCAGGCGCCCCACATTATTAATTTTTTAAAAATATGTGTAACATAAGTTTTGCCATTTACCATTTATCATTTTTAAGCATACAGCTCAGTGGCATTAGTTACATTCACAATGCTGTGCAACCATAACCATTATCTGCTTCCCAAACTTTTTCATCATCCCAAAGAGAAATTCTGTAAACACTGAACAATCAACTCCCTATCCCACTTCCTCCAAAAGGCCATCATGGTCTCTTGAAAGGACTAACTCAGGAGCAGGTAGGATGGATTTGGGATCCGGCTGTTGAAGAAACGGACAGCAGTGACCATGATGAGGCTTCAAGGGCATGTGCCCCCATGATTGAATTATACTCATCATCTGATTATTCTAGCTTCTATTTGCACAGCACTTTTGAAGGTCATAAAGTGTTCACACATTTTTGCAGATACCATTTTATTTATTTATTCATTCATTCATTCATTCATTCATTTTGAGAGAGAAGGAGGGGCGGGGAGGGGCAGAGAGAGAGGGAGAGAGAAATCTCATGCAGGCACTGTCAGTGCAGAGCCTGACGCAGGGCTTGATCTCACCATGGCGAGATCCTGACCTGACCCGAAATCAAGAGTCGGACACTCAGCCGACTGAGCCACCCGGGTGCCCCTCATTTCTTTATTTTATTCAGAAGAAACGACGTGGTTTATTCTGTTACCAGCTGGGCAGAATCCCAGACCAGAACTCAGAGTTGCCTGAGTCAGCGATGGGAGGTGGGGTGGAGGAAGTAAGAAACCCAGCACTTACTGAAGAGTCGCTTATTTGCCAGGCATGGTGCTGGGTGCGTGCACACAGGGCTCCCTTATTTGATCTTCGCTGCATCCCAGTGAGAGAGAGAAGTCTTCTCTTGGTTTTATAGATGAAGAGACCAAGGCTTACAGATGTGACTTGCCCAAGGTCGCATAACCAGTCAGTGGCGGTGCTGGGATTTGGAAACCTGTGTGAACGTTGCTCACATAACTCTCTGTCCCCATCTCCTTGGGACCTTTTCTCTTCCAGGGGCAACTGGATCGGCGAGGCACCATACAAGATGGGGCGGCCGTGTTCTGCCTGTCCCCCAAGTTACCAAGGCACCTGCAGCAGCAACATGTGTTTCTCTGGACTCAAATCCAATAAGCTTCTGTGGTTCTAAATTTCCCCAGGGTCCTGGCGGCGCCTCTGGCCTCCTCCAGAGGATCTCTTCCCAAAGACCAGGTCAAAGAATAATTGTTTTTTTAAAGGACATAATTGGGTTCACTCCTCTGATCTGAATTTTCCCTCCTGACTCCTTCCATTCCCAAAATGTCCAGCATGTGCCTGAAGAAAACAACCTTTTCTTTCTTCCTTCCTTTCTTCCTTTCTTTCTTTTTCTTTCTTTCTTTCTTTCTCTCTCTTTTTCTTTTCTTTTCTTTTCTTCCTTCCTTCCTTCCTTTCTTTCTCTCTTTTTCTTTTCTCTTCTTTCTTTCTTTCTCTCTTTTTCTTTTCTCTTTCTTTCTTTCTTTCTTTCTCTTTCTTTCTTACAGCTTTCTTCTCTCCAACTTCTGGGAAAGAGGCCCATATCTTTCATTGACTCAGTGCTCAGAGAGCCAGGGCTAGATGGGGCTGCCTGGCCAACTCTCAGGTCCCAAACCCACAGGTCTTTGTCCATCCAGTGAAGAGTATTTCTGAAACGATCTTTAGCCTGAAACCCACTTTCATTCACTCAATAACAGCCAAACTTTGAGGACTTGTGGTTCACTCCCATTGCGTGTTACTGGAGCCACCTGTCAAGCTCCCCTTTTACAGATGGATACACTGAGGCTCAGAGGAGGGGGTGACCTACTGATGGCTTCACACTTTGTCTGCAAGGGCACCCAGCTGGGGGCTCAGGTCCTGACATGCCCTACAGGCTGTCTGACTCCTCTCTGAGTGCCCAGATGGAGTGCAAAACCAAAGCTCAGCCCATGCCGCCTGAGAGAATTGTCTTCTTCTGAGCCTGTCTTTTTCTCTACCACTCCACATGTTGGTCTGTCTATCTCTCTCTCTCTCCCCCACATCCCATAGAGCCTCATTCTCATTCCCATAAACCATTTCCCCTCTCCCCGCCCCACTCCACCCAGATATCATAACACACAAAAGTCCTTTTGTTTCCAGAGATAGTAAAATCTCCCCCACAGACCTTGCCCTCCAGCTGGGGACCACTCCCTGCCTGACCAGAGAACACGCCATTCAAAGACCTAGATGGAAAACAGCCCCTTTCCCTAGACTCCTTACATCGTGCTGAATGGAGTGAGTTTTCTTCCCACTGGTCATTCCCACCTAGGCCACGACCTGTGCATGCCAACACCTCTCCACCCTCTGTCCCGGGCCCCCAGTAAAGTCCTTTGAGATCTGATGTGGTGGCTCTTTCTGGTTCCTCCTTCTCTTAGGTCTCAGAAGGGGTCAAAAAAGGAAGGAAGGGAATTGAGGAGGGGGAGATGGAGTGAGGGCAAAACCAGCTCCAGAGGAAGACCAGGAGAGGGGGCTAACGGCCCCTCAGCCCCTGTTTTGTGCCAGGCATGACGAATAGATCAACGTGCAAGTGCATGTGTATGTATTACTGTTCCATTTTACTGGTGGGAAAAGTGAGGCTTAGGAAGAGTGCCCATTTCCAAATGCGGGAAACAGGTGAAGGGAAACAAGTACACTGTTGTGAGTTTATTATTCGCAGATTATATCCTTCCTACTTTTTTTTTTTTTTTTTTTGGATGGAGTATTTTCATTTGTAAAACAGTGGTGATGATAAATGTTAGTTTTTTAAAAAAAATATTGGGGCGCCTGGGTGGCTCAGTCAGTTAAGCACCCGACTCTCGGTTTCAGCTCACGTCATGATCTCACAGTTCATGAGTTCAAGTCCCGCATCAGGCTTTGTGCTGACAGTGTGAAGCCTGCTTGGGATTCTCTCTCTCTCTCTCTCTCTCTGCCTCTCCCCCATTCGTGCTGTGTCTGTCTCTCTCAAAGAAATAAATAAACCTAAAAAAATTATTAACGTCCTTATGTTGGGGGGAAAAGGCTTGCCACCCTATGCCAATTTCCCAAAATGTTCTGGAAATTTAAGTGGCATGAGATCCCCTGAATTAAAAGGTATGCACAAGGTTATATAGCTAGTAGGGAGCAGACGTAGGATTTGAATTCAGCTTCATCTGCTCTCAAAGCCTGTGTTGTTTTGACATTGCCTTCCTGTGTCCCAAGTACCAGAAGAATGGCAAGGACAGTCACTGGCATCTATGAACTGTTTAGTACACTCTCAATCTCATTGAATTATCACAGCTATCTTAAGTGATAAGCACTGTTCCCATCTGCCCTTTACAGACATAAAAACTGAGGCTAAAGAAGCTCGATTTGAATATGTTCTATGTGACTCAAAACCCCAATGTCTTAACCCATTTGCTCTCTGCTTCTCAGCTAAGAAGGGAGAAACTCAGAGACTGGACAAAGGTAGGGACGATTAAGCAAAAAGTGACATTGTAGGGGCGGGAATTCCAGGTGACCTCCCGGGCTTCCCTCTCATGAAACTGCCCTTGAGCAGAGCCCTCGCTGACCAAGAAATGAGCAGGTTGGGCTTGCTGATGCTAGCCAAGCCCTGGACCCTGCAGACCCAGGGTGAGGGCTCAGGCTGAGAGGAGTTGCCATAGCATCCTGGTTTGTTACTTTGCTGTTCCCACTGAAGGGCAACAGTGCTTCCCACTTTCTCCTGCAAGAAATCTGCAAGAACATTGAAGCCTCTGTAGTATTTTACTTTTTGAAGATTTTCATACCCCGACCTCATTTGGTTGCTCATTCACCAGCTGAGAGTGTTAAGAGCATAGACTCTGGAGCCGGATTGCCGAGGCTCAAATTTAACTTCAGAGCTAAGTGTGCTTGGGTAGATTACTGTGAGCTCTCAGTGCCCGTCTCATCTGTAAATGGGGACACTAATAGTATCTGCCTCATGAGGTCGTTTAAAACATTAAATGAATGAATACATGGACAGCACTTAGAACAGTGTTTGGTATATAGTAAGTACTATAAAAGTGTCAGCTCTGAGCACAGTGGTCCCTAATATATGTGGCTCACAAGCCATATCCGGCCCACTGCCTGTTTTTAATAAATAAAGTTTTATTAGAACACAACCAAGCTCATTTGTTTTTATATTGTCTATGGCTGATTTCATGGTCCCACAGCAGACAGGAGTAGTTGCAAGAGACTGCATATCTAAAATTCAAAATATTTGCTCTCTGGCCCTTTATTGAAAATGTTTATTGACCCCTGAGATCTATAATGTTCCCAGGCTCCTAGAGCTTGTAATTCCAGTGTGACAGGGAGGCATTAAACAGAAGATGAATGCAAATACTTTATTGTAATGGAAGTAAGTGCCATCTGGGAGAAGAACAGGGAATTACAGGCTCCCATTAGGACAAGGGGGCAGGAAGCTAGGGGAGAGAGCACAGGGCTTTGTCAGGTTCTAAAAGACGCCCGCTGGGTGAGAGGGACAGGGAGTAAGCTGATCCTGGGAAGAGAGGCAGGGGCCAAGTCAGGCACAATCTTGGAGCTTCACTCAAGGACAAGGGGGAGGCACCACAAGATTCTAACAGTGGGAGGACATGTCAGATTTGCATTTGAAAAGATAATTCTGGCTGCATTCAAGGGGAATAGACTTGGCAGGGTCAGAATGGATCCTGGGATCCGGGTGAAAGGCTATTTCAGTCATCCAGGTGAGAAATGAGGATGACTCCTACCAAGATGATGGCACTGGAGACAGGGAGAAGTGGATGCCTTTGTGAGATGTTTAAGTGGAATGCAGGGGGATTTTGTAGTGGTTGGGTGCGGGTGTGAAGAAAGTGGAGTAGAGAAGGGTGCCATTTTATCAAGATGGGGAATTTAGGGGAAGGAGTTTCGATGGAAGTGAAGACCAGGAGTGCAATGATAGGGGCATATCATATTTGAGATTGTGAAACATACCAGTGGAGATATCTAGGAGGTAGATGAAGCCAGTTGGATATATGAATCTGGCCTCCAGAGGAGAAATTTAGGTTGAAGATACATAATTGGGAGTCATGAGTATACAGTTGGCCTTGAGGCCATGGTAATGGATATGATTATGGGAGGAGAGATAACAGAATGAAAAACAAGAAGTAAATCTAGAATTAAGCTCCAAGTAACTTTAGTATTTAAAGACAGGTGGAGAAGCATGAAATGTCAAGAGACAGTCAAGAAGGAAGGAATCCAGAAAACTATAGTAGTGTGGATGCTAACGGAAGAGGAGTCAACTGTCAAATGCAGTAAAATGTCCTTTGAATGCTTCAGTAAGAAATCACCTCTTCCACCAAGGAAGACTGTGTGTGTGTGTGTGTGTGTGTGTGTGTGTGTAGGGGGCAGTTGGAACAGAAACCAGACTGAAGTGGGCTGTGCCACAGGAGACGGGAAAAAAAGAGAGCCCTGGTATAGGCAACTATTTTGAAAGTTCAGCAGTGAAGGGAGGAGAGAGGTGATATAGTGGCAGAGATGGGAAGGAAGTTATTAAGGGAGGATTATTTATTTATTTATTTATTAAAAAAAATTTTTTTAACATTTTATTTTTTGAGAGACAGAGAGAGACAGAGCACGAGCAGGGGAGGGGCAGAAAGAGAGGGAGATACAGAATCCAAAGCAGGCTTCCAGGCTCTGAGCTGTCAGCACAGACCCCACGTGGGGCCTGAACTCACAAATCGTGACATCATGACCCGAGCCAAAGTCAGATGCTTAACCGACTGAGTCACCCAGGTGCCCTGGAAGGCTTTTTTTTTTTTTTTTTTTTAATAAAAGAGATATTATAGCATATTTCAGTATTGATAGGATTCTGCTTCTAGAAATTTCCTATAGATATACTCCCCACATGCGGCTCAAGACCTGTGCAGGAAGACATTCACTGTTTGTAGTGACAAAAGCCTGGAAACATCCTAAATGTCCAGCAAGAGGACACTAGTCAAATCAATTATATTCACACAACTGGATCAATACTCAAGTGAATGAGGTAGGTATGCCAGGACGGACATAGCCCTTAGATACCAAGCGGAGAAAGGAGCAAGTGGCATTAGAGTGTGTTTAACACGTTCCCGTGCATTTTATGCATTTACATTTGTGTCTATGCATTAGTCAGCTTGGGCTACCATAACAAAATACCATAGGTCAGGTGGCTTAAACAACAGAAAACGATTTTCTCATGGTTCTGGAGACAGGAAGTCCGAGATCCAGGAGCCAGAATAGTTGGGTTCTGGGGAAAACTGTCTTTCTGGTTTGCAGATAGCCACCTTCTCACTGTGTCCTCCCCCAGTCTTGGAAGGACACTTATCCTATCAAAGCAAGACCCCACCCTCATGACCTCATTTAACCTTACTTACTTCCTAAAGGTCTTATCTTCAAATACAATCACATTGGGAGGTTAGGGCTTCAACATAGGAATTGGGGAGGATACAATTCAGTCCACAGCAGTGTGTACGTGTGTGTATATGTTTAATTTCCAGAAATATAAACAAGAATGTGTATTATAGGAGATGGGCTTATTGTTCATCATATGCTGTTCGCACAATTTTCTTTTTCTTTTATATTTCTTTTAACGTTGATTTATTTTTAAGAGACAGACAGAGTGTGAGCAGGGGAGGGGCAGAGAGAGAGGGAAACAGAACTGGAAGCAGGCTCCAGGCTCAGAGCTGTCAGCGCAGAGCCCAGTGTGGGGCTTGAACCCACGAACCGCGAGATCATGACCTGAGTGGAAGTTGGACGCTCAACCGACTGAGCCACCCAGGCACCCCTGCACAATTTTCATTTTTAATACGCGAACGTATTACTTTTTTCATTAAAAAAAAAAACTAGTTTAAAACAAGTGAAAGCAAAAGGAAAGATCATCTCACATGGTTAAAGTTAAAAAGACTGACAACAATAAACAGCGATAAGCGTATATAGCAAACAGGAGCTCTCTTACCCCACTGGCAGGAATACAAAATGGTATTCATACAAAAGTCTGACCACTTTGGTGAGTTTGAGAGTTTGAGAGTTTCTTATAAATTAAACATACACCTACCTGATCAACCAGCAATTCCTTTCCTGGAAATTTAACCAAGGGAATGAAAACATATGCCTTCATGAAGGCTTGTTCATGACTATATGTAGCTGTGTAATTCACAATAGCCCCAGACTGGCAACAACTTCAATGCCTGTGACTGGGTGAACCAGTTACAGAGTATCTATTCAGTGGACTAGGAAGTAGTACCAGGGGACCTGAATGTGGGTGAATCTCACCAACATTCTGAGCAAAGGAAGCCAGACACAAAAGAGTAAATGCTGCCTGATTCTATTTCTATGATATTCTAGAAAAGACAAATCTAATGTAGAGTGACAGAAAGCAGGTCAGTGTTGCGTGGAGAGGGAGGTGCTGGAGGATTAACAGCAGGGGAACAAAGAGAAGTTTTGGGGGGTCGTGGAAATGTTCTGTATGGGTTCATACACTTACCGAAGCTCATGAAACTGTGTACCTAAAAAGAGTGCATTTGATTATATGTAAATTATACTTTCAACAGAAAGTTGATTTTAAAAGTCTAAAGAGGGAGAGGTCAAATATGTAGGAGAAGCCCCACGGGCTCACGGGGGGTTCCTGAGCAGGGGGAAGAGGCAGGTGCAGACCAGGTGGATCTGGGTGAAGGAGGTGCAGGTGAATTTGGGTGAGGCGTTTGGGCATGTCCAGGTTTAAGGCTTCTTCTCTGTGCAGAGGTAGTCTCCTCCTGCTGAGGATGAGAAAGGAAAAGTTGCGAGGAGTGAAAAGATTGGAAACAGAGGGGCGCCCGGGGGGCTCACTCGGTTAAGCATCTGACTCTCGATTTCAGCTCAGGTCATGATCTCGCGGTTTGTGAGTTCCAGCCCCATGTCGGGCTGGCTCTGCGCTGACCTGACAGAGCCCGCTTCGGATTCTCTGTCCCCCCTCACCGCACCCCCCCCCACTTGCTGTCTCTCAAAAATAAATAAACATTAAAAAAAAAAAAAGATTGGAAATAGAGGTAGAGACTAGACAAGCCAGAAGAAGGGAAACAGTATAGAAGCTCAGGGTGGCATGGAGGGGTCTGTCGAAGCTGGTGATTTCAGAATCCCAAATCAAGCCACTGGGCACAGTGCTGGGACAAAAGAAAAGGGACTGCTCCAAAAGAAGCCAGGGAGCAGGTGTGCATGCAAGAGAGCTGAGATGTAGGAGGGCTCTGCCGTCAGAGAACAGAATGCAGATTTCAGCAGTAGTTGCCTTTTGAGTAAGAAGACCAGTGGACCAGGAGAGGGGGTGGGCAGAGTCTGCCATTTGGTTTGTGTTTCTCCGTCCCTCATCACGCTCACCGGTTTGTAATCAGGTCTGTGTCATAATATCTTTCAATAATCTTTACTATCGTTTGATGAATGCCCATCTCCCCCAGTCGTCCACAAGTTCCATGGGTGCAGGGCTGATGCCTGCTTTGCTTGTTTCTGTATCCCTGGAGTCTAGCACAGGACCTGGTATACAGTGGGTGCTCAGTAAATATATATTCGATGAAGGGGAGACTGTGGTTTGTAATGCTAACTCAACTCCTCTGTCACCAGCTGTGAGATTACAGGCAGGCCACGTCTCTCTGTGGCTCAAGTTTCCTCACAGAGGCTTAATTTAAATGTGGCAATACCTGTGTGCTACTCCCAGCATCCAGTAGGTGCTCAATAATACAGTCCTCCACTCCCCTCCTTTTCTCTGCTACCCCTCCCTCCTGCCACAATGCCACACCCATTATGAGGAGTCATAAAACCCAACCCAGGTTGGACTCTCACCTCCTCATCGCCTCCTGGCCAGTCCCTTACCTCAAGTTGGGGTGAGGGGCTGATGTCCCCTACATCTGGCTCCAGGTGCCCCCCAACCCCAGAGAGCAGGACTGGGGCCCAAGTGGACCTCGGATCTGGCCAGGTTGCCATTGCCATGGTAACAGTGACAGTCCTCAGCAGCAGGTTCCCTAAGTGACTGGTTACTCTTTAACATATCCACCCACCTTGGGTGATTAGAAGAATCAATAAGATAACCAGGCGGTGGCAGCTGGCTGTACTCACTGCCTTCCTGGTGGACTGGCTCCCGGTGGCCCTGCTGCCGCTGTGTGTGGGGCCCGGCTCCTCCATGCCCCCGCGTCTCTGGCTGGGTGGGCTCGGCCATGGTCAGTGTGAACGCGCCCCTCGGGGCTCCAGTGGAGAGTCCCTATGGTGAGTGGGACCAAGGGTCGGGTGGGGGGAGGACTGGACAGGGCAGGACCGTGGTCAAGTTTGGGAGGCCATGGGACGCCCCATTATGTTTTTCCAAGGAACGCAACGACTCTCTAGGGTCTCCTCCAGAATGGCAGGAACCTCAGGGGATGCATGTGGCTTGCTTCGCTAACGTCCCAGAGGCATGGCAGATTTGGTCTGGGAAGGGCTGGAAGGGGCCGTAGGAGCCCCCCTGCAGGGGCTTGCTCCTTTCGCCTCGGCCAAGAGAGACTGCTTTCCTGGGCACGTGTCCCAAGGGTCTTTCCAAAATTCCACAGAGGGCGGGGCTGGAAATACCAACCCATTTGCCAGGGACGAGTGGAAGCCGACCGGAGCCTTGCTGGGCCTAGCACAGAGCTGGCTCACGGTCTAGGCGGATGGGACCCCGGGGGAGGGCGGGGCAGGCCGCTCTGATGAGCTCTGGATAATTCACCAAAGGGAAGCCAAGTCGAGCAACACAGCGTGGGGCGTGGGGCGTCGGAAAAGAATGGTCTCTTGCTAGATGTATGAAACTTAGGAGCAAGGCCAGGGAAGAACGTGTCACTGAAAGGTGAAAGCTTGGGCTCTGTGGCTGGGGTGACTCCATACTGGAGGTAACGCAGCAAACGTAGAGGATGGGTAAACACAGCGTGATGCATCTTTAGCAAGGAATGCTAGCCCATTGTTGAAGGAGCAAAAATGCTGATCTGTTTGCAGATAGGGAAGGACCTCCAGGTTACACTAAGTGAAAAAAACAAACTGAAGCACTGTGTGTAGCATTTTACATTTCTGATAACAGAACGGATATTCGCATGTATATGTACACACACGTTTGTATTTGCATAGAAAGCCAGTAGACAGACAGGAAGAGACTGGTAACAGAGTTGTGTTTCTGAGGAGGGAGGTTCAATAAATTTTTTTTTAACCTTTTCTTGCACATTTTGGATTTTTAAAAATTAGGTGCGTTTTGTTAAGAGATTTAAATCACACAAACACGCATAGTGTTTGGCCTCTGGAATCCAGGCTCTAGTTCTGTGACTTTAGACAAATTATTCAACATTTCTGTGCCTCAGTTGCCTTCTCTTTCAAGTGGAGATAGGATGTCTTACAGGCCCTCATAGAGGACTAAAGGAGACCAAGGGTGTAAGCCCTAGGCACCAGGCACATGATAAGGACTCAACAAATATTGTTTAATATTGTCATTAGCTGAGGACAGATGGCCTCAAGGAATCAAGGACTGGTCTCCTGACTGGTCCACTGGGATCTTTCTTTGACCCACCACCAAACAGAAGTTTGTGCTATAGTGGAAGGAGCAGAGGCTAAGGAACCCAAAATAGCCTGGGGATCCATCCCGCATACCAGCTGTATGACCTTGGGCAAGTTACTTCCCCTCTCTGAATCTATTTCCTCACCTGGAAAATGGACCTATCTCACAGAGGTGGTGCAGTGAGAGGAGATAGCATAGTTGAAGGGCTAGGCATGTCTTAGGTGCTCCATCCAAGGTTGAAACACAATTATAAGACTTGGTTGACCCTGTAGCCAGAACAATTCTGTGTCTTGCATAGGGACCAGATAGTCAGCTGCTGCGGAAGGAGAGCCCCAGGCCACAAGCCAAGGCTAAGGATGAACAGAAGGCCCCCCACATTTCTCCCAGGGGAGTACTATAATAATATAACCTGACAGCCTCTCACGTATTCCAGGTCTATGTACTTTGTAGGGTGGCCTCATGCCCCTTCATCCCGACCTGTACGCAGTGCTCACCACAAAGCAAGTGTTCAACACACATTTGTTGGATGGTTGGATGGATAGATGGTTGGATGGATGGATGTTCTATGCCTATTACTTTAATTCCTACAACAGCTGTTCCAGATAATAATATTGTTATCTCCGAGGATAGAAGAGAAAACTAGAGCTCAGGATTGTTTTAAAAAAAAAAAAAATCATCTGACTTCAGTCCATTTGTGACTCTCTTGACTAAGCTACAGATCTGGGCTGGGCAGAGAAAGGAGAGCTCCTATGGCCAGATTTGTAGCAAGCATCAACAAAAGAACATTGCTGTCCTGGGACAGCTGGGCATTTGTTTGTGTGTGTGTGTGTGTGTGTGTGATGGTGGCTAAAAGACCTTGCTTTCGAGATAAAGTAAATCTGGGTTAGCATCCTGGATCTGCCCCCTCCTTTATTTTTTAAAGCTGTGTGGCCTATCCCCCTCTGAGCCCCACATGTTGAATGAACTAGGAAGCTCTAGGGAAAATGCACCTTCTGAAAAAAGAAATGAGTGTTTTGAGGAGAACCCCTTTTCCTAGGCTCTGTAATCAGGATAATACTAACCCCCCACCAAAGGCTGCAACCGCAGAGGTAAGCTGTAGGGGAAGGGACGAGGTCCACAGCAGAGCCTCAGGAGGGGCAATGGCAGGCAAGGCTGTGGAGAGGATAACATGAGTTAACACACGTGAGTTAATACACAAGTGCTCAGCGTCGTGCCTGACACAAGGCAACCATGCAGTAAATGTCAGCTGCCGTCTCACATCTTTGAACCCCAGGAGGACAGTCTTTAGGGAGCTGATCTTTGGTGGGGTGATGCTGGGTGAACTTGACCTTCCCCTGGACTTGCGACACACTCATGGCACACTGGCTTCTGGTTTGTAGCTCTCATCATGACTCTGATCAGACAGCATTGGTGTGCGTTGTGGCCTCTGTATCCCCCACTCGACTATAAACTCTGCGAGCCTTGCACGTCTCACACAGCGACTGGCACAGAATAAATGCTCAGTAAGCATCTGTTGGATGCATGAACTGAGGGAGGTTTTAAGAAACAACCCTATGACAACCGTCAACAATGTCAGCCAGACCCATGCTCTACCTTCCTGTCTCTCTCCATGCTCACCGTGCAGACCCAACGTGGCTGGCATGGTGCGGGCATCACGTCTGCCCTCAAGCTCCTGAAGCTGGAAGGGATAGTCCTTGAAGTACTTGTTTCTTTTATCAAAAAGCAAAATTTCCCCAGAAACCTCCCAGGAGACTTCCCTGGTTCAAGGAAAGCTGGGAATTCAAGGGTCTAGTGGAAAGAAATGGGAAAGCCAAGACTGGCTTCAACCAATGATACTGTTTTCTTGAGGTCTAGCATGATGCTGTTCCAAACAAAATCAGGGTTCTCTCATAAGAGGGTCTCTCAGCTCCAGCACTATTGACATTTTGGCTCAGATGATTCTTTATTGTGGCGGCTGTCCTGTGCGTTGTAGGATATTTAGCAGCTTTCCAGACTTTGACTCATCAGATGCCAGGAGCATTCTTCCCCCATCAGCTGTGCCAACCAAACATGTCTCCAGATGTTTCTCGATGTGCCCTGGACACATATAACACTACTGTGATATAAGGAAGCAGGGATAGCTTCTGCATGATGTCTGCCACAACTGAATATCCTGTGACTTTTCTGCTGTGGTTATTTGCTTCGGGTGCCAGGGTCTAGCTCAGAGGCAAATCTGGAGCTGCCCTTAGCAATTATGAGGATAAGATGTTATTGTGTGCTTATCTGTATGCTACCCAGACTTCTGGCTTCATTCTTTTCTTACCCTTTCCTATGCTTTTCTTTTCACAAATTCCCCTTAGCTTCCCTTAATTATCTGTCTTGGTCCTTTGGAAGTTTGTCATTTTTGTAAGCATTTCAAATCTCCTTGAGGGCAAGGTCTGTATTTGTATGATCTTTGTTGTTTTATTCTAGGATACTCTAGGACCTGGACCTATATTGACTTTGAGGGAGGTTTTTTGAATGAATGAATGAATGAATGAATGAATCGGAAAATGGATGGAAGAATGAATGGATGTCTGGGTGGGTGAGTGGATGGGTGGGTATGGTGGATGATGGATAAATGGGTAAGTAGATGGATGGGACGGTGGAGAGATATGTAGATGAATGTGATAAGTGGATGAATAAGCAATTGGTTAGCTGGGTGTGTGGGTGGATGCACAGATGGATTGGTGTATGGACGGATGATATAGGCTGGGCTGGGCTGGGCTGGGCTGGGCTAGCAGAATCTGCAAGTGCTGAGGACAGAACAAGTAAGGAGACTGGGTGCTTTGGCCACTGGTGGACAAACCTCAATTAGACCAACGACATGAGCCTCAGGCCGGATCAGAGGCTGTTGTCGGGGGCAGTTTGGTTAAATGGCACTCCCACTGAAAACTGTATAAGTGGTTGACACTTTCCTTCGCCATCTGATTCTGAATTTCTTCCTCCATCAAATAAAGTTGGTTGTCGTAAGGATTCGATGAGGTAAGGAAGGAGAAAAGTATCATAAACTAGAAGATGCTTCCTCGAAGGGCTGATGGGCCCAAAGTTGGGTAGGATGCCAGAGGCTGGCCAACTGTAGGACTGTGTCGGATGTCAGGCACGGCTGTTTCCCTATGTAGAGTCTCCCCCATCGTTTTCCCTTTTCTCACCTCTCCACATCTTTTCCCATTTCACCTCAATTTAATTTCAGCCTCTATGGTTCACTGGTTCACAAACCTGACTGCATATAGAAAACCTCCTTATCAACGACATATTTTGGGGCCCCACCCCAGACCTGGTGAATCAGGATCTCCTGGGATGAGTTCCAAGAATCTTTAATTTTTTATTAAGTCCTTACGTGATTTGCGATCCAGCATAGAAAACCATTGTCTTATTTTGTGCCATTTTATAAAGGGAGGATATGGGTACCCAGAATGGGTCCTGTCTTTACACAGGAGGCTCCTGCATTCACTGTCACTGTTCACTTATTCACTTTTTCAACAAACCTCTACTGAGGACCTATGGAAAACAAAGCATTCTGTTAGGCACTGGGGGAATGGAAGAGAATAAAACGTGGCTTCAGATCTTGGAGAGCACCCAGTCGGGTGGGGAAGACAGACAGCCCAGCCACAATGAAAACAGAGTGCCAGGATATGGATGGATAGGGCATGATGGGGACACAAAGGAACTTAGGAGGAGGGCAAGAGATCAGGGACCTCCTGACCGTGGAGGAGTGGACTGATATCGAAGCTAAAACCCAGAGGTTTAGTAGGAATCAACCAGGAGAAGAGAGGGGAGGGGACACCATATGCAAAGGCCTAGAGCCGGGCCTAATCTGTACAGATTTTACTAGCACTTGACTGCAGCTCAGTCCCTTCTCTGAAAGTATTCTGGGACTTCTCTAATTGTTTCATGAAAGATTCTGAGATGCTTACGTGCAGGAACTATGCCTTCCCTTTCTTTTTGACTCACACTCCTCTTGCATGAGGGTGGGCCTGGGAAGAAGAAAGACATCTGTCCCCATTTAAGCCCTTCCTATGTAACAGGCTGGACTCTGGTTACTTGAAGTGCTTTCTTCCTTTTATTTATTTTTTTACATCTATGTATTCATTTTTTTTAACTTAAAAATTTTTTTTTAACATTTATTTATTTATTATTGAGAGACAGAGAGAGAGAGCGTGAGCAGGGGAGGAGCAGAGAGAGGGAGACACAGAATCTGAGGCAGGTTCCGGGCTCTGAGCTGTCAGCACAGAGCCTAGTGCGGGGCTCGAACTCACAAACTGCGAAATCATGACCTGACCGAAGTGAGATGCTTAACTGACTGAGCCATCCAGGCGCCACTAACTTTACTTTTTAGAGAGAGACCATGAGTTGGGGGGCAGGGGAGAGAGAGAGAGAGAGAGAGAGAGAGAGAGAGAGAGAGAGAGAGAGAATCTCAAGCAGGATCCACTCTCAGACAGATCTTGATGTGGGACTTGATCCCATGACCCTGAGATCATGACCTGAGCCGAAATCAAGAGTCAGACCCTCAACCTACTAGGGTTGCTGTGAGAATCACAGGAGGTTTATATGTGGAATTGGGGGGAGTGTCTGGCTCATAGAAAGTGCTGTATAAATTTTAATTATCATAATATCTGCAGAGTATATACCCACTACGTGAAAGGGACGGAATGCTTACTGTGTGTTAGGCATCTTTTAGCTGCTGTGAGACAAACTGAAATGAATGAGGGATATGTAACTGGTCATTCCAGGATGTAATTGTCTGGGTGGAGAGTCAGAACGAAGCTTAGTTCCAAGCCTTCACATACCCTCTGGAGCCTGTCAGGGGGGTATGCTCTTGGGGGCTCAGATCATGCACACAGGCCTGTGGGAGCAGATGGGAGGCGTGGAAATGGTGGGCACAGACCCATCCTTGCCACAGACGTGGCTCTGGCCCCAGCCAGCTTTTTGTGATCCCACTCAAGTCCTTCTGTTGGGTCTCTGCCTCCTCTTCTGAGAAAAGGAGGCATGTTCCTTATTCAGGGGTCATCATACATTATTCACTGGAGCCCTAGGAGTCCAGAAGGATGTCTCAGGGTTCACTTTTGAGGCCAATGTGGGTGTTCGAATGAACCGGGCTCCTAGCCTCCCCCAGCACCAACCTCTGGTTCAACCAGAGAAGCTCCATGTTGACTTTGAATGAAACATGTGATGAAAGGAAAATTTATGGTTCATAAATTTTTGGAAAGCCAGAGAACCAGTGTGTTTCAAGCTGCGATCCTGACCCATTAAAGGCTCATGCAACTTATTGGGTTTATTATTTAGGGCAGCACTAGCTGATGTAACAAACCCAAAACGTAAGTTAGAAGTTTATTTGCCTCTGTCACATAGTCATCCAGGGATCCCAGAAGTGACCCTGACTCAGAATGACATTTATCATTTCTGCTCACATTCCATTGGCCAGAATTAGTCACATGACTTTGGCCAAACGCAGAGGAATCTGGGTTGTGTGGTCCCTAGTAGGCCAGCTGTTTTCCAGGAATAGCTCTATAAACTATGGAAGGGGGAACATGAATTTATTGCTACACAGCTGGCCACCTCTGGCTTGGGGTCATGCGCACACACACACACACACACACACATGTGCACACACATGTACATGCACACACAGTCATATATGTATCGCAAATGTGAATATACAATTTTTAACATCAAATATTTCAATAAAAAATACGCAGATACACAGATAGTGATGAAGTAAATGTGACAGAATGCTACCTACCAACTGGTGAATCTCAGTGAAGGATATGTCCATGTTCACTGTACTATTCTTTCAATCTTTAGTGGGTTTGACGTTTTTCAAAGTACAATGTTGGGGGAAATATAACTGTTAAAGTTTGCCAGAGTTATGAACAGAATAGAACAAGATAGAAATAGAATAAGATTTAATTTAAGCTTCGGGGCTTTGAATTGTAACTTTAATACAGGAATCGGCCAACTTTTTCTGTAAAAGGCCAGATGGGAAATGTTTGGGGCTTCACAGGTCAGGAACCGTGGCAAGTACTCAGCTCTGCTGTTATAGGACCCTGGCTGCATGTAAGTAGCCATAGGCAACATGTAAATGAATGAATGTGGCTGTGTTCCAATAAAACTTTATTTACAAAAATAGGCAGTGGGCCAGATTTGACCAAGAGGTTTTAGTTTACTGACTCTTGCTTTAATATGTAATTTTTTTAAAGACTTTGAAGCAGATATTTTTTTATTTTAAGCAGATACATTATTCCTAGAGTTTAATTCAACAGCCTTCATTAGAAATTATAGATCAGCGTGTCCAAGTTGTTAGGGATCCCAAGTCTGTTAATGTCCCCTCACTATGCTGGACAAAATAATTTCAGCACATTTGCTGTTCACACAATTAGCTCATTCTTTCACTTTCATTTCTTGCCTTTTCTTTTAATAAAAATGTACTATTTAAAAAAGTATTTTTAGGGGCACTCAGCTAGCTCACTCAGGGGCACATGTGACTCTTGATCTCAAGGTTGTGAATTTGAGCCCCATGTTAGGTGTAGAGATTACATAAACAAACAAAAATTTTCCTTGAAGTATAGTGTTTCCTACAGAAAAGAACATGAATTATTAATCACAAACAGATTAGTGAAATTTCACAAAGATGGCCACATTTTAAAAAATGAAGTAAAATATAATAGAAAACATCCTACTATATCTCCTGTAGCAAGAGTAAATTTTGCATGTGTGAACACTTTGTTTCATTTATGTATGTTTATGGATGCGTGTGTAAGGTTGTGATAATAACAAACTTTTATAAAGTACTTTCTAGGGCTTTACACATATTAACTCCTTCTCTTCACAATGACCCTGTGAAGTAGATGCTATTAATGTCATTCCCATTTTACAGATGAGGAAATGGAGGCACAGAGAGGTCCAGTCACTCAGTGAAAGTGACACAGGCATTAAGAGGCGATGCTGAGTTTCCAACCCAGGTAGTCAGGCTTCAGAGTCCCTGTTTTGACTACCACCCTGTATAGAGGGTCATGGTCAAAATGGTTCAAATGCCACTGGACAGAATGTTCCCAAAGGTTCTTTACAGACTTAAAAATAGTGTACTTTTCCTTAGGTGTACCCACAGGGCACAGGGGCTGATTTTAGGTAGTACATGGACAAACATTTTAAAATCTTGTTGAGTTTATATTACTGTGTGTTAGAAAATTTTATAACTAGCGTTTATATTATAACTAGCATTTATATTAAAGCATTAATATAAAATATACTTTTAAAAATTAAGATACTCATCAAAAGAAAGAAAAAGATCAAGTAAATAATTACAGGTAAATAAAGTACAGGTAACAGGTAGATATGGTAAAGATTGCAAAGAGAAATAAAAATGCCTAGGACTTTGGGGTCAGATACTGAACTTGGCATCACATGGCCCCAGATATGGGTTCCGGCTCATTCATATTCTAGCTCTGATTTATTTGATAGTCTATAGTACTTACTATGGACCAGGCACCATTCTAAACAATATGTAAAAATCACTTCCTTTAATTCTTACAACTGCCTATTGAGGTAGGTAGGTACTGCCATCATACCCATTTCTCAGAAGAGGTAACAAAGGCTCAGAAAGGTAACTTACCCCAAACCACACAGACTTAAAGAGGCAGAGCTAGGATTCAAACCCAGGCATTGCGTTAGTAAGAGCGATGCTGGCTGGTGTAACAAACACACCCAAATGTATGATGTCCTTCACACAGGAACCCCAGCTCCTTCCATCTTGGCTGGAAGATGACTTTTATGTTAACCACTGCACTCCCACTGTGATGGGCAGAACTATATCACTTTGAGCTCCATGTGTGCTTGTGAAAAATGGGTTAATAATGCCAGTTCTGCTTACCTCTCAGGATAGCTCTGCAGGTACAACCAGTGTCATATATAAAGTGAAAGGATTGTTATGTTGACCAACACGTATCTTACAGGGTTATTGTGAAGATTAACTGAGACCGTGCAGGAAAAGCTCTTGGTTCATATACAGATGACATCAGCTGTGAATAATAGCCACGTTGTTATTAAAACGATGAATATAGGCTTATCTCCAAATTGGGAAATAGTTCTATAGGATCTTTCCTATTAGCAAGTTAACACATTACATCTAAGACTGAAAAACTGAGAAGTAGTAGTATAACCAAGATAGGTAGAAATATAGAGGAAAGCTAGCTAAAATAGCTGCCTCTGGATGGTGGGAATCAGGTTCAGGAACGAGTTGGTGGACAAGTACTATTACTGATTATTAGCTTGGTAAGAGTATTTTATTTTTTTCAACTGTGCACCTATACAGCTTTGATTAAAGTTTTGAAAAAAAAAATTAAAATGGAAAAAAGAATAAACACTATTTCAAACACGTTCAAGTGTACGTGGAAACAAGAGCCCTGGGGCAGAAAGCCCCAGAAGGGAAAAGCAGAGTTAAGGTTCATGTTTAAAATCCCTGCTGAACACCTTTCAGCACCTTTCTGTCTCCCAAGTTCTTTTCCCTAACCTAAGAGGCCCCATGCAGTCTGATTCTTGGCTGTCCCTCTTTTGGTCTCTCCTGTCTTTGTCCCTTTTTCTCACTCTAGTTCAGCCACGGTGGCCTTTTAACTGTCCTTCAATAAGGTCAAGCATATTCCTGCCCCAGGGCCTTTGTACTTGCTGTTCCCTCTGCCTGGAACATCCTTTTCCCTGGATCTTCCCATAATGGATTTCTTCTCATAGTCTGGGTCTTAACTGAAAAGTTTTCCACTTAGAGCAGCCTTCCTGAACCACCCAAATCTAAGACTGCCCCACCTCCACTCATCACTATCAATCCTGTTATCTTCTACAGCTCTGGAATTGTGCATTCATTGATCTGTTTATCATCTGTCTCCTCCACTACAATGTAAGTTCCATGAGAGCAGGGAATCTGGTGTCTTGTTGCTTTTGCTAAATCCTCAGCATGTAGAACAGTGCTTGGCACACAGTAGGTGCTCCATAAATATTTGTAGAATGAGCAAATTCAGACAGGGGCAGCTGAGTTAGTATGCTGAGGGGCTGGATGGGCCAGCGGGATGGGGAGGAAGCTGCAGCCTCTGCCTGGGTTCTGCCCTGGGTAAACAGGCCTCCCTCTGCTCAGACAGCCACTGTTTGACAACCGTCTACTGAGGGCCCGGCCAAGCCTGAGCTGCCACACGGCCAAGGCCCCAGGATTTCCTGGGACAAGCAGCAGAGGCAGCCACACCTTGGGGAGAGCTTGTGAAGGAACAGGTCGAAAAGTTATCCAAACAGGCATGAGGAAGGGCGGAGTCTGTGGTGAGACAGAGAACAGTTGGCCCTTCCCTGGGCAGAGCCCAGAGGAGCTGGAGGGAGGCCCTGGCACACCCAGCAGGCAGCTTCCCAGGCTGGGCCTCCAGGCCCCAATTCTGGTCCCTGCTCTGGCCCTGACTTGCAGAGAGGGACCTCAGGCACTTGCCATCTCTGGGTCTCAGTTTCCTCCTCTGTAAACCAAGGGACCAGGGCAGGTCCAGGGTTTCCAAATTTAAACAAACAAATAAAACGGCAGTGGCATTGTGTCTTCAAACAAAATCTTACCCGGAAGCCAATTCCCAGGAAGGATACCATGGAGGCACTTACAGTAAGTGTGGAGGTGCAGGAAGCTGGCCCAACTGTCGCTCCAGGCCCTTTGGAGGAGCCCCGCGTGAAAACCCCCAGGCTCCTTGCTCTCTGAGTTCCTGTGCTGTAGGGTGGGAGAGGCATAGCCAGAGGGAGCATCTAGACTCTTGGAATCAAAATAGATGCAGGGTCAAGCCCCACAGCGTGACCTCAGGCAATTTATTCCACTTTTCTGAGCCTTGGTTTCCCCTCTCTAAGTCTGGCATCATGGGGCATCTGGTTGACTCAGTCAGTTAAGTGTCTGACTCTCGGTTTCAGCTCAGCTCACGATCTTGCGGTTTCATGAGTGCAAGCCCCGCGTCAGGCGCTGCACTGACAGCACGGAGCCTGCTTGGGATTCTCTTTCTCTTTCTGTCCCTCCTCACCTCCCTCAAAATAAACTTTAAATCTGGCATCATAAACAGTACCTCCTTCATGGTATCATATGTTCAGCACAGAACCCAGCACCTAGTAAATTCTCAAAAAGAATAGTGAAAAAAGTCAACGCTGGTTATTAGGAGACGTAGTAGAAATGACCGGAAGAGACAGTTAGTTCTCTGTTAGGAGATGGGAAAATATTTTACCACTCAGAACCTCAGTTTCCTTCTCTGTAAAACATGGTGGAGGGTTTCATGGGAGATCAGAGGTTGAGATCCAGCCCAGCCAGTTTGGATTTTTTTGATACAATTTGAATTGACTGCTAACCTTTAGAAATCCCAACTTCCTGCCCCTTTCAAAAAATGGGAGGCTCTGGCAACACTGATTTCCCATAGCCTCGAGGCAAAAGTCCACTGAAACAATTTCAACCGGGTGTGCTTTCTCTAACTTGCTGCAGTCCCCACCATTCCTTTATGTCCCCACACTGAAGTTATACTAGTGAACATAAAACATTGTTTGCTGCACTGTTTTTCCTACAGCAAAGTGTGAAATATGCTTATATACCATATACCACTGAGGGCAGTTGGGTTTGATACCCCTGATTGCTTTGACCAAGCAAAAGCTCATTATTTCTGAGAACAATCTCCTGTTTTATAGATGTACCATTTTTTAATGTAGCTATTGAAACATTTAAAGTTACATACGTGGCTTCCATTGTATTTCCGTTGAACAGTGTTGTTCTAGCCCTTTGGATGCCATAGGAGTGGCCGAGTTCACTGCTAACTCATCCCGCCTCCATGTCCCATGCTGACTAGACCAGTCCTAGCCAAACCACTTGGACTGGTGTCCCTGGCTGGCTCTTCTCCCCTGCCTACATTTATCTCTGGTGTCCCCACCCTTGTTGCCTGCCTGTCTGGAGGACCCTGGCTCCAGAACTCCAGGCCTGTCTTCTAGAATTCTCCACCTGGGAGATCTCACCTCCTAGCCCCCATCTGGCGGCCATTGTGTTTTCTTTATCAGACATTCACATAAAACAATAGTCAATTTGAAACTTCATTACACATCCATTCTTCCGTCTCCAGCCTGCTGAATTTACCCCAAATCCAGTGACTTTGGGGGTGGAGCTGGGGTGGGAAGGAGTTTATTTTTCCCCCTTCTCTAGGGCAAGTCATAGTTTTTTCAGAGATAAGGTAGACTGGGTTTGGGGGAGGGACACAGGTCCTTCTATAGTGAAGGCACAGACTTTGTTTTTGGAAGAGATAATGTCCACAGCTCCCCTGGGGAGATGAGAGAACACTGAAGGACTCAGGAAGCAGAAAGAAAAAGGAATCTTGGCAGGTCATGAAGACCCCCTTCCCATGGGGCGACCTTGTCTGGTAGTGGCTGAGAACTTGTGCTGCAGAGTCAGGAAGACTTGGGTTAGAGCCATGGAAGCCACATGCCTTAGATAGGTGACAGTACCTCTCTGCCCCTCAGTCTGCTCATCTGTGAAATGAGGATAAGAACAGACCTACCCTAGCACAGTGCTTTTGCACAGAAGTGCCCCATAAATGCTTGCTTTCATCATACCTTTGAAAAAGGGCCCGTAGTGGCAATATGGGATAATTTTAATCATTTTTTATTTTGCCTTGGTGCATTTTCATAATTCTCCTTCCACGAACCTGCTTAAAAAATAATAAATTTGTTAACAGAGAGAGGAGGGCTAAAATTAAGTGGAAATGTCACCCTAACACGGGGCTCCAACGGGGGGCATTGGATCTGGAAACAGGTAAGAAATCTTAAGAGTCTCATCTTCACACACCCATTTAATATCTTAAACCAAAGCTCCAGGAGGAAAGGTGATTTGGCCAAAAGTCTACAGCAAGTTAGTGGCATGGGCAAAACTAGGAAGGCAGACCGTGGAGGTCACTAGGGCAGACCTTCCCAAGGCCACTCAGACAAGAAAGATTCTACTGTTAAATGTCTGAAAAATGCTGGGTTGAAGAGAGCTGTGCACATTTCAGTACAGAACACTTCTCAGAGCCCTTAACGTATGACAGTGTGTCTTCAACAGACAACTCCATTGTGCCCACGTGGTTCATCAGAGCCCCTTGAACATTAACATCCAGTAAAGCTCTCCCTGCTCCCCAAGCAGAGAAATGCTATAGCTTAGATACATGCCTAGATTAAAAAAAAATAATACTTTTTTTCAGATATTTTAAATAGTGTGATTTTTAAAAATTACATCTGAGGGGCACCTGGGCAGCTCAGTTGGTTGAGCGTCTGTCAGCTCAGGTCATGATCTCGCTATCCATGAGTTCGAACCCCGCATCGGGCTCTGTGCTGACAACTCAGAGCCTGGAGCCTGCTTCAGATCCTGTCTCCCTCTCTCTCTGCCCCTCCCCTGCTCATACTCTGTCTGTCTGTCTCTCTCTCAAAAATAAGTAAACATCTAAAAAAAAAAAAGTTCCAAAAATTACATTTGAATTGTCTATTGCTGATGTGTAGAAAGTTAATTTTTCATAATACCTTTCCTTTTCTCTTGTGAAGTAGGAAATATTACAAACACACAGGGAAGTACAGAAAACAGCATTGTGAACATCGATGTACCCATCACTCAGTTTTGTGAAATCTTACTGCATGACCATTGTTTCACTGCATTCATTTTTTTTTTCATGAAAAGTGAGATATTATACTTAGCGTTGAAGCCCCCTTGTACCTCTCCCCAATCCCATCCCCCTGCCACCCCTCTCGGAGGTGACCGTGGTCAACTTTTGCCGTTTATCATTACCAGGCATGTTTTTATGTTTCTACTACATGTGGCTACGTAAACAATGGATAATGTTATTTATATCTGAAAAACGTATTCAAACGGCATGTTATACGTGTCCCTGAGCAACCTCCTTTTGTTCACTCATATAGGAGCTATTTGGATCTTCCCATGCAGATACAAGCAGGACTAGAGGTCACTCATTGAAAGTGCTGTGTCTGAATGTCCCAAGTGTACTTATTCTGGTTTTTGACAGTGCAGTTGTTTCCAGTTTCTCACTATCTTAAACAGGGCCACAAAGAACATCCTTATGCCTGTGGCTGCGAGCTTCTCTAGGATAACACGTAGGAGTGGAATTTCTGGAGCTCAGGTAGTGGACATCTCCACTGTGATGAGACATTGGTAAGTCGCTCCATCTTGCCCCCCAACTGCCATGTCAGTCAGCAGCGTCTCAGGAGCACCCCAAAAGATGATGGATGTGAAATAAGAACTTGTATTTCCCCTACTACTAGAGGGAAAGGCTCTTTTGCCCTTTGACTTTGAACTGTCAGGGTACTTGTTCACATCCTTCGCTCGTTTTTCGGTTACATTATTTACCTTTTCTTATCATTTGAAGGAACTATTTCTTCTATTTTTTTTTTAAGATTTTATTTTTAAGTAATCTATATGCCCAACGAGAGGCTCCACCTCACAACCCCGAGACTGACGTGCTTTACAGACTGAGCCAGACAGGCGCCCCAGGAACTATTTCTTCCTGATCCAAATCCTTTTTCAGTTCTATTAGCCAAGAATATCTTTGATTAGACCCAGCTTGTCTTTTCACTTCCTTTAGAGCCTCTTTTGTTGTACAGAAGTTTACAGTTACACGGTAGTTACGTTCTGGTTAAATTATAAATCAGGTTGTTAAATTTACTAATCTTTTCCTTTATGGCTTGTGCTTATTGTATCTTGTCCATAAAATCCCGCAGTGCCCTGCGATTGTAAAGATATGATACGTACTGTTTTCTTCAAGTTTTAAAGTTTTGTTTTTCATATTTAGGTGTTTATTCATAGAAATTGATTTTTTAAAGTTTATTTATTTTTGAGAGAGAGAAAAAAAAAACGCACGTGCATGCACAAGCAAGGGAGGCACAGAGAGAGAGGGAGAGAGAATCCCAAGCAGGCTCTGCACTGTTCACGCAGAGCCCCACAGGGGGCTTGAACTCATGAACCGTGAGATCGTGAGCTGAGCTGAAATCAAGAGTCAGACACTTGACCGACTGAGCCACCCGGGGGCCCCCATAGGAACCGATTTTTATGTGCGGTACAAAATAGATGCCATTCTATTTTCCTTCATACGGAGAACCAATTGGCCCTGAACCATTTTTGACCAGGACATCCTTTCTCCATTGACATGCAATGCAATTTCCTTTTGTCTCTCATTTTCAAATATATGTAGACCTGTTCCTAGGCTCTGTATGTTGTTCCGCTTTTCTACCTCTAGTAGCCACATTAAAAAAAAAAAAATATTTTTAAAACCCAGGTGAGTGAATCCACATTTATACCAAAATTAAAAGTTTAATTTTAAAAAAGTCCCCAGGGTGCCTGGGTGGCTCAGTCCTTAAGCATCTGACTTGGGCTCAGGTCACAATCTCACAGTTCATGAGTTTGTGTCTGACATTGGGAGAGCTCAAGCCCCACTTCAGGTGAGCCCCACTTCTCTCCTTCCCTCCCTCTCTCTCTCTGCCCCTCCCCTCTCAAAATAACGTTCTCAAGCCTTCTTGGGATTCTCTCTCTTCTCTGCCCCTCCCTGCTCTCTCTCTCAAAATAAATACATAAACTTAAAAAAAAAAGCTAAATAATATTCCATTATATGTATATATCACATGTGATTTCTCCTGTTTTCCTGTTTATCTGTCGCTTGATGGTTGGGTTGCTTCTACCTTTTGGCTGTTGTGAATAACGCTGGCTATGAAATGAGTGTCAAACATGTCTTCCAGACCATGCTTTCCATGCCTTTGGGTATATACCCAGAAGTGAAATTGTTGAATCAAATGGTAATTCTAGTTTCAATTTTTTCTAAGGAATTGCCAGACTGCCCTCCATAGTAGCTGCATTATTTTATATTCCCACTGGCAGTTTGAAAGAGTTCTGATTTCTCCATATACCCACCAACGCTTGTTATGATCTGTTTGTTGTTTTTTATCCTACCCATTCTAACAGGTATGAAGTGGTATCTCATTGTGGTTTTGCACTGATTAGCATTTCACTCATGATTAGTGATATGGAGCATCTTTTCATGTGCTTCTTGGTCATTCATATATTTTCTTTGAAGAAATGTCTATTCACATCCTTTGCCCATTTTAAAATCTGGTTTTGTTATTGTTGTTGAGTTGCAGGAATTTATATACTCTGGATATGAACCCCTTACCAGCTATGTGATTTACAACGATCTTCTCCCGTTCCACGGATTACTCTCTCACTCCATTCATAGTGTTCTTTGGTGCACAAAAGTTTTTAATTGCAATGTAGTCCAGTCAATCAATTTTTTCTTTTGTTTCCTGTGCTTTTGGTGTCGTATCCCAAGAAATCACTGCTAGATCCAGTGTTGTGAATATTTTCTCCTATGTTTTCTTCTAAGAGTTTCATAATTTTAGCTCTTATGTTGAGGTCTTAATCAATTCTGTGTTAATTTTTATATATGGTGTAAGCTAGGAGTCCAGTTTCATTCGTTGCATGGGGAGACCCAGTTTTTCCAACATGAGTTTGGTTTTGATCGAATTTTAGTTAAGACTTCTGCACCTGAGAGATGCTACTTTGATTCAACCTTTGACTGATTACTGGGATCCTTTCCAGGATAGGTAGTACTTCCCAATATCCAGGATAGATGCACTTCCTGACAGGTAGTCAATTAGCTTGGGCTTGATGCTTCCAATGACAAGACGCTCACTACTTAATAAAGCAGCTTTTCTCCTGCTAGAACTATCGTATCTGGTAGAAAAATCCTAATTCTGGACACAAACCTTTCTCCTTGTAGCATTCGTCTGTTGGTCCTGCTTTGTTTTCTGGGGCTATGAGAAGAGAGAAGCATCTTTTCCAACATAAAGTACTTTGACTTAAGTAACACAACTACACGATAGGCAACTATCTGCCAGGTTATAAGGTTTATCACATTTGCTCCACAAAGGAATTGATTAACAAGTCCTATTATTGATTCCTATTTTGCAGATGAAGCAAATAAGGCTTGAAGAGCTTATAATTTTCACGAGGTCAGTTATGTAAATAGTAGCATTGATACATGGAAGGCAGTGGCCTTGACCATTCTGCTACATTGCCCCTCTCCTCATCCCCAACAGCCAGCCCAGAACTCCTTTGGTTCTTTAGTCTTCAAAGGACATGGTTTTCGCATCCTGTCCCATCCTATGACACAGGAATTCTTTATATATTTTGGATATTAATTCCTTATCAGATATAGACTTTGCAAACATTTTCTCCTGTTCCAGGTGCCTTCTCATGTTGTTGATGGTTTCCCTTTTTGTACAGAAGCTTTTTTGGTTTCATGTCGTCCCACCTGTTTATTTTTGTTTTCTTTGCTTTTGGTGTCATATGCATGGTCCCTTAAGGGTAGAATGCAGAGGATGTCTTAGCTCCTTTGACCCGAGCACTACATCCTTCCTGATGTCACACAAAATCAGGTTAGAGGTGTGTGCAGCTGCTACCAAATAAAACCTCTAGAACTTAGTCACGTCACCTGCCACTAAGGCAGCTCTCTCCAGCACACTGTCCAGGTGGTTTATTTTTAACCAGTATGGAGGATTTCTCATTCCTCTTCATCGAGTTCAAACATTTCTCCAGGGTCGCGTGGTGGCTCAGTCAGTTAAGTGTCTGACTCTTGATTTCGGCTCAGGTCATGATCTCACAGTTTGTGAGTTCGAGTCCCATGTCTGGCTCTGTACAGCACAGAGCCTGCTTCGGACTCTGTGTCTCCCTCTCTCTCTTCCCCTCCCTTGCTCATGCAGGCTCTCTAAAAAAAAAAAAACAAAACATTTCTCCAAATTCATGTGGATCTTGATCCTGCCATTATTTTATGGCTCACACCTGTGCAGAACTCACTGCCTGCCAGAAACAGTTCTAAGTCCTGTCTGTAATTAGCATGATTAATCCCCACAGCCTCCTAATGAGTACATATCATTATCATCCCTATTTTGCCAATTAGAAAATAGTCACAGAGCAATTAAGTAACTCACCAAAGGTCACACAGCCAGTCGGTGGCAGAACCAGAATTCAAGCCCAGAAAGTCAGGCTCCAGAATTTGGGCTCTCAGCCTCTATACAGACGCTTCCAAACATCTGACGGGCTCAGCCAGTTTTTTGGGCCCGAAAAGACTGACACGCACTTAGAGACCTCTTTTTTTTTTTTTTTTAACATATAAAGAACAGACTAAGGGCTCAGAGGCTTTCAGTATTATTTAATTCAGGATATGTTATAATAGTTTATATCATTCCATTTATTTTCCCATCGCTTTCTACTTAAGATACTGGTGTTTCACTTGGTAGTAATAACATTTCCTTCTAAAATAAATCTAAATAAAAATAAGTGTGTCGATGTAAGAAAAATGTTTACTATTAGTATGGGAGGTTTCCAAATACAACAAAAATCATAAGGGCCAGAGGAAAATCAGTGACCTTTGGAAAGATCCTGTGCAGTCAAGTTAGGTGAGGCTGTGCTGTAATGACAAAAAGGCCCTAAGTCCCAGTGGCTTACACAGCTGAGCCGATGGCTCACTTACAGTACTTGTCCGTCAGGGGCTGGCGGGGTGCACTCCCCACCCTGATGACTCCACATCCGTACGTGCTTCTGAAACAGCCCCAGCGCGGACCCTTCAAGCTTCTGCCCGGGTGTGACGCACCAGTTGTTTCTGCTCTCATTTCATTGGCCAGAACAAGTCACATGGTCACGTCTAACTTCAAAGGAAGCAAGAAAGAGTAATCCAGTCATGCGCCTGAAACGAGAGAGGAGGAACAGTTGAGAACAGCCGGCAGATAGTGAGTAAAGCAGTCTGAAAGGTGGGTCTAGGAAAGGAGACTGAGTCTGTCTCTGACCACGATGACCAGCCCCACCAAGGGGCCTTCAGCACCTGTTCTCAGAGAAGGGACTCAGGTCCGCCAAGGATAAGACCGTCTGACCGCACCATTCTGTTAAACCAGTGCTGCTCCCCGGCAGCAACTCGGGATGCCTTTTGGTTGCAGGGTGTTGTTACTTCGTAGAGTTGCGGCTGAACTCTGTGGTCAGGTTTGCTTGTTCCCTGAAGCTGGACACAGCAGTTTGGGCTTCGGCTGAGATAGGATTTGTCACTGCTTTGAAAAGATACCCAGAGAAGGGTAATCGGAAAGGAGAGGAATTCAAAGAGAGGGCCCAAGGAACCATTTTCTGGGCAAAGAAAAAAAGAATGTGCAAAGACGCTGAGCCAGACACAAAAGGCTGGTGTGGCTGCAGCCACGGGACTAGGGAGAATGGAATGAAATGGAGGCTGGGGATGCAGGGATAGACACACAAGGTCCACGGGAGTTTTGAATTTTATGAGTTTAATTATAAATGCGTAGGAAGCCATTAAAGTTTCAGTATGGGGGGCCTGATGCAGTCTGTGTGTAAAGAATCATCCCCCCCCCCCCCCCGCAAGAGTGGGTGGTAGGGAGAAAAGAAGTGAAAAGACTTTCGCAGACCTTCAGAGATGATACTGATGTGACGGGGTTGACTGTGGTGCAGGTGGAAAGATGGTGAAAATCTGAGTTACTGTTAAAGGTGGCAAGCACTGGATTTTCTGATGATTTGGGAGAGAGGAACACAAAGATAGTGACTCCCAGGGTGTGGGGTGATGGACTATGACAATGCAGGTGTGATTACTATTGTTCTCTTTCAAAGCATGAGGAAGGGGGAGTGAATTGCCCTTCACTAACCTAGTAACTGAACTCCAGTTCTGGTGTGTCTGCTCCCAAGGTCCTACGTTCTCCACTCTCCCAGACCCATACATTAATTTCTATAATGGGGGGGATGATATTTAATGCTATTACTATCTTTAAATGTGAAAATACATAAATGCCCCTGAATGCAAATGCACACTATCAGTGGAGCCAGCACGAGGTCTGGGACCCTATTCAAGGGCGCGGGCACGTGGGACCAAGTGTCGGGAATATAAATTTCATAGATGATGTAAGGGCAGCGCCATACCAGCCTTGGGGAGCAAGTTTTAAAATCTTGCTTTCTGATTGGTGCAGTGGCCAAGGGCTGGTGTGTCAATGCGGGGATGTTAGCTTGCTCGGTGACTAAACCCAGGGAGCGGTGACTGGTGAACCGGTCGAGCTGCCTTCCCTCTGGTTTTGGAGAGATTAGTCCGTCTTGGCCTGTGATTGGTGGGATTGTAATGCTACTTCCGCTGTGATGGTTAAACCTGTGCGGTTATTTGAAAGTTTCTCAGCGCCAATCCAGCATTGGCCACTAGGGGGAGCCCGGGATGCGCAAAGCGAGGCTCCTAGGCGTGTCAGAGCCGCTTCCTCCCCGAAGCCCTCCGGTTCTGCAGCGACAGCTGGTTCTGCCCTGTGCCCTCAGGCAACCGCGGGGCTGGGGTGGGGGTGTGGGGGACGGAGTTAGAACTCCCAGTTCTGGCCCGGGTGGCCACGCTTCTCTGCACAGCCCCTTTGGCCCCTTCCTCTGGCTCCCAGCCCCGCAGAGGACATTGGCTGACCGAGGGGTGGGGCAGAGAGTTGGTGAAGGTTTGTGAAGGCCCAGATCCAAAATGCAAAATTGTGGAGTCTGTCAAAGGAGACAGGGCAGCTCCCCTCCCTCCAAGGCGCCCTCTGCCCGCCTCGGAGTCCTTCTCTCAAGTTGAATAGCCTCCACCAAGCCCTTTAAAATCCTTGAAGGACTTTACGAAAGGAGCATCTCTTTGGGATTTAGAACTGTGCCACGCAGGTCAGGGCCACTAGGGAGATCACCCTCTCCAAAGACACCCCCTGTCATCCCCAGGCGCTAGCACAACCTGCAGTTTCGTCTTGCCATTGCACTTCATCAGTATTTGAAATTCTCTTTCAATTTTTTTTTTAATTTTTTGAGAGAATGCACGTGCGAGTGGGGGAGGAGCGTAGAGGCTGGGGGGTGGGTACAGACTTTCAGATGTGGGCTCTGCGCTGAGCCAAAGTTGGAAGCTAAACCAACTGAACCACCTAAATGCCCCTGACATTCTCTTTTGAAACATTTATTTGCTTGCTTACTGTCTCTGCATCACACCTCCCCGTCAAAATGTAAGCTCTGTGAGAGAGGGAATAGGGAGGGCCAGACATGCCAAAGAATGCCCAGTTACATTGGAATTTGAGATAAACAACACCTTACTTTTTAAGTGTAAGTATGCTTCCTGCGTTATTTGGTACATGTTTATATTAAAACATTATTCAATGTTTATCTTAAATGTACCTGGGCATCCTGCAAGTCTGTGGGGGAGGAATCTTGCCTCTTGCCTTCACAGCTGTATCCCACACCTGCAGTGGTGCACGTGGAAAATGCTGAATAAAGGTTAAATGATTGGATGGATAGAGTCCTTCATTCATTCACTCATTTGTCCATCCACCCCATTATATTAAGCTCCAGCTGGGTCCTGGGAATTTAACAGTAAATGGGACACAGTCCAATGGAGGAGGCAGAGACGCAAGCAGCAACCGCCATTTGACTACACTGTGATGGTGTAAAGTGTTGGGGGCCGGGTGAGCACAAAGGAGGAACCAGGAGGGCTGCCCAGAGGAGGAGTCCACGATGGAGCTTGGAGGGGGAAGGGGAGAATAAAAAGGTGTGACAGCAGCTTTGGGCAGAAGGCCTGGCATGTGCAAAGGCCAGAGCCAAGGCGGAGGCTGTGGGATTTGAAAGAGGCGAGTGGCTAGGGGTGGGGGACCGATGTGCAGTATGGGTGGGGCAATCAGAGAGAGCAGAGGAGGAGACTCGTCCACTGAGTATCCGTACCCAGCAGTCAGCTACAACAGTGATGCTAGGTTGGTATCGCTGTGCCCATTGTATTGATGAGCAAAGTGAGAGAAGTGAAATGCTTGGCCTGCCAAATGAGTGGCAAAAGCTGAGCTTCAGACTCATGTCTGACAGACTCTGAAGCCTGCACTGTTCTCAAAAAGCCCCTGGGTTAGGGATTGGAACCCCAATTGGAGGATGAAGAAACTGAGGCTCAGAAAGGTAACAGGGCTGTCCCTGTGAATGTGGCTCCGTCCAGTTTCACAGGAGAACACTGAGGCAGTACAAGGGGTGCAGTTTGTCGCCAACCGTCTGAGAAACCACGGGAGGGTGGAGGCAGGACCCAGGAGGCCAGGATGCTGTACTTCCTGTTCCTGTTTGGGTTGGGTCTCCAGGACCCCCTTGCTGAGCCCTGTGGCTAATTCCTTGCATGGGTCCTGGGCGGGTCCACGGTTTCTATGGAGACCACCTCCTACCATCCCTGAAATCTCATTGTGACCAGTATTAAGAGATTAGCGCTGCCCCGCAGCCCTCACAGGGTCTTGGGTGCCAGGGTGGCAGCAGGGGCTCCCCCAGGATGAAGAGGTTGCTCACTGTGCGGGATCCCATAACACCAGGAGGAGGATGTCAGACTGGGGCCAGGGCTTCCCCCAGCACCTCCCAGGTATGGTCCGGACTCCACAACTACCTGGAGAGGAGGACGGGGTGGCGGAAGAGAGACACACGACTCAGGGGAGAAGTCCAGATTTTGGAGCAGTGCAGAGGCCTTGGACCCCTGGCCCCCAACCCAGGAAGGCCCAGGGTCTTTGATAGGCGGATGCCATTCTGATCAAGGCAGATCCAGATTCCCTCAACAAGGTGAGGGGAGCGTTACAGAGTCTTTTAGCTAAAGACCAGCTACCTAATCTCCTTCATTTTGCAGTTTGGGGAATTGAGGCACAGAGAAGGAAAGTGACTGCCCAAAGTCAGTGAGTTAGTGAACTAGAGCCGGTGGGTCGCCTGAGCAGAAGGCAGTGATTAAGATGACATTGTCCCCTCTGCCTTGAAGTCCAAATGCTCCTCCCTGACCTCCACAAAGGGGGCTCCCTAGTCTTCTTCCCCCTGGGCTGTCCCATTGGCCATGCTCCCCTTCCCTCCCTCCCTCTCCTCCTCCTGACCCTTCCTGTCTCCCGGAGGGTGGCAGAGACTTCCGGGTAGGCTCCACTCCACCGGAGGACATGGCCGCCAGGCCCTAACTGTCCCTTCCAGGGGACATCCCCTGGCTGAGTCACCATCTGGATGACTGTGGACATTTTTTGTTCCCGCTTCAGCCTCTATGTGTCTTCAGGGTCCAGACGCCATGGGGGCCCTACCAGCCCATCCCCACCCCACCTCCTGCCAGGCCAGCACCAGAGAGATTTAGGTCAGTCTCCAAAGCTCATAGGGCCAGGTTTTCTGGAAGGCCACACTGGGGCCTGGGGGCAAACACGGCTCTGGAACCAGGTAGAGACAGCTCAAAACACTATTGACCCAGCAAGGTGAGCCTCACTTTCCTCCCCTGTGAGGCAGGGGCAATAACGCTTCCTTCCTCCAAGCCTTGCTCTCAGCAGCTGCAGCTGTGCCATTAAATCACCAACTCGAAGTACAGAGCAGTGGAGGGACAGGGTGATAACACCCGATCTGATAAGCGTGGAGCAAACCAGGAAGAGGCGTAAAGAAGTGAGAGGAGTGGTTGCCTGTGGTGAGGACAAGGGGTGGACTGGTGGGCAGTGGGGAGAAGGGGACCAAGACTTCTCAAAGTTTTTTTATTGTTCTCATTTAAAAAATTTTTAATGTTAATTTTTGAGAGAGAGACAGAGCATGAGCAGAGGAGGGACAGAGAGAGAGGGAGACACAGAATCTGAAGCAGGCTCTAGGCTCCGAGCTGTCAGCGCAGAGCCCGACGCGGGGCTCGAACTCATGAACCGTGAGATCATGACCTCAACCAAAGTCAGATGCTTAACTGACTGAGCCACCCAGGCGCCCGTTGATTTTTGAACCACGTGAATGAAGTACTGATTCAAAAATTAATTACAAAATTTTAACATGGGGCGCCTGGGTGGCTTAGTTGGTTAAGCGTCCAACTCTTGATTTGGGCTCAGGTCATGATCTCACGGTTTGTGAGTTCGGGCCTCTCCGCTGACAGTGCAGAGTCGGCTTGGAATTCTCTCTCTCCCTCTCTGCCTCTCCCCCACTTGCTCTTCTTTCTTTGTCTCTCAAAATAAAGAAACGTTAAGAAAAAAATTTTAAATAAAAATTTTAAGAAATTGGTAAAATATCACGTAGCAATGACAATCACACATACCTCAACAATATAACAGGAGTATAGCCAAGACTGAGACCAAAGTGCTAGGACTTGACACAAGTCACAGAGAAAGCCTACCTTTGAGTCTCTTACTTTGACCTGGAAAGGCCTTTTATTTCAAGCCAATCTCGTTTGCCAACTGCAAAATAATGGTCACTGGTACCAAGAACCAGGAGGTCTCTACATGCTAGCCATAGTGCCAGGTGCTATCTGAATATCTTCTCACTGAGTAGGCATTCTGACTACCAGGAAGCTATCATCGTTCCCATTTTACAGATGAGGAAACTGAGCCTCACTGAAGTTGCAACTAGTGAGTTGCAGACCATGGATGCACCACTAGGCCTCTCTCTCTTTTTTTTTTTTTAATTTTTTTTTAATGTGTATTTATTTTTGAGATAGAGACAGAAAGAGACAGAGAGAGTGACAGAGACAGAGAACAAGCGAGGCGGGGGTGGGGTGGGGGGGAGGTGTGCAGAGAGAGAGGGAGACACAGAATCCGAAGCAGGCTCCAGCCTCCAAGCTGTCAACACAGAGCCCAATACAGGGCTCAAACTCATGAACTGCGAGATCATGACCTGAGCCGAAGTTGGACGCTTAACTGACTGAGCCACCCAGGCGCCCCTAGAATCACTTAGGAACTTTAAAAAATACTGATGCCTAGCACCCACTCACCCCAATCCCAAGATTTGATCATTGGTCTGTGATGGGTCCTGGGCATCAATATTCTCTTAAAGGTCCCAAGTGATTCTAATTCACTGTCAGGGCTGAATCGCTGCTTTATGCTAGACAACTTTTCAAATAGGAAACCGAGGCCAGGGAGGAAAATGACCTTGCCCAAGGTCAGTGGCTGGAAGCTGAGCTGAGGCAGGGCTCTCATGGAACCTTTTTGAAAATAAATAAGAGGTGCTCTCCTCTGGGCAGACAAATTTCCATAGGCACTTGGTTTGGTAAGTGGAACAAGGACTAGATTTCTACACTGACTCACTTCCTTGCACAGAGAAGCTTCGTGCAGTGAGCAACCTGTACAACTGTATGCAGTTGTACAACCTGTACAACTTTGTGCAGTGAGCAACCTGTACAACTGATTCCTTGCCTGCATCTCAGGACTCCCAAAAGGTACATCTCAGTGACTTTCAGGCAAATATCTGGGGCCCTTCGGTACAAGGGTGCAGGGAGACCCAGGGTGGTTCCTAGGATATGGGTTCACCCCTTACACCATGACCAGGGCCTGGGCCAGGCAGGGGCTTGCTATCATCCTTCAGGCCCCACAGGGGCTGGGCAGGCCTCATCTAACTCCGAAGGTCACTTCTGCAGATAAAGTCAGGAACATAATCGGGGGGGGGGGGGGAAGGGAAGGACATAAACAGAACAACAACAGCCTCAGCCCAGAAGTCACAAGCCACCTGGCAGGAGGCAGCCCTCAGAGAGGCCCCGCCTACACAGACCCAAGTCCTCCTGGCTTGCTTCCTGATCATTCTCCAGACCACAGGCTCTACCCTACCTCCTGAGCCTTGTAGTCGGCATCTCCCACAATGCCCTGCTCTCTGGCCAGAGAGGCTTCCATGTCCTTCCGTCATCACTCGCCATGTTCTCCACTTCTGGGTGTCCCTTCTGCCCAGGACGCCACCTCCTCCAGGAATCCATCCCTGACCACTCCAGCCCAGAGACCGGCCTTCCATCTCAAGCCTTCTCCAGCCCGCACAGTCCATGCACAGAGCCCGCACGCGCCTCAGGAGGGAGCTTATTTTAACGTCATACTCGCCAACTTGCATTGGGCGCCTGGACGGGCGGTGTGGCCCCGGGGTTAAGAGCACAGACTCTGGAGAGCCAGACCACTCAGGCTGGAATCCCAGCTCTTGCTTCTCACACACTGTGTGAGCTTGGGCATATGACTCAAACCTCTGTGCCTCAGGTCTGTGAGATGGTGATAAAAATACTGCCTACCTCACAGATTGGTTGTGAGGGTTAACGTGGTAACACGTGTAAAGCCTGCAAAACAGCTTCCTCAGCATCAGCCATGGTCATCCTTGCTCCGTTTCGTCCTCATAGCGAGCCTCTGAGTTAGGTATTGTTATTCCCAATCGCGGGCGAGGAACCAGATTCAAGAGAGGAGCAGAGTCAGGGAAGGGCCCTGCGTCTTGCTCTGTGGTCTGACACTGAGGATGCGGCCGAGGCGGGCCATAACTTGGAGGCCTTGTTTGCTGCTCATGGCTGCTCCTCAGAGGGCCCACAGGACTCGGGGCCAGGTGAATTCTCCAGAAGTGGCTCTAGGCACCTCTCTGCTCGAGCCAGCCGTGGGCGGGGGGGGGGGGGGGGGGGGGGTGATAGGCAAAGCAGGGCATTTTCAGTGCATCTTGTTCCCTAATGTCTAGAACACATCACCGAGTCCAGAGAGAGCCCCTGTCTTCCTCAGGCTAGCTGGAGACCTAGGACGGGGGGGGGGGGGGGGCGACCTCCTGTCCCTGGATGAGCCCCCATCCCTCCACCATCTGCACATGGAGGGAAGGGATATCCTGAGGTTGGCCCAGCATCTTTCAGGTTCCCATCATCGGCTCTGCCTCTACCTTTCAAAGGAAGTATTAAGGGGAGAGCATCTAAGAGGCAGGCCCTGGGTGAAGCTGGCCTCTGCGTACCCTCCCTTGGCTCCTAGGAACCTCAGATCCCATTTGAAAGGCTCTGGCCTGCACTCTCCAGCCTCTGACACTGCAGGATTCTAGAATCCCATGCTCAAAGCTGCCGCCCTGCATCCCTGTTTGTAAAGCCCCCCCTGCCCCCCCAGCTGCCTTTATCTCTCTTTGGTAAAAGAGCAAATTTGCTCAGGACCCAGAGCAGAGGGAACAAGCAGACTGTTGACTCTTGAGCAAAACCTACTCTTTGGAGAGCAGGAGAGGAGGCGCTGGATGTGCGTGGGGAGGCCAGCAGCCTCTTGCATAACCCGGGTGGCCTCCTGCCCACCCAGGCCTTTTCAGGGTTAGGGGTGAGGCAAACCACAAACTCATGCCCAGTTAATTTTTTAAGGCAAAATCAACAGGCTCAGCAATGATTAGCAGGCAGGTAATTTCGTCTTAATCGTGCTGAGAAGAGGGAGGAAGGAGGCTTCTGGGGGCCCAAGGATGGGGCTCAGTTATCAGTTAACCACACGAAGGTTGTTTCCTTCCAAATCCGCTGGCCTTCAGCCCTGAGTTCCCTCATCTTCCTCTCGGAAGTACTCCCGTGGCAACCCAGTGGCCATCAGTGATTGACGGAACGAACGCTCCACCATCCAGGGTCCCCAGGAGGTGTTTCCAGGGCCCTTGAGGGCTGTGATGAAGCACCAGTGTCCTCACAGAGCTTGCGGTCTTCTTGTTAAGGCAAAGCTCCCCCTCCCCACCACTGTGTGGCTTTGAGCATGTTCCTTCCACCCTCTGGGGCTCAGTGAGGGCCCGAAGGTCTGTGGTGAAGCCTACAGCCAGCTGCCACTACCCTGGGGACTTCAGTGTCTCCATCCACCAAATGGGTGGGTTGGCTGAGACACCCTTTCCAGTCTTGAAGTTTTGCGAGGTCATGATTGGATTAGGCCAATGTGGCCTTATCCAGGGTGAGGAGGGTTTCAGGGTGAGGAGGGTTGTATGGGCCGTGCTTTAGGAATTCAGGGGGGAGAGAAGGTGCCCAGAACAGGGAGGGGGCCTACCTGGTATCTGCTGTTGGCACCAGCAAGCGTCAGATCCCAGCTCCGGGAAGAGAGCTGTCCTCTCAGATGGGAGGCAGGGGTCCCTGTGGGGTGGGGTGGAGTAGGGCTGCGGGGATGGCCTGGCAGACCCCAGTTGGCCCAGGACCCCTCCCCCCGGACTTGAGAACTGCCAGGGGAAAGACAGCAAGGCCGGACCAGCCCCGGGCCTGCTGGCTGCCTGGACTGGAGTTTGGTCAGTGGTTGGGGACCTATATTGTGAGAAAGTTAGGACTTTGTCCACAAACTGGAATTTGAAATTTCAAAGGGGCGAAACTGGAGGGCCCTACCCCAGAGTGGAGATGGCTCTTGGCTTCTTTCCCCCACGACTTTTGTTCTTTGTCTTGATAAGTCCCAGTTCCCCGGGTGGTGGGGCGGGGCGAGGAGAGACAGGAGATAGTAGGGTAGTTAGTACCCAGGGGGAGCTAAGATGCCAGGTGGCCTGGGGTGGCCAGCGTCTGGACGATGCCTCTGGATTTGCACGTGCCTGGGGACAGGCTCCTTGGCTCCTCAGACCCCTGAGCTCCTGGCAGGAACATGACAGTCGCAGGCTCCAGGGCTCCAGAATTCTGTCGTCCTTTCTGGGACTCCCGGAAGGAGGCAGAGGTATGGGGTGAAGCCCTTAAACTCTGCAGTCAGATTTGGGCTCAAATGACAGCCCCTCCTTTGTGCTTAGGCAAGTCACTTCCCGTCTCTGAGCCTTAGTTTTGTCATCTGTAAAGCAGAACAGATAAACTGAGGGGAGCAGAAGATTCTTAGCCCCGGGCCTAGCACAGAATCTCTCCAGAAACGTTAGCCATTATTATAGTTTAAAAGAAAAATGTGTCCAGAGTGGCAGCTCTTAACCATAGTCCACACCAGAGGCTTGAGTGCCCTGCCCACAGCTGGGTGTGAGGCAACCCCCCCCCCCCAGCTGCCCCAAAGGAGCCCCTCTTCCCTTCTAGAGCTCTCCTTCCCTCCTAGAGGCCTCCATTTCACTATCTGCCACATGAAGGAGCTGGCTGTCTTGGTGAGCTCTGAGGGCCTCTGTTATCTGCTGGGAGCCACCTCATGTGGAGTGGGGTCAGACAGCCCAAGGGGCAGGACAGAGGGAAAGAATGGCTGCTGAGTTGACGGCACTGAGGCTGGCCTTTGTATCCCTGGGAGCTCTCCCGAGCAGGGTTCTGATTGCGACCGATTGTGTGCCTAGGGTGTCAAGGAGTCAATCGCCAGTGACGATAATTGCCTCTGTTATGCCAGATGCCTACACGTGGCGTAGCCTACAGCGTCCCTGCGAAGAAGGCATCAACCCATTTATCTGCGGCCAAAACTAAGGCCGGGTGGGGTAGGACCTGATGTCATAGTTTGGGAAGTTGGCAGTGCCCGGATTTTGACCTAGCTCTGTCTGATTCCAAGGCCTGTGGCTTATTTTATCTTTTTATTTGATCTTCACAACAAACTACACAGTAGGCCCATTTTACGGAAGGAGAAACTGAGGGTCCAAAATAATAACTCGCTTGAGATCACAGAGCCAGTTGATCTCACAGGTGGAGTGTTGTTTATATGGGGGACATGTATCTAGAAGCCATTGCTTGGGGTTGGCTAAGAGCGAAAGGAACCACGTACGTAATAGATTGGAAAAGCTCGTGTGTGAGTAGTTAGAGTTCAAGAGTGGGACATGGGCAGGGTATGAAACAGGTTTCTGGACTGTGACTCAGAAGCAGTGGGTCATGTGTGTTGTGCGTTTGGTAAAGTGTTCGTGTCACGGTCTGCGAACTTAGTAGCTTGTCATGTGCAGACTGTCCGTCTGGTGGTTCTTATGTGTGCCGGGTCATGCACGTGACCTGACATGGCTCACCCCAGTTGATCATAGACCTTATTTAGTTCAACCTAAGGTGTCATCTATAGAGGTTGAAAATTTGCCATTTTCGTTACCCGTTAAATTCCGATGTGCCGATAATCACGCCCCATTTTGGTAATGGGGAAGTGTGCCTCTTAGAACTGACAAATCGCTGTATGTGCAGGCCACGTATTGCTGGCTTGTGAGGGGAGTAGCTGTGTGTGGCCCATCACAGGTGCCAGACAGGTGGTAGGACCTGGGCTCAGCCCTGGGGGGCCCCTCCCAGAACTGTCCCTCCTTCTCCTCTGTGTTTATCCCTCAATCCGGTCTCCTGCCCAGCTGAACTCTGTACCGGCTACTGGAGCCAGGATCAGACATCCTCGGGTAGGCACGGGAGGAATCTGCCAATGGCTGAAGTCTCCTTTGGCCCTTAACAAATGTCAAAGTGCAGATTGGGAGAAGGGGAGCTCTCTCTTCCTCCCTCTCTGGGGGGTCTTGACCAATGGACAAATGGGCCAAGATCTCCCCATTTTACAGATGGGGAAAATGAGGCCCCGAGGGAGATGTGATTTGGACAAAGTCATCCGAACAGTGACAGAGATAGCTCCTAAACGGAGGTCTCCTGACACCAAATCCAGCCTCTCTTCTCCTCTAGAACCATGGCTTCCCCCCACAGCCCCGGTCATCTCGGGCCGGGGGAGACCTTGGAGGGGGGCAGAACTAGCCTACACAGGGCACAGAAAAGGCTTCTAACTGGAAGAATATGAGGGGAGTGCCTCTGCATGTCCTCACACACACACCGCCTCTCCCACTGATTTACCCGCACATAAACTCCCCCACGTATGTACTCTCTGATTCACCCTTTCCTAATTCACCCACTCGTTCATTGATTCACTCTGTCACTACCTCACCTCCGCGCCCCTCCCTACTCGGCTATCGTTAATTCACCCACTGGTGCTCCGGCTGGCAGAGAGGACAGGCTCCCAGACTCCCAAATCTAGGCCCTTCTGCCCTCGCCTGCGCTTTCTACCTCCTTCATTGTGACCTCACCTCCCCGGCTAGGTGGGGAGCTCTTGACAGGGCCCGAGGAGAGGGCCGTGGGGCTGGAGGGAGAGACAAGAAAAGGGTGAACGCCTGCGGAAGGTTGGCAGGACCAGCTGCAGAATTTGCAGGGCCCCTTGTTCGGAAATCGTTAAGAATTTTGGCAACAGCAGAGCATGAAACCAAGCACAGGGACCTAACTGCTTGGGTGATTGGCTCACAGATGGCCCTTCTGGGGGAGGCGATGGGTGGAGAGAAGAGGGAGATAGGAAAGGGATGGGGCGGGGAAGACGGGACGGGCACTTGCTGGGTGCTGCCTTATGGTTGCCTGATACCATCTCATTTAATACTCAAGCCACCCTTTGAGGTCGATTATGCCTTTTACGGAGGAGGAAACTGAGGCTCCAAGAGGAGAATCATTTACCCAAAGTCCCGATTAGTAGGGGGTAGGCGCCTGAGTGTAATCCAGGTCTGTGGGGCTGCAAGCCTCGTCTCTGGCTGTCTAGAGGGGCGGGGGAAGGAACCAGGAGGAGGTGACATCTGACCTGAGCAGCTGGTGCTATGGGGGCTAGTGGTGGCCATAGTGGGGTCATGGAGAGCAGGGTGGGGAACCAGGGGTGAATCCATGCTGCTCCCCAGGGAGATGGGAAACTGGAAGGGAGTTCCCAGGAGAGAAGACTGGTGTCTGGGCCCTGGGATTTAGGTTTTTAATTCATGTGCCACAAGGCAGCTCCATCTCAAGAGCATAGATGGTAGAAGTCACTGATTTGGGAGGTTACTGAATTAGGGCATCTTGGAGGTGGGCTGCCAGTGTCTGAGCATATCAGTTAGAATGCCGGACTCGGGGTGACAGTGACTTGGGGGCATGGCTGAGTCAGGGGTCAAATGAGTGCCGGTGAGTTAGCGTGCCCGTTTTACAGAAATCCATACCTGAATATCGGGGAGTTAGGGCCCCAGCTGTTGTAACAGCACCCTGGTGTCCACCGGGAGCCAACAAACAGCCAAATCCCTGCAGCCCCGCCCAGCCTCTCCTCCAGTGGGGGAGCCGATTAACCATTAACCCCCACCCCTCCCCGGCAGAGCCTCCACCCCTTCGCAGGGGCTAGGCCAAGACTCCCAGCAGATCCTCCCAGAGGACGGTTTGAAACGCAGGAAGGCAGAGGGGGCCCCTGGGAGGAGGCGGTGGGAGGGCGGAGGGCGGGGGCCAGGGCTCTGCCCGGAGCCTTCGGGGTGGGCATCCTGGGCAGGGCAAGCGGCTGAGGTGTGGAAGGGGAGGATGCGCCTCTCCAAAACCCTTGTCGACATGGACATGGCCGACTATAGTGCCGCGCTGGACCCAGCCTACACCACCCTGGAATTCGAGAATGTGCAGGTGTTGACGATGGGCAATGGTAGGTGGGGACAGGTGTACCCAGGCGTGCCACTGGGGGCGGGTATGCCCAGATACCGGAGCGTGTCTGTGGCACTCAACGCTGGGCCGGGGGGAGAATGACAGAAAATGGCAGGTTGGGCCTATAGGCCAGTATGGGTGTCGCCAGGTGAAAAAAATGTGCCCGGGTACAGTGACCAGAGGCATTCTGGGTGCGGGAGGCCTGAGCGGGCAAGTCCCCAGCGAAAGTAGGCCCCGGGATTCCCGCCTGGCCCTTCTGGTCCCTGTTACCTCAAAACTAGGTCTGCTCAGAGCGTCACTGGAGAGTGAGGACATGACCGTGAGCTCCCCGTTGGCATCTGGCTCCAGTACTTGGGCCCAACTAGGCCCCTTCACGAACCCTTTGGGCATAGGTCCCGAGACATAGAAAGGTGTCTTCTGTCCCTGAAGATGCTGGATGGAGACACAACCGGGTGTCTTTGGGACTTTCCTGGGGTGAACACCCCGCTTAGGAAAAAAAGGAGTTCTTAAGGGAAGTTTTGCTCAGTGAGATGCCAATCAGCAGTGAGTGCTGTGTGTGCTCATGACTTCCTCTTGGTGTGCATGCACCAGTTTCTGTGTAAGTGTGTTGGGTGGGGGTGTACCGTGTTGGCAAACACATTCCTTCGGGAATTCATTGGCGTATTTGTGCCCGTGCGTGCCTGTTCCATGTCGATTTCCACTTGTATTTGGTCATCGAGTGTGTCTGTGTCTGTTGATGTCTCTAGGGGCACGTGTTTTTGTCTCGCTTATGTACATAGGCAGCAGTGAATGTATGTGCATGTGCCGCGGATGTGGATCTGTTCGTGTGCCCTGTGCTTTCTGGATGCGTGTCCTGTATGCACGTTCTGTCTTGTGGCCCTGTTTGTACCCACCTGTCTACAGGTGCTCGGTGCACATCCCTGTGCTGAGTGTCCGTACTCTCTGGTAAACATGATTATGCAGACATGATATGCAGGGTTTTGATATTGCCATTTACCAAAGGAGATTCACATCAGCCACATGTCTGTTTCTCTCTGAGCAGATCTTCTTGTCTGAGTGTGTTTCTCCTCAGGTTTGTATATCTGCTCCCATATCACCAAGAGCACATCTGAATCGGGTGGGAGGTTCTCCTCCGCAAGGAGGTAGGGGAAGGGAGGAGGCCTGGAAGCCAGGAAGCTTCTAGAGGGGAAGGGCCCTAGGCCAGCCCCAGAGGAGAGGTGGCTGGCAGGTGGCCGAGGTCAGCCTGCCACCTGCCTTCCTTCCATGGCTGTGCGGCTCCAGCAGAGGTCTGTAACGCGTGTGGTCACTTTGGCTCAGCCAGAAAGATGTGACTGCCCTGCCCATGGTCGGCCTCACCAGCTGCTCGTCTGCCCCTGCCATTCACTCACTGTGTGACCTTGGGCATATCATATCCCCTTTCTGGCCTCTCTATCTTCTGTAAAATGGGCTTAATCACCTCAGGTCTGCTGGCCAGCCACCTTTTAGGAGTGTCCGCATAAGGGAATTGAGGAGACAACACACAGGAAATGGTAAACAAGAAGCTTCTGCACTAGGCAGAGTGTCGTGTGACCCTGCAGGGACATTGTGTGCTGTCACACTCCAGGCCACTGCCCAGCCCCAGACTACTCCCTGGGGCCAGCCCCATCACCCCTTCAGAGCCTACACCTCCCAGGAATCCTGTGCACTTGAGGCAGAGGCCACCACTGGGTGTCCCCCAGACAGAACAGCCTCCAGCTCAGGAGCCAGAAGAATCTGGGCTCAGATACTACCATTGATCCTTCCCAACTATGTGAGCTCTGCAAGCCATTTTCCTCTATGAGCTTCTGTTTCCTCATCTGTCAAATGGGAATAAATAATGGCGCCTGCCTCTCAGAGGTAACCAGAGGATTAAATAAGACAAGGCACCCGGCGCTTAGCACTGGTAACTGATCCCGGCCCCACATGGGTCTTCTCAAGAACGTTCGGCATCTGTAAGAAAGGGCTGTGTTTCCTTATGACATTTGAAGGGGTCTGAGTGTTGGGATCCCATTTTAAATACATCCTGGGCTGGTGCCTCCAGGGCTCCATGGAAAGATCCCCAGCCGTCCCCCACCCCAGATTCAGAAGCAGCAGCAGCAGCAGCAGCAGCAGCAGCAGCAGCAGGGTCTTTGTTTATCAGAGGCCTCAGCAGGCACCCCAACAACAGCAGCACTGGCCAGAGTCGTCCAGCACCCCCGGGGTGTAAATCTGCGTCCTCTACTTAACAACAGTGTGATCACCCTGGGCAAGTCACTTGTCCTTTCTGAGCCTTGGTGTGCTCGCTTGGAGAATGGGGCTATCAGCTGAACCCAGGGGTGAAGTGATACACCAGGCAGCACTCAGCCCCTTCTGCCCAGGATGTAGGAAGCCCTGCCCCCAGCCTCCACTGAAATGACCAGGAGTTGTGGGGGTCATATCTCCCCAGGGGTTGGGGGAGGTGAGGCTGAGGGAGAAAGGGCACCGACACGGCTTAACAATTATCCCCATCTCCGGGAATAATTCACCAAGTGGAGGGGGCTGTGCCCCCGGGCACCCTCAGGGGTCTAGGAGATGTTCAGCCAGGCAACAGCAAAGACGCAGTGGTGTCCTTTTATGCCCGGAGGTTGGACAATACCTGCTCCAGGAGTTTGATTTTGCAGGAAAGATTTTATTTCACAAATGCTGATGCAGTGCTTTTTATGTACCAAGCACGTCACATACATTGATTCACTGAATCCTCGTAGGAGTCTTAGCCGACGACACATGGCTAAGAAGTGGGCAAGCTGAGACTGAAGCTTGGCAGGAGGGCTACAGAGCGCGTGCTCTTGACTGCAGCGCGATGCCCCTCTCCGGTTCTCAGTGGGGTGTGCCCTGGGAACTCAAGGTCAGATTCAAGGTTTCTATGCAAACACGTGTGCGCGCCTGACTGTGTGGTGTACATATGCACGCGTTTTTCTGGGGAGATGGCCCATGGCATTTAGTATCTTCTCCAAGAGGTAGAAGATTTGCTTACAAAAATATGCTTCAGCTACTGAAATTAACAAAAAAAAAAAAAATTGGAAACAACCAGACCAGTCGAACCACCACCTGTTACAGTTAGGGAAACTGAGGCCCAGTACGACTTGAAGCGAGGGAAAGGAATTTGTCCAAAGTCACAGGTGAGTTAGCAGCAGCAGCAGCAGTAGCACCCAGGACTCCAAGCACCCCATCCCCATCTTTGCCACCTGCCTCGTATCCCCCTTCTCAGATTTATAGAGATGCAGTAGATTTTGCCTCTGGGACAGGACATATTCTAGAGGTACCCAGATCCCTGCCACGACCCTCCCAGCAGGACAAATGGGCCACTGTCTTTGGTGCGTGTCTTCCTGTTCCCCGGGACAGTTCGCAAGGCGTGTGGGTACATTGAGAAATGAGGGACAGGACCTGAGCAGGGCCTGAGTAGATGCTACGGTGTGTTTGTCTCTTCCACAGCCCCCTCAGCCCCGTCAGTCACGGTCTGTAAGGGTCAGATGCATCGGAGCGGGTGGCCAGGTTTTCATTACTTCCCAGAGAAAGCTGGGCCCAGCTCTCTCCACCTTGGGGAGAAACAGGTCCTCACAAAGGACTCTGTGAAGTCAGTGTCACAACCATCCCTAAGTAATGATGCAAAACGGGCATTCCGCATGCCAAGGGACTTGCCCAAGGTCATTGGGGGAGTGGGAACCTCGGTCTGAATGAGGCTGAAGCCCCGGGGGGAGACTCCCACAACGCTCATATTGGTTTCTGAATCTAAACCACCAGGGGTGCAGGGCCTCTGGGACGTGAATTTCTGTCCCTCCTGAGCTCTCACTCTTGTCTCCTCTGGTGCAGACACATCCCCATCAGAAGGTGCCAACCTCAACGCACCCAACAGCCTGGGTGTCAGCGCCCTGTGCGCCATCTGTGGGGACCGGGCCACAGGGAAACACTACGGTGCCTCCAGCTGTGACGGTTGCAAGGGCTTCTTCCGGAGGAGTGTGAGAAAGAACCACATGTACTCCTGCAGGTGAGGAGCCCCTGCTTGGAGCCTTGATTTCTCTAGCTGGAAAGTGGGTCCACTTGAGCTAATGATGTTCCCCAGTTTGTCTACTCCCGGACTAGGTCCCAGGAACAACCTCCTTCTGAGGACTTAAAGCTTCTTCTGGTTTCTTAGGCTTTGGGGACCCAAATGGGAACATCCATTCTAGGAACCTCATTTACTGAGCATAAAGCTACCAGCTGCCCTTTACTAAGCACTTACTATATGCCAGACAAACTGAATCTTTGCATGTATTTAACTGGCCCCGCAAGCCCATTGTTACTTTTCTTATTTAGCAAATGAGGATCCATGAGGCTTGGGATCAAGCCCACTGTGAAGCCTCAGAGGATGGGGCCCATCCCTCAACCCGATGCTTTTCCTGGGGCAAATAGGGGATTGGCCCCAGGCCTTTCCATATACCCCAAGGGCTTCCCAAAGCCTTCCTCGGGATCCTGCCTTCAAAAGCATCTCCCGTGATGAGAAACAACAATAATAAAATAATGGCATTCGGTTATGAGTATTTGGCATATGCTGACGCTGTGCCAAGCCCCGTCCACATATTATCTTATTTCTACCTGTCAACACCCCTCTGACATGGTGACTATTATTCTTCCCATTTTATAGATGAGGAAGCTGTGGCTTGGAGAGGGCCAGGAACTTGTCCAAGGTCATCCAGCTTGAATGAATGGCAGAGCCCAGGATGATACTCAGGGCTCCACCCATAACCCCTGTGGGGCACTGCCTCTGTTTATGTCCCCTCCAGAGAGTCACTTATGTGAACCAAGTATTGACTCTGAACCATAACCAGGAGCCTACTAGGGGCTCTATCACATTCTGTGATAGCAGTGCCCTGGTATGCAAGGGGCTAGAGTTTCCAAACCCAGTTCTACCACCAGGTTGAGCGATCCTGGGCTACAGGTCACCTCTCTGAGCCTCAGTTTCCCCATGTTCAGCCGGTCAGGGTTGGATTCTCAGAGAGTCCATAGGGCCTTTCTCGTGGTTCACATAGCTCCTGTGATGGAGGCGAGGAGGCTGGGAGTCAACAGGTGGCCAGGGTTCTAGTTCAGTCCTGGGATGGGAGGGCCGTCCCTTCTCCATCCAACCATCCAAGCCCTCTTCAGATTTAGTCGGCAGTGCGTGGTGGACAAAGACAAGAGGAACCAGTGCCGCTACTGCAGGCTCAAGAAGTGCTTCCGGGCTGGCATGAAGAAGGAAGGTGAGCCTCGGCCCTCCCCCTTCCACCCCACCGCCCCACCCACACCCGCAGTCTTGGACAGTCATTTACAACTGCGGCCACACTTTATGACTCGGCGACAGGCTCCAGGGTGAATGGCTAATGGCTGAGAGGAGGGAGGGCCTGGCAATCTGACCACAGGGAGGGGCTGGGCTTGGTCTTGAGAAAGATTGGAAGAGATAAACTCGCACTCTGGGGCGCTCAGGTTCCCAGCCGTCACCACCCGTACCTGCCTCACCGCCACGGGAAGCCCATTTGGGCGTTTTCTCTTAATATACTCTTTCGAACAGGAAGAGAGCAGAGAATGACCTTACACACGTCCACGTATCCACCATGCAGACTCAGCAAATGTGGACAGCGTGGGGTGGGAGGTGGGGGCTTTCTTCCTGAGCTTCCGGTCCCAGGGACAGGTGCACCCGTTCCTTAGTTTTCAGTGTTGAGTATCAGGTGGCCCAAAGTTTTCATGTTTTAGGGAGTGGGAACGAGGTGTCAGACTTGACCTGGGTGGAGGCAGAGGGGAAGACCAGAGCACGTTTATTAAGGTCTTTCGAGGCCTCCTGCCACCAGCAGATGCCAGTCACTGGGCTGGGCTTTTCCACGAGTGATGACGTGGCACCCTAGGTGGCCGGGGAATTGTCAGTCCCCCTCTTCCTGGAGGAGGGAACCGACGCCCAGAGTGGTTCAGCAACTTGCCTAAGGCCACACAGCTTGTCAGTGCAAGATCCGAGGTTTGCACCCAGTGCTCCAGACTAGAGTTCAGTGCTGTCTCGTGGTCCCTCAACGCTGCCTCCTTTATGACCTCCAGACCTCAGGAACATTTAAAATGTTGGCAGCCTGAGCTCAGGAAGCAAAAATCCTTTAACTTCTTCATCTCCTTCTCCCCTCCACTCCCCTCCCCCAGCTCAGGCACCAGACCTTCACCCCTAGCCTGCAGCCGTGTGGCACACCCAGCCCCCCGTCCGGTCCTGTATGACACCCCCCGACACACCGCACCCCAGGGTAGGAAGCTGGGACCAGCCTGCCCAAGCCGACTTCGCCCATGCGAAGGGAGGGCACCCCTCCCCGTCTCTGCCTCAGAGCCCCTGTTCTCCCCGACCCCTCCCTAGGACGTATGTCTGCATGCCACCCCTGAGGGGACTTGCTCATGAGTCCTGTTAGGGAGTTGGGCCTGCTGACCCCTATGAAGCAGTGGGTGGTTCCCAAGGTCCCCTCCTGTTGCCAACTCCACCATGGTAGCTCCCAGATCTGGTAGGGGTCGGGGACTCTCAGATGGGAGGGCCTTTTTCAAAGGTCGACACCCCCCACCTCCCCCTACCCAGTTCTCAGTGAGGTCGAGTCTCTCTCCTCCGAGTTGGGTACCACATTGTGGAATGAGGAATGTGAGAGGCAGGACTGTGGCATGTGGATGAGCGGCTGGAGGCAAGGACAAGCCTGAGAACTGCAGTCTAGGGGCCTCGTGGTCTATGGTTCTCACAGCCGGTGGTTTTACTCCCCAACAGCCTAAGGTTTCAAGTTCGAGAGCGTGGATGTCTCATGGTAAAGTTTCAGGCCTTGTGACAGGCAGGCAGCAGAAGGATCGACAGCCTTCCTGGGCCGTATGTGGCCTGGTGCCTGCATGTGTTCAGTCTTCATATGTGTCTCTTGCTAAACCTCCAGAGGCGTTGGCATGGGTGTCACTTCAGGGACATTCCTTCTGGACTCTGGTTTTCCCATCTATAAAGTGAGGAAGGTGATACTGGTGCCTTCCAGCTCTGTGAGTCCAGCTACACACTCACTGATGTACCACTCCCCATGGGGACATGTGTGTTTGTTCCCTGGTCCTCCCCTTGAGCTGCCAAGGAGACAGCAGACCCGTGTCCTGGCTCCTGGAAGGGGAAGGGGAGCTCCAGGCCGTTCTGCCTTGGTGTAACCTTGAAAATAGCCAGTGCTTCATGGCTCAGGGAAGGCAGCTTTATGCCAGGAGGATGGGAAGATTGGCTGATGGCAGGTGAGTGTCGGCCTGTAGATGTTGACGCTTATTTGCAAGCCTTGGTCAACCGGAAGATCGTGATGCATGCAGTAGCTTGGTTGCTTCGAGACTAGGCCAGGGCAGAAAAGTAGTCAGTTGCTGTCACCGTCAAGCTCTGGGAAGAAAGAGGATTACCAGGTCTACCCAAGTCTGCTAGTCCCAACGCCCCTCGTCAGCCTGCTGGGAAGTCCTCAAAGCCAAGAGAGATTCTCAGTGGAAGCCTCCGTGATCCAGAGACTTGGGACAAGTTTTCATTTCTCTTCTTTGATGGCCTTAGGATTCAGGAATTGAAACCCAAAAGTGGTGATGACAGGAAAGCATTTGCTGCAAACACAGGATTTACGGACCGGCCGGGCGTATGCAAGGGCGTCAAATCTACCCCCTCCCTACTTTACAGATGGGGAAATTCAAGCCAGACAGGTGACATGATTGGGTGGGGTCAGGACTAGAACTTGGGTTCCCCTGAGCTGGGCAGACACCAAGCTCCCTGGATGGACATTGGGAGGCTCAGCCTGGAGGCATCTTCTCTGGTCTAGGTTCCTGAAACTTCCTCTTGACCACAGGGAAGGGCTCCAAATCCCACAGGCCTATGAGTCTTGGCCAGAGGATATTCCATGGTGGCCAGAAGTGGGTTCCCTTGAAGGGAAGAAGACTCTGGGGAGAAAGCTGGGGGTCAGTGGGCCCAACAGCAGGTCTTGAATTCTCTCCTATAACCTGAGACAACACCTACCTGGGTCTTGACTGGCAGACCCGGGACAAATGCCCAGCTCCTGGACGGAAGCCCACTCAGGAAGCTGGGCCAAGGGTGGGTGCAGCAGGTACAGGTTGGTGGTGGGCCGGGGTGGTCTGATGGGTCTTTCCTCAGAACCCCAGCCCAGCCCCCCATGGGCCCCGTCCAGGGGTTCTCTGGGAAGACAGGCTCATCCTCCTCTCTGCCTCTGGCCGGGTCGGTTAATATTCAATAGAAGTTACATTAGGTCCCCGACCCTGCTAATACTGAGCAAACATTTGGAAAACATCATTCCGTGACTGAGCTCTCGCTGGGCACTGATAACACCAGCTAACCTTGAGGAGCCCAATCCGCAGCTGCTGACAGCGGCCCTTTTATTGGGCCCGCCTCCACTCGGCGCCCTGGTGGGTGCGGGCGCTGGCAGCCATGGGAGGGGTGTCGGCGGCGGGCAGGGCCACCACGTGTGCAGGGGAGCAGTCCCGGGAGCCGGTCCTCTCCCGGGAGGTGGGTCGCAGGAGAGATTTCTTACCTGGGACCTCGGTCATACCCCACCCACTCCGGGGCTCCGTTCAGACTCTTTGATTTTCATTCTCCGACTTCAAGACTGTGTGAAATCGAGAGGAAGCTGGATGGCTGCAATGTGGGGGTCCCACAGAGAGAGAGGGCATTGGGCCCAACTGGGAACCAAAACTTGTTGCATTCACCTGACAAACACGTACTGAGCACCCACTGTGCACCAAGCTGCGTTCTAGTCACTGGGGCTACGGCAGCGAACAGGACCATAGTGCTAGCGTTCTGGAGCTTTCCTTCCCATCGAGGGACAGAGAGTAAAGAATGAACAAAGGATTCTACAATAAGGGCCCCAAAGAAAAGTGAAGCAGTGTAAATAAAGGGCAGAGCATGAGGGAGGGATGCCACGTCGGGCAGGATGGTCAGAGAGGGTGTCTCTGAGAAGGTGACGTTGGCACAGAACCAGGCGAGAAGTCAAGAGGCTAAGCGGGGGGGGTGGGGTCAGAATCCTTGGCAGAGGTGCTGAGCGAGAGCGGGTGGAGTGGGACCCGAGAAGAGGGGCCACAGTAGGGGTTGTGGCTTCACTCCACGTGGGCCGGGGAGTCACTGGTTTTGAGCAGTGGGGGATCGTGACTGAGTTCAGTGTTAGCGGATCCCCTCGTCTTCTGCGAGGTGCCCAGACGGTCAAGGCGAGGCCAAAAGCAAAGAGACCAGGGAGGAGAGCCTGAGCTGCTTGAGGGAAGACGTAGCAGGGTCTAGACTGGAGCGGGGGACGGGGGAGGGGGCACGCGTGGACTCTGTGGGGATTCTGGACAGCACGTGGGCGTGAGCAGAGGCGGCCCGTGAAATAAAGAGAGGACTCCCAGGCTGGGAGAGGAAGAATAAACTAGCCTATTCCTGACATGGGCAAGACTGAAGAGGAGCGGGTCTGGGAGGGAAAAAGTTTATAGATGGGGAAACCGAGGCCCCAAGAGAGGACTTGATTTCTACCAGCACACAGAGTAAGTGGCAAATTCCAGACAGCCACCCAGGTCTCCGGCCGCCTCGTGCTCCCTCCTGCCAGCTTCAGCAAAGCCTCGTTCCACAGTGAGGCCTCTTGGACTCTAGGGGACGGCCAGGGCAACAGAAAGTCCATCTTAAATCTTAGGCCAGGACTGACACGGATGGGGATGTGCAGGGAGGTGTGGGGGCCCCCGTAGGTGGAGGCCCAGATCTCTGAGTTCCTGGAGGAGAGTGCACCGGTGGGACGGGAGGGGCCCAGGGCTGCTTCTTGCTGTCTCTGAGGTTAGCCTGGAGCACGTGCCAGGCAGGTGGGGGCCTCCAGATCCCCTTTTCCAGGCCTTCCGTCTCCGTGTTCAGGAACCCCTGGGCCATCTCTGTGTCACCCAGAGGCATTTTTTGCTTATTTTACCCACTTTCATCTGGGAAAAAAGGGCCCCTTCTCCAAAACAGAGCTCAAACATCTGTCATCTAGACAGATCCCCTCTTCAATACTCAAGACCCATCTTAAACCCTCTCCAAGGCATCACTGTGTTGCATCCGTCCGGGGACGGGTGGATCACTCCCTCAGCGCCCCGTTGTGTTGGGGGCAGTTCTGGTGCTTCGAAGTTTCTCCCACGTGCTGGGTTGGAATGCATTTCTCCTCATTCCCACACGCTGAGCCGGGCTCTGCCCCCTGGGTGCTCCCTCCTATTCCCACCTCCAACCGTGTTTCCTTTACTCCAGTTCAGCCCTTCAGTATCTCCTGCTGGGTCGAGCTCTCTCCCCTCGCGCCTCACCCGCTCCTCAGCAGTCAGGGGACCACCCTTCCCTCCACCCCATCCCTGGCCTCCCTCCTCATCGCTCTCTCCTCCTCCCAGCTGTGCAAAATGAGCGGGACCGGATCAGCACTCGCCGATCAAGCTACGAGGACAGCAGCCTGCCCTCCATCAATGCATTGTTGCAGGCCGAGGTCCTGTCCCAGCAGGTACTGGGACGACCCTCTACCCACCTGGGGATCCCCCACACCAAGGAGGGGTCTCACCTCCACCCCTGTCCTCTCCAGCCAGGTCCTGAAGCAACAGCTAGAAGGGTCCTGGGATATCACAGAAGGGAAACCGAGTCCAGTGTCATACAGCCAGTTTAGTAGCAAAGGCAGAACTCAAACTCGGGTCTGGCACACTGTGGCACTTTCTAGTCCGACCCTTTGCATGCATGTGTTCTGCAGGCCAAGCAGAGTTTACTGTCATGAGGGCCTGAGATCACCTGAGCCCTAAGAGAACAGATTAGTGCACAAGCAGACAGATTAGCAAACTGGGGCTCAGCCCGTCCCCTGCTCTGTGACCTTGGGCAAGTCACAGCACCTCTCTGGGCTGGTTTCTTTACCTATCAGATGAGGATGATGATTTTTGCCCTGCTTCTCCTGTAGGGCCGAGAGTCTCCTTGGGGTTCTAAGAAGCTGACATTGGGAATTGGGCAGCAGGTGAAGGCCCGGGGGGAGGCCTCCTCCCTCATAGCTGACTTCTTCAGCATCCTTTCTGCTCTCCACCTGCCTCTGAGCTTCCTCCAGAGCCTAGAAGGCATCTGTAGTCCATCTTCCCTTTTGCAGACCTGGAAACTATCTGGGGGGAGGGCGCTCTGTGCAGAGGACAGAGACTGTAGGAGGGCTTGGCCATCCTCAGCATTTTCCTTCTCTTCCCCCAGATCACCTCCCCCGTCTCTGGGATCAACGGAGACATTCGGGCGAAAAAGATCGCCAGCATCGCCGATGTGTGCGAGTCCATGAAGGAGCAGTTGCTGGTGCTCGTTGAGTGGGCCAAGTACATTCCTGCTTTCTGCGAGCTCCCTCTGGATGACCAGGTGAGAGGAGACATGGTCTGTGGGCAGTGAGGGCACTGGGCAGGTAGATCCTGCTGGCCCACCTGGGATATAGCCTTGGACTGGTTTGATTTTATTTAACAAAACACACATGGTGCTCGTGTGTGTCTCGAGCTGTGTAAATCACTATACAAATATTAACTCATTTAATCCATCCAACAGCCCTATGAGATAGGTACTATTATCATCCCCATCTTATAGGTGATGAAACTGGGGCACAGAGAGCTTAAGTGACCTGCTCAGGGTCACACAGCTAGCACCCAGCACAGCTGGGATTAGAACACTGTGCATGCAAGTGTGCTTTGGCGGGCAAGCTCCAAAGTCCAGGCTTCTAGCCACTGCACTCCTGCACGAGACAGGTCTCCTGGGGACATGTTGACAGGGCCCCAGAGCCAGGGATCAGGAGATTTGAGCTTGAGTCCTGGCTCTAAGACTGGTGCTTTGTGTGATCTTGGGCAAATTGCTTCCTCTCTCTGAGCCTCAGTTTTCTTATCTGTAAAGTGGGAATTATAATATCTGCTTCATAAAAAATTAAAGACATCACTATTTGAAATGATCATGTAACGGAGCACCTCCATTGTGCCCAGGCCGCAGCTGGCCTCCCTAAGTGTCACTTTCTTGTATCCCACCAAGATGGTTTCACTCAGCATTTTATTTCCCACGTACATTCTTTGGAATACCAGAAAGGTCCCAGGGAGGCACGGGTACATTTCTGAGGACAGGTGAGTTTCACAGATATTGCAAATGATGGCTCCTGACCAGGCACCCCCTAGGCCTCTGCAGACACTTTCTGGGAAAGGGTTGCTGGACTGGGTCACCTTCTCAGCTTGGAGGGAAGGAGCTCAGGGGCACCAGTGGACGGGGCACCAGTGGACAGTGCCCCAGACCTCAGCTCCTGGTGCATTTGCTTCTCTAGTGTGCACATTTGCACAAAACATTGGCAATGTATGTTAGTCTATTAAAGTTTCTGAGAAGTGAACTTTGTGAACTGAACTTTGTGAAACTGAACTTTGTGCAACTGAACTTTGTGAAACCCAGGGCTTCTCAAACTCCCCTGACCCCAGACTCTCCTGGAGCACCTATTTGTATGCTAGGGTCGACACACTGTGGAAACACTGGTGTGGCTGGTCCTCACCTTCACACTGGGACCTGGATCAGATGCTGTGTCCCATAGGTCCCTCCCCACTTTGGGAAGGATAACAGGCCAGGGATCTCGGCTGAGTTGTCCCTGCCTTTACCCCTGTTCCTTATGTGCTGGCCCTGGTCTCCTCTGCTGGAGAGTCTGTATTAATGTTTAATCCCTTCTGCTCCTTCCCAGGGGCTCAGCAGGGCAATAAGATACCCCCAAGCTGAGCAATTGTTAACCTCAATTTCCCACCCAAACCTCCCTGGCTGGGGCTCAGAGCATTCTTAGAGAGCAGTGATGGGTGGCCAGCAACGCAGGACAATCATTAACATCCCCGCACCCCCTGCCTGCCCACCCCCAGAATAGCTGCCATGTCAGGAGGGCTCCCAGCTCCCCGTTCATGGTGTATAAGGAGCCCATCTTGCCCAAGATAGTTGGGGCACACATGGGAGAGTTGGGGGACACTGTCCTCCAAAGGACACCCCAAATCTGTCAACATTGCTCCAGGAGCCACTTTCCAAGTTTGCTTCTTCATTTGTTTGGGGCACCAATCCATTGAAACCCAGGAGGCTGGGTAGCATTGAATACAGGGGCTAAGGTCTAGAGAGGGAAAGCGGTCTGCCCCAGGTCGCAGAGCAAGGCAGCCACAGGGCTGGGATCTGACTGCAGGTCTCTTGCCCCCTCGGTTTGAGAGTCACTGGGGTCGGTGGCGAAAGCCCTCCACAGCACCTCGAGGATGGGAGGTGCTTGATAATAAGCATCCTTGGCCTCCTTTGTCCTGGTCGTAGAACGTGGACTCACCTGCAGGCCTCTTTACCATTCTCCTCTTTTCTTGTCACCCTCATAAGGTGTGACCATGGGAGAATAGATGAAGAAGAGCTGGTGGCTGCCCAGGAGGGGCTGGATCTGGAAAGGAAGTTAACTAGTTTGCTCATTCATTCATTCATTCATCCCTTCACCCATTCCTTCCTTTCTTCTTTCAAATAAATATTTATTGACGGTTTATTGTGTGCCAGCTGCCTTCCATGCCTTAGACAGTTTCGCCTCCTTAGAGAGAATTTCTCTGCCCTCCCCACCCAGCGTAGCCCCTCTTGTCCCATATCTCTTTCTCACGTGACTCTCACCTCCCTCCATCTGTCTTGTCCTTCCTTCCTAAGAAGTGTCTGTCGCTTAGTAGGCACTCAACATTTGATAAATGAGAGAAGGAACAATCAAAACATTTTTGCGTCCTAGTTTAGCCTGCTAAAAAAGTCTCCAAAATTCCCCAGTCCAACCTTGCAGACAAGATCGTTGAGGTGACCAGCCTGTGACTATTTTCACCAGTTGCCATTTTTCCCATCCTCTGGGCCTGACATAAACACCAAAGCAGATGGTTCGGAAAGGACTGACAGTGTCCTCCTGGCCGGGCCCCTGCCTCGGAATTCAGTCTTCCAAAGCTGCTTTGTCTTCTCTGCAGGGAAGGAATATGTCAAGCCCATCCCCTGCCAAGGACCAGTGCTCACGCCTTTGCTTTGGGAACCAACACCCATGTCCAAATGCTTGGAACTCACTTTCAGAATCCTAGAATCTTACAATGTCAAGTGAGCAGGTACCCTGGAGATCTTCCAGAGTAGGGATTTCCCAAACACAATTGCACATCAGAATCACTGGGGAGCTTGTTAAATACAGATCCTTGGGCCCACTTTTACAGACTCAGAATCTCTGGGAGTAGAGCCTAAGAATCTGCATTTTACAAAATACTCTTCATAATCTTCCGTAGCTGGTCCACGGGTAGGAGTTCGGGACCTACGGTTTTAGATCTTCCTGCCTCATAGACCCTCTTGAGAGTCTGATGAAACTCTGCTGCAAAAACAAAAACAAAAACACCCAGAATAGTGTTAAGTTTCATCAGGCACAGAAACAAGGCCCAGAGGGAAGAGGCAGCTTGCCCAAGGCCACAGCAGTTCAAAGATAAAGTTAGCATCTGGCCTCCTAGCTCTGAGTGCATGTTCTTTTCCCTTCCAGGTTCCTGTTGAACCTTTTCCAGGTTTTCTCTGTTGTAGGAGGAAGGCGACAGCTTTCTGAAGCCCTTTTATTGTAGTTCAGGCAGGTAAAGGCAAGGGAAGCATTAAGCCAGCTTTCCCAGGGTCACTGAGTTGGCTAGGAGCAACTTTCCAGGGGGTGCAGACAGCTTTTCAGGAGTCCCACGGCCAGACACCATCCCTTTTCTCTTCCAGGTGGCCCTGCTCAGAGCCCACGCCGGTGAGCACCTGCTGCTTGGAGCCACCAAGCGATCCATGGTGTTCAAGGACGTTCTGCTTCTAGGTAAGCAGGATGCCTGCCCCAGCCAGGGCTCTGCGGAGGGCATGCCCAGTGTGGAATGCACCCGGGCACAGGAGACTTCCAAGGTGGCATGCAGGGGCAAGGGAGAAAGATCAAGAGTAGCCTCTTCCCAGGGCACCTGGGTGGCTCAGTCGGTTAAGCGTTTGACTCTTGATCTTGGCTCAGGTCATGATCTCAAGGTTTGTGAGATTGAGCCCCATGTCAAGCTCTGCACTGACAGTGTGGAGCCTTGCTTGGGATTCTCTCTCTTCCTCCCTTTCTGCCCCTCCCCTGCTTGCTTGCTCTTGTTCTCTCTCTCTCTCTCTCTCTCAAAATAAATAAGTAAACATTAAAAAAAAAAAAAGGAATAGACTTTTCCCAGTGTTCCCATCTGGATCCTCTACTCAGATGCAAGAAGTGTGGACACCAGGCAAGGAAGGCCTCCAAGGTTAAAGTTAGAGCGAAGTAGGGGTTATCCCTGGAATTGCCCTTGCACTCTGAGTGCTTTCTGGAGCAGGGGCAAGACGCAGCCAGGAATGGCACAAACCTTGGCCTATGTCACGTCTGCTCCCATGGCGTGTTTATTTATTATTTTAGATGCTCGTATAGATCACACTATGGGCCAGATCCTAGTCTTAACACTTTACAAACACTACTCCTTTAATACAACGACCCTAGGAGGTAGGCTCTGTTATTTATCCCCATTTTGCAGATGAAAAAAACGGAAGCACAGAAAGTAATTTATCCAAATATATATGGTTAGTTAGTGGTGGAACTGGATTTCAACCCCAGGCAGTCTAGTTCTAGAATCTGGGCCCTTAACCTTGATGTGTTGTTGCCTCCTAAGTGGCCCTCGAATGTCACTACTCTTACGGGTCATGTCAGAGAATGGAGCACGGGTGATGTGAAAGGCTCCTAGAAAGCCAGGCTCCAGGCCCAGTCCGATGACCTCAAGCAACTCATTCCTTTCATCTGGGCCTCCATTTCTTCATCTGTGAAATGGGCATGATAATCCCCACGGGGCCTTCTCCCATGGGCACCAGTTACATTGCAGCCGCAAAGGACAGGGCCTACGCAAAGCTGGGGAGAAGGGTACACCCAAGGGGGTGTCCTCATCCCCTTTCCTTCCCAACCCACCCAGGCAATGACTACATCGTCCCTCGGCACTGCCCGGAGCTGGCAGAGATGAGCCGGGTGTCCGTGCGCATCCTCGACGAGCTGGTGCTGCCCTTCCAGGAGCTACAGATAGATGACAATGAGTATGCCTGCCTCAAAGCCATCATCTTCTTTGACCCAGGTACAGTCCGCCCCTCCCTCCCGCCCCCGATGCTCCAGACCCTCTGTCACACTTCTCCTGTGGTGTGCCCTACATTCACAGCCTCCCTCTGCAGGACAACAACTGGGAGAGGCTGTTTGCACTCGCTGTTTCCCAGACGAGGAAAACCAGGTTCAGAGAGCTGATGTGCCTTGACAAGGCACATGGGCTCCAGGGGCTTGGTTCTGTCCTTTTTCTCCTTTCCCTTCTGTCCCCTCCTCCCTTCCTCCTCTTCCTACCTCCTCCCTTCCTTCTTTTCTTTCCTTTCATCTTTTCTCTTTCCCTGAAACGTTTTTACCAAAATAATATCTGCACACATTTAAATTCAAACAGTCCCCCACTCCACATTCCCTGCTAAAGCCTCCTTCCCAGGGGGCACCATTTCTGATTCTTTTAACTGTTTCTTCTGGCTCTAAATAAAATGCTAAGCCTTCTCCTTCTTGATGTAGCTGTTTCCGATCGCAGTTGCCCTCCTACACTCGTGGAGGATCTCACTGTTCCCTTTCGCCATTCTGTCTTCTCTCTCCCATCTCCTTCCTATATTTTCAGGGCTAGTTTGGTGTCTGCTGATTATCTTTACAATGTTGTTGGCTCTCCTCTCCCCATCCCATCTACTGACTTTCCACCTGCATTTTTACAGAATGTCCTTATAGTTATGTCTTTGTGCAAAGCCCGATTTCATTTTACCATATCAAGATGCCTGGACTTCAAAGGCTTGCTTGCTAACTTACCTCCTTACATGTTAGAGGGGACCCACCATGTGCCCAGGCATTGCCCACTGCCCTTAGTGCTAGACCCCACCAACATGGAGATCACCTCCGGTAATAACGGTAACGAAGAGGAAGATGACCACAGTTTCTGGAATGCTCACTAAGGCACCATTCTAAAGACTTGATGTGGATTATGCCACTTCTTGCTTGCAACACAGTACCTCTGAGGTAGGAATTGTTATTATCTCCATTTTGCAGATAAGGAAACTGAGGCACAGGGAGATTGGCTAATTTGCCCAAGGTTACACAACCAGGAGATGGCAGAGCTTGGATTTGAACTTCAGACTATCTAGCACTCAAACCTATATTCTTACCTACTGCACACTCTTCCCCATTTCTTGAAGGGTAAGACTTCTGGTTCTAGTTTCCTTGAGCACCTGGCCCAGGCTTATCCTCTGCAGTGCTCAGCACAGAGCTGGACAGGTAGTAATTGCTCAATAAGATGGGATTATTGATGCTGAGTCAGGGTGAGCAACCTGGCTTGGAGGGGCAGGTGACCTAGTATAGGGCCTGGCATGTAGGTGATGCTCCATAAATGTTTGTTGACTGAATGAAGGAATGCACAAGTATGGCTCAGTGGAGTGAGCCCTGGAATGGAAATGTGAGTGAAATTCTCTATCTGCAACTTACTTTTGCATTAAAGAGGTGATAAATGCATTACCTCCATAAAGGTTGAATTTAACTCTTGGACAACCATTTGAATCCCCTTCTAGGTTAAGGATCTAGAATTTATCCATTGATTTTTTTTTCATTCATTCATCCTTCCATCCATCTACCCAACCCTTCATCGAGTTACCTATTCAGCAAATATTGACCATGCATGGTACTAGGTAGTGGGTTTAAAATGACAAACAAGGGGCTCCTGGGTGGCTCAGTCAGTTAAGTGTCTGACTTCCGCTCAGGTCATGATCTCACCGTTTGTGAGTTCAAGCCCCACATTGGGCTCTGTGCTGTCAATGCAGAGCCTGCTTCAGACCTCTGTCTCCCTTGTTCTCTGTCCGTCCCCTGCCTTACACACACTCTCTCTCTCTCTCTCTCTCTCAAAAATAAATAAGCATTTAAAAAATTTAAAACAACAAACAAGACATGCCTGCCCACCCAGAGCTCATAGTCTGGTGGAAGAGACAGTTACATCCCATGTGGCCACTAGTGACAGAAAAGCCACAGAAATCTGGGATATGATGGACACTCATAAAGCAGGCTTGGGAGGGTGGAATGGAGAAGGCTTCCTGGAGGAGATGGAACCTAAGCTGAGACCCCAGGATGACACAGGCAAGGGAGCAGGGAAACAGGGAGACTCTCCTAAGGCAGCGGGAGCAGCATGAGCTGAGGTCTGGTCAGTGGGACCTCAATGCTGATCAGGAGCCCCAAGTCCCCATCATGGATCTACCAAAAATTGGATGTATGACCTGGGCCAAGTCCTTTCCCTGCTCTCTGCCTCATTTCCCCATGTGTAATGAGGAGGTTGCTTGGTGCCCTCGTGGGTAAGTTCTTGAAGTCCTACTCCTCCCACCCCCCACCCCCATCTCCTGGTTGTGCATCTCAGGAAATGTGACAGAAATGCTTTTCTGCCTGCGTCCAGGAAGCTACAGATGTGCTAGTGTACCCAGGTTCCCGAGGATCCCAAATGCTGTCCTAGAACGTCTAAGGACTCCCTAGGTGACCTTGGGCCTCAAGACCCGCTGTCAGGACCCCAGGAGCCAGGGGAGAGCTGGATCCCGGCTCCCCAGAGGCTCCGACTGGGCCCCCCTGCCCTCCCTCACCTGTGCCCTCCCCGTTGCAGACGCCAAGGGGCTGAGCGACCCGGGCAAGATCAAGCGGCTGCGCTCCCAGGTGCAGGTGAGCCTGGAGGACTACATCAACGACCGCCAGTACGACTCGCGTGGCCGCTTCGGCGAGCTGTTGCTACTGCTGCCCACCCTGCAGAGCATCACCTGGCAGATGATCGAGCAGATCCAGTTCATCAAGCTCTTCGGCATGGCCAAGATCGACAACCTGCTGCAGGAGATGCTGCTGGGAGGTCCGTGCCAGGCCCAGGAGGGGCTGAGAGGTGGGCGGGCCCCCTGGCAAAAGATAAGCTTCATACCTAGGCCCCACCTCTCAGCTCCCTCACCTCCTCCCTCTGTGGCCTTGGCCAGATCCCTTAACCTACCTAAGCCTCAGTTTCCTCATCAGAAAAATGGGACCAATGTTCCATTTATTCAGGCACTGGGAACCTAGTGTGTGCCAGTCACTGTTGTAAGTGCTGGAGATTCAGCAGAGAACAAGAGCTCTGCCCTTCTGGAGGTTGTGTGTGAGTACGTGTGTGTGTGTGTGTGTGTGTGTGCGCGCGCGAGTGTGCATAAGGGCTCATGGAAACTGACAATAACCAAAGGATAACTAGAGATTTTGAAATAAGCAGGTAATATGATAGAGTGTAACTGGAAAGGGGTCTATTTTGGTAGGTTGTCCAACAGAGACAGACTTCTCTGAAGTGGGACTTTTGAGCTAAAACCCGATGGATGAAAGGAAATAGAACATTTAAAAGCCAAAAGAAAAGCATTCCCGGTGGAAGTAACTCATGCAAAAGCCCTGAGGCAGGAGAGGTTCGTGTGTCCGAGAAAGAAGGATAAGGTCACGAGATGAAAACTGATATGGGCAGACACCAAATCGGCAACATGCGGTCTTGTAGGTCACAGTCAGAAATTTGGATTTCATTTTCATTGCAGAAGAGTGAACATCAGACTACTCTTTTTAGCAAACTACTCTGGTTGCTAGGTAGAAAGTAAATTCCAGGGGTGGCACAGTGGAGGCAGGAGACCCCTAACCATTACTTGTCTCCAGGCCGGAGTAGGACAGTGAAAGCTGGGACGAAGGCATGACTGGAAGAACGCACAGGATTTGCTGATTGACCCGATGTGGGAAGCGAGGGAAGGGAAGAAACAAAGATGAAACCCACGTGTTTGCTTTGAGTGACACGGACGCTCATGGAATAACTTACTGAGATGAGGAAGCCAGGGGAAAAGCAGGTTGAGGCTGGGATGGTGGCAGCAGTGAGAGACGAGCCAAGAGACTGTTTAGACTTCAACAAAGCTGGAGATGACTGTAGGTATCCAAGGGCAATTATCAGGAGGAAGTTGCATGTTTGATTGAGTCTGTTGCTCAAGCACAAGTGCAAAGCTCTGGAGGGAAGACAGCTTCGTGGTGCTCCAGCAGTTAGGGGCCATGGTGATAGATACTGAAAAGTGGGCATCAGGGAATTGACAGATTTAGCCGGGCTGAAGAGTTTTTGCAGTGATGGTACAAGACGAAGTGGGCTGGGAGGCTAGGAAGCAGGATCTGAGTGAGGGTACTTGAACTCAGGATTTTGGAAGTGATGTGGTTACTAGTGATGGCTTGGCCCAGGGCCACCTGGGCCTATATTTGGGACTGGATCATTCTTTTTTGTTGGGGGCTGTCGTGTACCCTGTTCGGCCACATCCCTGGCCCGCTACCCCTGAGATGCCAGTAGCACTCCTCAGCAGCACAGCCAAAAACATCTTCAGATATTATCAAATGTCCCCTGAGGGCCCCAGATCTCTCCCAGTTGAGAACTACTGTCAGATGATAACTCATTTCATTTTCACTTTGACCCTGTGAATTATGGATCGAGTGTCATCGAGATCCGGGTCAGGACGGGGGCGCCTGACCGACTCGGTCGGCAGAGGCTAATGACTCTTGATCTTGGAGTTGTGATCTTGAGCCCCATGTTGGGTGTAGAGATCACTTAAAAATAAAATCTTTAAAAAAAAAAATAGGATCAAGATGGAGCTTGTGCTCTGTTGGGAGATAACAGGGCCCTGTAATCTCATCTGGTTGTAGAATGGGACAATAATGATAATGATATCCACCTTATAGGACTGTTATGAGGGTTAAATTATTTTAAACATGAAAAGTGCTGTGAAACAGTACCTGGCACGTATTAGATGCTCAATAATTGATAGCTATCATGGAAACAGTATACTTTAGAGGTCTCTTGCAAGCCCTAAAATCCTACCATTGTCACACCAGTGACCACAGCCATTACCAAACCAACCTATACCTTATATGGTATTATAAGAGCAAAAGCATAGAAATAGGGAAGTACAGGGAACACTCAGGTGCTATAAGTAGGTTTGGCTGAAGCAGAGGCTATTGGGGGGACAAGGCTAAAGGTGAGTTGGCACCAAATTCTTGAAGGACTTGCATGCCAAGGAGATTTGAGGGCCATTGGTTAAATCTCTTATATTAATAGTCAATCAATACACTATTCATTATAATATTTTGATCTCACAGCTTCCTTACACGCTCCTTCTTTCTTTCAACTTCTGTTCTCTTGGTTTGTTGGGTCTTCTCACTACCCTCATGAAACCTATGGATAGGAGTGGTAAGCCCCAGCTTACTAATCCAGAAATGGGTAGCCAACAGGCAATGTCAGTATTGAATGAACAGGTTTATTGGCCACACCTGAAGATGTACCTCAAGGACCATGGTCTTTATCTCAGACTCTCCATCCTGATTGAGTCCCCTCTTTACCTGCAGGGTCCTCCAGTGATGCACCTCATGCCCATCATCCCCTGCACCCTCACCTGATGCAGGAACACATGGGCACGAACGTCATCGTTGCCAACACAATGCCCTCTCACCTCAGCAATGGACAGATGTGTGAGTGGCCCCGACCCAGGGGGCAGGCAGGTGGGCAACTTGAGCTCTACCCAGCAAGGGATGGGGTTGGGGGCCCAAGGGGGGAGCCAGGAGAAGGATGGGTCTAGAAGATGGGAACTGGGATACAGCAGTTCTCTGTGCTCCGGGGTAAGGAGTGAGGAGTGAGACTGGCCTTTTTTTAAGGCTGTTTTTTTCAGTGAGGTCCTTTACTCAGCGAGGTAATTAATAGCCTTTATTGAATGAAGCTGTCCTTGGGATGAGGGATCCATTGGATGAATACGTCCATTGGGGCAAGAATTCCATTAGGTGATGTTGCCCATCAGGTAAAATTGTTCTTTGAAGTAAGACTGCCCAATAGGTAAGACTAGCCATTATACAATTGGATGAGACTACTCCTTGGGTGGGGATGTCCACTGGGGGCCATATATACATATATTTCATTCTGAGGTGAAATCTCAGAAGTGTGAGTTTGTCACTGGACAAAGTTCTTCAAAAAGTAAGATTATCATTGTGATGAGGAGGTCATCCACTAAAATGAGATTGCATTTCACTGAGATTGTTCTTTGGGAAAGTTGTCCATTGAATAAAGTTGGCCAAGTGGGTCATGGTCAAAGAAGTTAACTTCCAAATGTGTGATGCTGTGAGGCCAATTAGTTTCCATTATCCATCTACCTAAATATCAAATAAATAGTATTTTTTGAGCCAGTTGGCCAGACCCTTGGGTCTCATCAACTGTTATCCCTTCTCTCCAAGAAAGGATATTATTGTCACATGTCCCATTGTCCTCAAACAAAGTCAGACTTGGGCCCTGGTCTGGGAGAAGCAGCCCAGATCTCCATGTTAAATGGTGGAGGAGATGGGTGTTGGTAGGACCTAGGCAAAAGGCTCTGACAACACCTGGCGCATCTGCAGCCTCCCAGACTCACCATACTTAGACTTTGTGATGTGGAACTCAGAAGGTTTGAATTTTAAGAGACCTTAGAGATTATCTAGTTTAATTCTCTCATTTTATAGAAGAGGGAACTATGTCTCAGAGTGGGGGAAGAACCTACTCAGGAGTCTTCATTTATTCCCCAAACGGCTGGAATTCTCAGCAGCCCCTGTCTGTCTCTCTGTCCTTCCAGCCACCCCTGAGACTCCACAGCCCTCACCACCAGGTGGCTCAGCGTCTGAGCCCTACAAGCTCCTGCCAGGAGCGATCGCCACAATTGTCAAGCCCCCCTCCGCCATCCCCCAGCCGACCATCACCAAGCAGGAAGTCATCTAGCAAGCCGCTGGGGGTCGGGGGCTCTGCCGGCCCCCCAGCCCCCTCAGAGAGCCCCGGTGGTCACTTGTTCACAGTGAAGGAAGCCGTGACAACAAGGCCAGTCTCAGGGCAGCAATGGAAAGGGCGAAGGGCCCAAGAACTTGGGCTGCGGGCCACATCCCATTGCTACCCTCCACCCCCTGCTCTGGATGATGGGGCTTTGACTTGGGGAGACCCCAGCTGGAAAATCCTCTGTTGCCTTGGACAACTCTTCTCTTGCCAAAGCCACTGCCTTCCCCTTCATCATACCTAACCCCAACTTCTTCACCCCCAAAGGACAACTCTCTGGAGATGACATGGGACCTTGCTTGGACATAGCTAGCTCCCTTTCCCCTCAGACTGGTACTTCTCTCCAAGTACTGTCCTAGTGCCCAGACACAAAACCCTTCAAGGCTGGGTCAGATCGGGGCCTCTGATCCCTCCCTGTCCTGCTGCCCCTGCCTGCAACGCTCTTCTCCACTTGCCACCGTCACCCACCTCAGCCATGCTAATTTCTCCACAGCCACCTCTCCAGAGGCTGAAGAAGACTTGCAGACAACCACCCGGTCATCCCAGGAGCATTTCTAAAGCCCTAGCTGGGCTAGGCACAGTGTAGGAGACTGTTGAGAAGGAAGACACCGTTCCACCTGTAACCCATGGCTCTTCCGTTCTTTGGGACTTGGGTGGGTACGGGGGTGATGCTCCCTACAGGCTGTCAACACCGAGAGGACAATCCAAGGTGGGCAACTGCAACGGGAACTTGGAGGGACTAGGGTGGTCAGAGAAAGCACCAAGAAAGGGGCAGACTGCATTAGGCCTTTAAGGAAGGGCTGGATTTCGGCTAGTGGAGGAGGTGAGACACAACATTCCAAAGTAGGGCAAACAGTCTGGGCGAGGACTCAGGTCAGAAGAAGGGCGTGGGGGGAAGGCAATGAAAAGACTGAGCTGTCTGGAGAAGCCTGGGGGCCTTGAACCCTAGACTGAGGCACTGAGACGTGGGCTCCTCGGCCATGACTAGCCGGGAGGATGTTCGGCGGGTCGGGAGGGAGCGGGCAGGCCAGATGGGGGCTGGTGATGCATGTAATGCGGGTGAGAGGGAAGACACCTGGAGATGGCGGTGAAGATGGGTGGGTGCACGCGGCTCAGAAGGGTGTCAGGGAGGAATTGCCCCCCCAGGGCCCGTCTCAGACTCTGCCTCATTCCGGGCGCTGTGTTAAGTGCAGCACATGCATCGTCTCTTTCATTGTTACCGAAGATGAAGTTGAGATCTAAGTGGTTAAGTGACTTTTCTGGAACCCCCAGTTCGTAAATGGCTGAGTCAGGATTTGATCCTGTATCTTCCTGGATCAGAACAGGAGCTCTTGACCACGGTGACTAAAAGGGCCCTTCTGTCCTCACCGTGATCCAGTTTGAGGGGCTTCCTGCCCCTGTCGCCAGCCTCAGAAGCCAAAGTCTTATTCTTCCCAAGGGCCCCACCGATGCCCAGGACTAAGATTGGCTTGGAGCTACACTAATATCTAATCAGGGTCTAGCATCCTGTTTGCTGATGAAAAGGAGAAGTTATAATTGTTGGACTCCTTTTTCTCTCCTCACTCCCCAAGTCCAGGGCGGGTGTCAGGGGTCTGGCTCTTGGGAGATGGACCAATGTGGCCTGGCCATCTGGGAGCGGGATGGTTTGGGGGTGGTTCATGGGAGGGATGAGAAGGCCTGGGTTTGAGCACATTTGAGAAACATTAAGCCCCGAGATGGAACAGTCAGCATGTCATGTGGAATTTTGGAGGCTTTGGGAAAATTCTGCAAAATGCCACTAAGCCAGTGGGAAGGAAAGAGATGGGTCCTGTGGCTGGCACTGTGCTTAGGTAGGAGAGTGAACAGTTAGACTGGCTACCTACCCCCACCCCAGGCTGACCCTTCTGAGTGGATGGGGGAGCAGGACTCCAGTGCCCCCAAATTCCACCACTGGTGATGGCTCCTTTTTGTGAAAGAGGCATGAGGGGTTCGAGGGCAACATGTCCAAGGGAAACCTCTACATCTCCAGTGGTCCCAGGAGCAGCCTACCCAAGCCACCAAGTCAAGTCCCTGGTGCCAGAGAGACTGCTCCCTACTCAGAGCTCTCAAGTCTTCCCCAGCCCCTCTCTCTCTGGGTCCCCAGAAATTCCAGCCAGGGAGCTCAGACTCATCTGGGACAAGGTGAGGAAGCTGGAACTATTCTGTCATTGCGGTCATTCACACTCTTTGCTCCTCTGCCCCCCAAAGTCGCTCGGGCCTCTGTCATAGGAGTTAATCGAGTTAAGAGTTTTCCACAGGATGGAGTTGGAGTAGCAGTGGCTTTTAATAGTAGCAAAATCTTCTGGGTCAGGGGTTCAGTCCTTAGCCCCAATTAACCCTGCCAGCAGGAGAAATCCATTCCATTTAGATAATTTTACTGTAACGTGGGAAGCACAAAACAAAGAGCAGTTTGCTTTTCTGATTCTGAGGACATGGCATTGAAAAATCCCTCTCTCTCACTCTCTCCTCTCTCTCTCTCTCTCTCTCTCTCTCCCCCCCCCCTTCTTCTCTCTCTGCCACTTGAGTTCTGGTCCTAAACAATGAAATCTGAAGGACTAAATAAACAAGGGTTGGGAGGGCAAGCATGGACCCTGAAGTTCCTTCCCTGAGACAGCCTCTTCTCCAGGCAGCTCTCAGAAGCTTCCAGAATCTGCATGACTCCCCGCAGAGTAGACAGAGGAGAGGGTGGGAAATGGATGCTCCTAGATTTTTGTGATGACCAAGCCAATTGCTTTTGCCAAATTGTTCTGTGATTTGCCCTGATCAGGATGAATTGTGAAATTCACATCAAGCAATACTGGAAGCGGGCTGCTTCCTGTGGGTGTGAATGCCACCAGCCCCTGTGCTGACACCTGAGCCCCTGTCACTCTGCCGCCCAATGGGGCAGAGAAGCAAAAAAACATTTCTTACTCTTGTGTGTTTTAACAAAAGTTTATAAAGCAAAATAAATGGCGCATATGTTTTCTAAGTCCTTGGACGGGTGTCCTTTCTACCTTTTCGGGTGTTAGAAATAAGGATGAGAATAGTCAGAGAGTTCTTTATGATATGCAAAATGTTTTTATATATATTAGTGCTTTTTTTTACATTATTGATTTTTAATCTCACATCAAGAGATAAGCAAGTTAGAATTATCAACAATAGCCAAACTATGGAGAGAGCCTAAATGTCCAACAACCAATGAATGGATAAAGAAGATGTGAGATATATATATATATATATGTATACACACACACGTTATATGACATATATGTTATATGTGTCATATAACATATATAACACACATATATATGACATATACATATATGTCATTGCAAATGGTAAGATCTCATTACATATTCCATTAAATGGATTATTACTCAGCCATCAAAAAGAATGAAATCTTGCCATTTGCAATGACATGGATGGAGCTAGAATGCATTATGCTAAGCAAAATTAGTCAATCAGAGAAAGATAAATACCATATGATTTCACTCATATGTGGAATTTAAGAAACATAACAGATGAACACATGGGAAGGAGGGAAGAGAAGGAAACAAACTACAAGAGTCTCTTAATAGAGAACATGGGTTGATGGAGGGAGGTGGGTGGGGGATGGGCTAGATTGGTGATGGGTACTAAGGAGGGCACTTGTTATGATGAGCCTTGGGTATTTTATGTAAGTGATGAATCACTGAATTCTACTCCTGAAACCAATATTGCACTGTCTGATAACTAACTAGAATTAAATAAAAGAAAAAAGAGGTAAGCAAGTTGGACATTATTATCCCCAACCCCCTTTATAGATGAGAAAACTGAGGCTCAGGGGAAGTGATTTCCCTTGAGAGGTAGAAGTAGGAATCTAACTCGGATGCCTTGATTCCAAGTGCTTACTGTGTGGGGAGAATGAAAGTCAAGCCTTCCTCTTGGAGAGGGGAGGGCTGAGCGGGGAGAGAGGGGAGGGCTGAGCGGGGAGAGAGGGGAGAGAGGGAAAGATCTGGAAGAATGGCAAGAGGGTCCAAGATGGAGCCCTAATCTGGGTCATTTCCAGGGACCTGGGCCTACTGCCAGCAACAGGGGATAAGAAGGCACGGGGAGATTTTGTAAAGTTGAGTTGTTTAAAAAAAGAATAAAGGTAAGGACACACTCAAGAATTTCTAGCCAGGTCTGTAGCCACCTTGGTCCTTCCCCTGATAAACCAGGCAGGTGGTCTCACACCTTGGCCACCACACACCACAACCTCATATGCAGTCGGGGGTGTGCTGGAGAGCCAATTGTTAGCTTCTCCTCCCAACTCCATGTTTGGCAATGTGACGTTTACACCACAAGAACTTCAAGAGCTACAAATCAAGGCTTTACCCCTGGAGGGTCAGTTGCTACACATCACCAGCACATCAGGGCATTCAGGGATGGGAGTAGAGCATGCGGGGTGGCTGGACTGTGGATGCCCAGGCATGGGAATGCTCGAGGATGAGGGTGGAACAGGGTGACCCCGTCAGCTTCCCAAAGAAGGGTGTCAACGGTTCTGGGCTGGGAGTCACAGATCAATGTAACATTGGTCAGGTCACCCCTCTTTTCTGAGACTCATCTGTCAAATGGGAATGACAGCTCCCTTCGGGAGTGTTGTCAGGATTAAATTGAATGAGACCATAGTAATTGTACGAGCTGCTGGGTATGAGATGCCCACCCACCAGGGGTTCAGTGAGAACTCTGTACCCAGACCCTTTCTAACAACAAGCTAATCATTAAGTTCTCCAGCCTCAAGAGGACCCATTAGCTGCCTGCAGATCCATGGGGCCACTCCTGCCTTCCCCTGTCCCTTCCCTCCACTCCTGAGCTCCAGGAAATGTTTTCCATAACGTTGTAACAGAAGCCTTGTCCATGCCGCTGCCAGCATGGAGTGGGGGTTGGAGGCCAGAGGAGAAGCTTCTGCGGTCCTAGAGTGTGCTTGATAAATCCATATCAAAACCATAAACCCTGGGCTGCCATAAATTCCTCTGGCCTTGGTTCCTCCACCTAATCAGCCCTTTGCCCCAGTTAATCACAAATCTCAGCGTGGGCGGCCAGAGCTTCACGTTTGATTTCCATTTCAGTTGCAAAACATCAGCTTGGGTGACAAACAGAAAATCCCATAATCTCCAGTATAGAGTTCCTGAAACCAAGATTCGGAGAGGCCAAGGAACTTGTCCTAAGGCCTAAGGCACACAGCTAGTGAGCAGCTGAGACAGAACTTGAATCCATGTGGCCTCACATAGAGTTGGGAACTGGCCCCTCCTACAAAGGTTGCTTCCAAAGCCATGACACTAAAAGCTTTTTATCCCATTATTCCAAATGGCGCCCCATTGCTCAGAGTGGGGGTGAGAAGTGCAAGATGATAGGCTGCATGAGGATCCGAAGGGAGTTCCACGCTGTGTGAATGACCCATCGTCCCAAATTGGTGGGGATGCCCTACTTCCTCTTTCACAGAACCCAGATCACCTTTGGTCTACATTTCTTGCATCCTGGTGTCTTATGTAAACTCCCAAGACGTGGTCTAAGGAACCAGAATCCCAGTATCCCAAGCAGCTATTTGATGATAGTGAAACTAAAACCCAAATCCTGAGTCCAAGGACAACATTTGACTTCTTCCTCTTTTCCAGGCTTTGCTGGACATAATTTAATCCTCACAATAACCCCCTGAATTGAGCACTTTGTTATTCTTTTTCACAAATGAGGAAGGGACTTGCCCAAGGTCCATAACTGATATGACAGTGGAGATTCAAACTGCTGGTTGTCTGACTCCAGGGGCCACTGTGATGAAATCGAAGAGGACATTGATGACTCAGTCACTGCATGGTGGGCACAGAAATAGTCAATGGGCAAAGCCTTGTGCCAAAGCATCCTTGAACCAAGGGAGTGAGGGCAACAGGCAGTGAGATGGTAGTTTGAGGGAGGGATTGCTGTGGTCTGGGAAAGGGATGGTGTGCTCTTGTAGGAGAGAGATTCAGGGGCTAGGAAGGTGGAGAAAAGACAGAAGTGCATTCGAGATCGAGAGAGAGCAGAACAATAAGTTGGGGCAAACAGCAGGAAGTGCACCCGTGGGTGGGAAGAAGGACAGGGACCTGTTTCCTAACCCCCAGTCACTGCACGTGCCACCTTGAGCTTCCCTGTACCCGAGTACCCCGTACATTCCCTTGCTGAATATTTGTATTTAAATCAATTGGTAAACATTCTCTTTACCCAGATCACTGACACAAGTGAGAAACCAGAACCACTTGCCATAAGTAGGAGGTAGCTGCAAAGGAAGAGTGAAAAGAAAGCAATTGTCCTAAAGTGCAACAGGAGAGGATTACCCAGGGGAAGCTCTGCTCGTTTTTCCTTCGAACAGGAAACGGACGAGTATTTAGGGAGATGTTAAAGTCATGTGCTGTCCAATGGAGACTTTCTCCAAAAAGGTTTCAGAAGGAAGTAAGACCTGTAAAGACACAGGCTTTGGGGACAGTGTCACTTAATGTTGTCATTATAACCCTAAAATCACTCAGCATGCCACTGTGTGATGCTATGTGGCTCATCCGTGCCAGGTGGTGGCGACCTCAAACCCTGGGCAACTGGAATTTCTTCTGCGGAAATGGGAAGCCACTGGAGATTGTGGCTCAGGGCAAGGCTGTGGCCAGATCTGTACTTTTTTAAATTGTTTATTTTTGAGAGAGTGGGGGAGGGGCAGAGAGAGAGGGACAGAGGATCTGAAGCAAAGCTGGCTCTGCGCTGACAGCAGAGAGTCCAATGCGGGGCTCGAGCCCACAAGCTGTGAGATCATGACCTGAGCCGAAGTCAGACGCTTAACTCACTGAGCCACCCAGGTGCCCCCAGATCTGTATTTTTAATTTTTTTTTAATGTTTATTTTTATTTTTGACAGAGACAGAGACAGAGCATGAGCGGGGGAGGGGCAGAGAGAGAGGGAGACACAGAATCGGAAGCAGGCTCCAGGCTCTGAGCTGTCAGCACAGAGCCCGACGCGGGGCTCGAACTCACAGACTGTGAGATCGTGACCTGAGCCGAAGTTGGACGCTCAACCGACTGAGCCACCCAGGCGCCCCAGATCTATATTTTTAAAGGATCATTCTGGTAGCTTCATGGAGGACAGACTGGAAGACTGTAGGCGAGGAGACCAGTGAAAACACTCATAGGTGGGACCAGGTGACAGATGGTGGCAGCAGAGATGGAGGGGAGGGAACCAATCCAAAAACTGCACGTCCACTCCTTCACTCACTCAACACACATTTCGTGGGTGCCTACTATGTGCTGTGCACAGGTGAGAGGACACAGTCCCCGACTTCGTGGGGTTAGCTTTCTAGGGGGAGCAGCAGACGGCGTTGGAGCGAATAAATAAACGAAGGTGATTTCAAATAGTCACATGTCAGACTGTGAAACAGACAGCTAAGTCCTTTCAAAGTAAAACAAGGTAGGGGTGTCTGGGTGGCTCGGTCATTTGGGTGTCCGACTCTTCAGCTTAGGTCGTGATCCCAGGGTTGTGGAAACGAGCCCCGTGTTGGGCTCCATGTGGAGCGTGGAGCCTGCTTAAGATTCTCTCTCCTTATGCCCCTCTCCCCTGCTAGTGCTCTCTCTCTCTCTCTCTCTCTGAAATAAAATTTTTAAAAAAGTAAAACCAGGTAATGTGAAAGTATCAGTATAAAATAAAAATACAAAACGGTAATTTGAAAGGACTGGGAATGAGATAACATCAGACTGGGGGGTGAGGGAAGGCCTCCCTGAGAGGTGAATCTGCACCGAGGTCTGGAGGACTGTCTGCAGGACGCAGAGCTTGGGAGGGGTGGGGGGTAAGGGTGGGTAGGTACGGCAGGGATAAAAGCCCGGGTGGGAAGAAGCAGAGCATACTGGAGGATGAACAAAAAGGTCAGGGTGGCTGGAGAGGAGCAGGAGATGACATCTGAGAGGCGGGGGGCAGGACCAGGTGGGGCCTTCTAGGCCACGAGAAAGATTTTGGATTTTATCAAAATGGGAAGCTCTTAGAAGTTTTTTTTTTTTTAATTTTTTTTAACGTTTATTTATTTTTGAGACAGAGAGAGACAGAGCATGAACGGGGGAGGGGCAGAGAGAGAGGGAGACACAGAACCGGAAGCAGGCTCCAGGCTCTGGGCCATCAGCCCAGAGCCCGACGCGGGGCTCGAACTCACGGACCGCGAGATCGTGACCTGAGCTGAAGTCGGACGCTTAACCGACTGAGCCACCCAGGCGCCCCTCTTAGAAGTTTTTTAATAGGAAGGTGATACAATACGACTGTGTTCTTTTTTCTTTTTAAGCGTATTTATTTATTTATTTTGAGAGAGAGAGAGAGAGAGAGAGAGAGAATGAGCAGGGAGGGGCATAGAGAGAAGGAGAGAGAGAGAATCCCAAGCAGGCTCCACGCTGTCAGCACTGAGCCCAACCCAGGGCTCGATCTCACAGACAACAAGGTCATGACCTGAGCCGAAATCAAGTGTCGGACGCTTAACAGACTGAGCCACCCAGGCATCCTGACTGTGTTCTCAAAAGGTCACTCTCTGCTGTGTAAAAAAACAGACAATATAGAACAAGAGCGGAAGCAGAAAAGCCCAGAGGGGCTGTGTGCCATGGTCCGGGGGAAAGAGGACGCAGCCTGGACTACACAAGGTGTAGGGAGGAGTCTAAGGTGACCTCAAGCCCCTTGCCCCCTGGTCTATACACACTATGTCTCAATTATTCAATCAGACACTAATCTGGGCACTGATGTGAAGGGATTTTGCAGATGTGATGGAGGTCCCAAACCAGCTGACTTTGTGATAGGGAGACTATCCTTGGTGGGCCTGCCCTAAACTGCTGAGCCCTTAAAAGGAGCTGCGCTCTTTCTGGAAAATGAAACGAGAGGCGTGAGAGAGATTTGAGGTGGGGGAAATTCTCCACGCCAGCTTTGAAGATGGAGGGGGCTCCATAGCAAGGAATGCAGGCACACTCTAGAAGTAGAGAGTAACCCCCAGCTGTCAGCCAGCGGGGAAACGGTGACCTCAGTCCTACAACCACGAAGAACTGAATTCAGGCAACAACCTGAATGAGCCTGGAAGGGGATCCTTCCCCACAGCCTTCAGGTAGGAACGCAGCTCAGCCCAGGTGGGAACGCAATCTTGACTTGGGCTGTGTGAGACCTTGGACAGAGAACTGTGCCATATGTCGTGCCCAGACTTACGACTGGACAGTGAGATAATAAATGAGTGCTGTTTCAAGACACTAAGTCTGGAATAATGTGTCATGCGGGACTGAGGATGAATACAGGTGGTGGTGGGGAGACGTGGCCAGATTGGAATTCGGAGAAGTGGCACCACCAAGAGCTTGCTAATGGGTGGGATGTGTGAAGAAAATAAGATACGTAGCTGTGGTACTGGTGGTCCTGATCATTGAAATGAGGAAGACTGGGGGGTTGCAGATTTGGGGAGCTGTCAAGTTGGGGAGCTATAGGTTTTTGGGAACTATAATTTTGGGGAGCGGCAGAATTGAGGACAGCTATAGATTTGGGAGGCTATACATTTGGTAGACTGTAGATTTGGGGGAACTGTAGATTTAGGAAGGTGTAGATTTGGGGCTATCGATTTGGGGGAGCTATAGAATTGGGGGGACTATATATTTGGGACTGCAGATTTAAGGACCTCTAGAATTGGGGGGCTGTAGATTTGGAGAACTATAGATTTAGGGAGCTATAGATTTAGGGAACTATAGATTTGGGAGGCTGTAGATCTGGGTTAGAAAACAGAGTTCTGTTGGAGATGTTTTGTTTGAGATGCCAATGACACATCCAAGGAATCATTGGATATAAAAACCTAGAGTTCAGGGCAAAGTTGGGCTGGCGAGAAGTCCAAGTCGTAAGCATAGATATAATTTAAAAGCCAAGTGGGAATATTGCTCAGTAAGAAAAAGGAGCAAACGGGTGATACGAGCAAACTGGATCTCAAATGCATCATTCTGAGTGTAAGAAGTCAGGTCCCAAAGTCTACACACAATAGAATCCCATCTATATGATATTCTGGAAAAGACAAAATTCTAGAGTCAGGTACTATGGTTGCTAGGCATAAGGGCTGGGGTGGAGGGTTGAATGAATAGGACGGGGCATAGAGGGAGGGGATCGGGTAATGAAAAGTTCTATTTCTCGACTCTGGTGGCAGTTACATGGCTGCACACACTCGGCAAAACTTGCCGAACGATACATGAGAGAGAGTTCAGTTTTAGAATATGGAAATTATACCTTATATAAAAAATGGAAGAAAAACAACCCCTTGTTGTTGGAACTCATTTGAAGAGGGAGTGTAGCCAGCAGCGATGCAGGGGAGGATTTCCCTCTGGACCACTCCACCATCCATGGTGAGGGAGAGGGATTCACGCAATGTTGGTTGCAGGCCTACTGCGTGCTAAGTGCACTGACAAGTTCATTGTCTGGTGGAACCACCTCATTGAGGCCGGGAGGCAGCTTAAATCGACTGTCCTTGTTGTACAGACGAGAGGAAGTGACTTGCCCTGGGTCCATACAGAGCATGTAATAGTGGCAAAATGAGATCCATACTGGGGTACCCCTGCAATCAGTTCCCTGTTTGTTGAATGAATGAATGAACAAATAAATATCACTGTGCTCCAGGTGCTGGAGGCATGACCACCAGGTTCAAGCTGAGGATATGAGAACACGGTATTTTTTAGAGAAGTCGGGGCCATAAAACCTGTTCCATTTCCCGACTTGTGCAACGCCCAGCCCCTCCCCCCGTGGCTCTGAAATTGCTCCCCGGCCTTGGGAAGGGCTCCCGGGCTTATCTCAGGGGGAGAGTGAAACTGTAAAAGCCTTTATGGCTTGAGATCATGTCTGGCAGGGGCAGTGATTGTTGCCATAAACCTGCACAGCCCTGTGAGGGCGATGCCCTGGGACAGTTGAGCAATGCCTAGGGACAGCCACTACCGAGCCGGGCACATGGGGCCTGTGGTCAAGACTTGTCACACGCTTGCCATGTTTTATCCCCGCATAAACCCCGGGAGGTTGCAGTTATTGTGATATATTTCTAGGAAGCACCTTTTCCCCCTGAAATTAGGATGTGTCTGCAAGTCAATGGCATCCTGCAATCACTGTTGGTGAGGCCGGTGGCACTCATGACCTGGTTGGTTCTGGTCGTTACTTCCAGTGGCCTGGCTGGACAGCTACACACCCTGTATATTTCATCACAAACAATTTGAGGATCTTTGAGGAAGGGAGCTGAGTCCTGGTCGTTTCCCGAAAACCTTCCGTTGGCACCTTCTGATAAGAGCAAGAAAGCACCAACCTCCAGCTCGCAGAATAGGAGCAAGCAGTTCGAAGAAGATCCTAGAGTCCGCAGTGGGACATTCTTTCAAGAAATGTGTGATACAAGCTTTTCATGGTATGGAGGGTAACACTGTGTGAAAACCTATGGACAAGGAAGATTCCAAGGGTCAAAGTTATCTAGATGAGCTGGATGCTGACTGTGAGGAAGCTTTAGGAGTTCTCTAAGTCATGTATCTCATTTATATCTTCCTTTGTATTTATGCACAAGGGTGACATGTGATTTGTAAAACAATCGAAGTAAGTCTCTGGCTCTTTATTTGTTATAAAATAAAAAAAATCCTAAGTCATAAGAAAGCGTTATGTCACAATTTAATGGTCAGTGTGTTTTCCTTCTTAGTGGTATGCCGAATGCCAGTGTCTTTTACAACAGAAGCATCTTAGGTTAGATTCTACCCATTTCACAGATGGGAAAACCAAAGACACAGAGCACAGGGCAAACAAGTGGTGGAGCCAGGATTCTCTTTGACAACAGACTATGTGCTCTTCCTGATACCCAAGTCTGTCTCAGCAACCCCAGCCTGACCAAGCCCGTGACCCCAACCTTCGAGCTCTCTCTAGGACTGTGGTGTATGTGCCCAACACAACCCCACTTTTAATCACCTGGTCTTGCTCCAAGAAGACTGGACTCTTGCCTCATTTTACAGATGAGGAAACGAAGGCCCAGAGAGGTTGCCTGACTCTCAAGGTCACACACAAGTCAATGTCAGGAAAGAGTCTGGAATCCAGGGCTCAAAATCCAGTATTCTTACCAGCCTCACAGATTTCCTAGATCCAGAAAAGTCAGGCAGAGATGGGAGAGCAAGGCTCTCAAAGTGGGTCAAAAGAAAGGACAATTATGACAAGAAGGATTTCCGAGTTCTGAACACATAGCAAAATAACATAAAATGTCTTTACCTAGGTCTCGTTAATACCAACAAGTTCTGGGATAGCTGTGCGTAGAGGGGCGGCAGAAGCACTGTCTTGCTCAGAGGAGGGAACCAAACTACACCAGGCACCTCTTCCATCCCTACCAGATCCGACCTCTCCCCCTTAAGACCCTCCAGTGGCTTCCCACCATCCCTAGAACAAAATTCAAACCCTTTACTGGGGCCCTCAGGCCCTGTATAACGTGGCTCCTGACCACCCCTCCAAAGTCATCTCCTACCACTCTGCCCCTCAGTCACTTGACTCCAGCCCCCTTCGCCCCCTCCCTGCTCCTCAACACACCAAACCTGTTCTCATTTCACAGGCTTTACCCTGACGTTCCTTTTTTTCTAGAACACTCACTCTTTCCCCAGCTCTTCCCCTGGCTGCTCCCTTCTAATGATTCGAGTCTCTGTTCAAATGTCACCTTTTGAAGAGGCCTTCCCCGACCAACTTAGCTAAATATAGAAGACTCTGAAGGCTATATGGTCTCTGTTGCAACTGCTTAAATCCGTTATAGTGTGAAAGCAGCCATAAACAATACATAAGTGAATGGGAGTGACTGTGTTCCAATAAAACTTTATTTACAAAAGCAGGCAGCAGGCTAGATTTGGCCAATGACCATTGTTTGCTGACCCCTACTTTAATTTATTGTCTTGTGTGATTTCCTTCATGCTTACAACTATATGAAAGTATCTATTTATTTGTATATTGACTTATTGTCTTCTTCTACTCTTCCCCCTAGACTGTTAACTCTAAGAGCATGGACTTTGTCACTACACCACCATGGTAACCAGCCTCCAAGATGGCCTCCAATGAGCCCGCTTCCTGGTATTCACATATTGTGAGGTCTTCTCCCAAATTGAATAGGGCTACCCTGTGTAATCACTAGGATACTGTGGAAGTGAAGGAGTGTGATTTTCAAGCCAGGTTAAGAAAAGCATTGTGACTTCCATTTTGCCATCTTGGATCACTTGCTCTGAGAAAGCCAGCAACTATGTTGTAAGGACACTCAAGCGGGTCCACATGGGGAGGAGCTGAGGCCCCCCTGTCAACTGCTAACAACGTGGATGAGCCCTCTTGGCAGTGGATCTTCCAGCCACAGTGAAGCTTTCGGGTGACCATGGCCTTGATGGACCTTCTGACTGCAACCTCATGAAAGACCCTAAGCCAAACTACCCAGCTAGCCACTCCTGAAGTCCTACCACATAAAAACTGTGACATAATAAATTGTTATTGGTTTAAATCAGGATAATTTGTTACGCAGCCATAGATAAAATACAATTGCCAGCACAGTACCTGTACATTGTATACACAATAAATATTGGCTAATAAATAAGTAGGGTGCTTAATACATATGATAGAGGGACACATTATAAAAATCAACATGTGAAAGACATCAATGTAATAGTATATACACGTATGGAAAAATAGAAATTTAATATACAGAAGAGCACAAGTAGGGCTTTCCTAATCCACTAACAGTCCTTGGACGAGTTGCCTGTACAAGGATTCTTCCAGCCTTGCGATCTTGCTTCAGGGAGTCTCGGTTCATGTTTCTAACGCTCTCTAAGTTGATGATTACGTGATTCTGAGCTTTCAGGTTTTTGCCTCACCAAATCCATGATTCTCAAATTTTGGGATTCTGTGATTCTAACATATTATGATTTATTTAACTATACATATCTTTGTTCAGCAACTCTTCTCTGCAGGCACACTCCCATGAGCTACAGGTTCAGGAGAGAAAAGATGACCCCTGTTTCTGCCTTCCTGTAGCTCATGTGGCTGATGGGGACACAGGTAAGCACATGCGCATATGTGGTACATAGTGAGCCCCCATGTGGGTAGGCACAGGAACCGGGGTGGGAAGGGGCTGGAAGTGGAGAAGGAGGCACAACTCAGCCTCTTTGAGAGGGGCGTGAGCAGAAGTGGCTTCCCAGAGGAGACGGGAAGAGAGAGGGAAAATCCCAACCAGAGAAGGGGGCACTGGTGCACGCTGTGGTCCAAGTGGAGGGAACAGCAAGTGAAAAGGTCCAGGGGTTAGGAAAAGGGAGAGAGAGTGGCATATCTGGTAAGATGAGGTCGGTATAGAGTTGGTGGAGGGGTGCTGGAGAGGAGCAGAGTCGCAAGAGACTATGGCCGGGTGACAGAGGACCTAGTAAACCATGTCAAGAAGTTTGAACTTTATCCTGAGGGCAAAGGGAAGCTAGTGAAGGGTTTTAAAGGGAAGAGTGGCATAGTGTGCTTACAGTTTGGAAAGGTGGCTCAGCTGCTGCGTGCAAGTTTGGAAAGAGGAGAGACCAGAGAGAAGGCTGGACCGAGACCCCAGGTGAGAGAAGAAGAGGCCTAAACCAGATGGGAGAGGGCCAGAGAGAGATGTTTTATCTGCAGTGTGTTGAAAGGACGGGGGGTGTGGATTATAGTGGTAACCTGTGAGTGTGGAACTCCTGGACTTGATGACTCTCTGATTCTTAGATCTTGTGCTCAACACTTCATAATTCTTTGTCACAAATTGCCTGTTGATATCACTATACATTTGCAATCCCTGACCTCACACTGCCCTGCATCCCTCCTTTCGGAGCCTGTTTCCCCTGTTTGCAAAGCAGGGGATCATCCACACCTTCCTCGAAGAGCAGCCAGGGGAGTTAGAGCTGGTGTGTGGTCAGCACCTGCATGAAGTAGGCGTTTGGTCCCTGGTAGGTATGTTTGCCCTAAGCGCTTAACATATAGGCATTGTCAGGAAAGAACTGGGTCTTGAGAGCACAAGAGAGATCAGAACTGAAGAAAAGAGGCAAGGAAGAGCTTTGTTTTCATTTGTTCCTAGCTGCTCCTGCTTCCCTGCTTCTGGCTGGGCGGCTGGCTCCTGGATTTGGTTATTTGCTTCCAGGCACTGACAGGTGTGCCGGTGGGCTGTGGGACTCCCCATATCTGTAGCTTGCTGGCCCTCCAAGCTCCCCCTCCTGGTTTTAAACTCCCCCAAGGGCTGCAGACACCAGCCAGGGGTAGCCAAGAAGGACCTGGTCTTCCCTGGGCCGGTCTGAGCCAGGCCAAGTACTCCCTAACTTGCTCCCAACCCAGCCTACCCTCGAGGCCATACTATAGTGTTCCCTTCTTCCTGACTGTTCTGTTGACTCAAACAAGAGCAGGCCTTTGGAGACAGAATCCTCATTTGTCTCCCCAAAACAACAATATGTAGTCTCTGGAACCACACCCAAGGCTTACGTGTGCTCCCGTCTTACAATGTGTTTCTGGCCAGTGGTTCAGCTTCAATTCAGTTTAATCCATAAAACACAGCTGAACAACACAACTGTAGGCAAACCCCACGTTGCTGGCCGGACTCTTGGAGACTCACTCCTTGCCTGGAGGAGGAAATGGGAAACCACACAAGGTTTAGTGAAGGGTTGAGCTTAGACTCCAAAACCAGAACTCTCCGTCCATTTCTTTACCCACAGTAGGGGTTCCACAAACATCAGTGAAATTAAGTCAAGTTAGAAATTTAAGTGACACGTGTCATATACATTTACCAGCTAGCATTTGCATTACTGATTCTAGAAGGTGATAAGAGACCTCAGAGAAAGGTGGCCTCTGGGGAGGTGAGCTGGGTAGGTGGGGTCAGGGGGTGGGGGGGAGGAAGACCTACTTTTCATTTCATGCCCTTTTGTACCATTTTGAATGCTTTATTTTCATCTGGTGCTCGTAGATCAGAGTCAATCAATCAAACAAACAATCATAATTAAATAAACAATTAAGCGAGCCAGGCTCTTTTGTAACTCCATGCCTTTGTACATGCTGTTCCCTCTGGCTGAAATACCCTTTCCCGGTTTGCTTCACCTGGAGAACTCCTATGCCAGTAACAAGACTGATTTCAGTTGCCCAGTGTCTGGGGCCTGTTGCCATGTCCCCGCGATGGTTATTTTCCATTTGCGCATCACCTCCACATGTCCTCATCTGCCCTGCTCTGTGTCCCAACAGGCACCCATGCCTCCTGGCTTCCCACTGGGTCCCTGGATCCCATCAAAGGGAGGAGTCAGTATTAGATTAAAGGGCAGGAGGAGAAAGAAGTGGGGGTGTTTACGCTCCCCATCTCGCCCCTGTTTTGCCTTAATCTTAACAGGGACTGCATTTCTCCAAGGTCCCCACTCTTGTCTTGGTCTGGCTTCTACGGTTCCAGCCGTCTCTGGGAGTGCTAACACTGTTCCCTCTCTTGTTCCTTCAAGCCTTGGTGTGATAACAGCTCCCCACTGTTTCTAGTCCCTGGGTGCCTCCATATTCCTTAAAGTTTCCCTCAGCCTGTTCACGCCTCTGTAAATACGTCCTTCATTAAATTTGCTTCAGTAAAGCCAGTGCTTCTCTACCTGTAATAACGTTGCCCCTAAGGGGACAGTTGGCAATGTCTGGAGACACTTTTGGTTGTCATTGCTAGTATGGAGGTAGCATTCTTGGCATCTAGTGGGTGGAGATCAGGGATGGTGCTGAACATCCTACAGTGCACAGGACGGCCCCCACAGCAGAGAATTGTTTAGCTCCAACTAATGGCGCGAAGTGGAGAAACCCTGATTTACACCTTTGAGATGCCAACTGCTCCCTGCTTGGAGCCTAAGAGTTCATGGCTGGGGGGTCTGGACACCCGCTGCCCTCCCTACACTGTGATCTACTCATTTACATGCCCGGTGTTGGCTTGCTCTTAATGGCAAAGAGATGAAGAGACCCAGGCTTTGTCTTCAAGCTACCTCCTGTACTGTGGGGAGAGAACCTGGTCAGCTGGGTCCCTCACCAGACTCGAGTCCTTGAGGACAGGGTCTCTGTGTCATTCGCCACATAGCCCCAGCGGTAAGAGACATTTGCTGATTGAATCAAATAATCCTTCAACAATGTCTTAAAACAGGCTACAGAAGACAAGGGACTAGACTCAATGACTAAACAGGACCCAGGGAACCTGGGTGGTTTTCTCTGTAACAGAAGTTCCAAGGAAACCACAGTTAGGCAAACATATACAGAATGAATGAATAATGAATGAATGATAGGCCCGGAGACATGGGTGGGTGGGCAGGATAGAAAGCCAGAAGGCAAGAAAGTATCTCATCTCTTAAGTGGGTATCACAGTAGAACCCACCTCCTAAGATGACTGCCAGAATAAAATTAATGGAAAGCACTCAGTGTGTTACTTAGTGCCTGGTGAGCACACACACACACAAAACCCCGTATCTATCAGCTATCTGGAGGAAGTAATGGAGGAGAGGCTTCAAGGTGGGGGCTGGGGAGGAGCGCCACTAAGAGGGGGCTCCTTTGTACCTCTGGGCATCTATAAGATGGGCAAAATACAGGTAAGATTGGTGCTTTGCAGAAATTGTATCATAAGGGATGCTTTAGGGGTTCCACGACATGTGACCCTAATACTATTTTCAAAATCAAATCTATAGGGGCGCCTGGGTGGCTTAGTTGGTTGAGCGTCCAACTCTTAGTGTCAGCTCAGGTCATGATCTCACAGTTCGTGAGCTCAAGCCTTTCATCGGGCTCCACGCTGACAGTGTGGAATCTGCTTGGAATTCTCTCCCCTTCTCTCTCTGCCCCTCTTCTGCTCACTCTCTCTGTCTCTCTCTCTCAAAATAAATAAAATTAAAAAATTAAAATAATAAGTAACTAACTTATATTGAATACTTATTATGTGCTTGGTGCTTTCCTAATGACCTTATAAGAATTATCTCATCTACTCTTCATAAGAACCCAGTGAGAGAAATATTATTAGCATCCCTCTTTGTCCAGTGGCACAGAGAGGTTCTGTAATTGCCTGAGGTCACACAGCTCCTGAGTAATAGAGCCATGATTTGATTCCAGGTTGTCTGGGCCCAGAGTACCCATATTTAACCATGACCTCTATTACACATATGACTATATTTTAAAAGAGCTTTTGAGATGAGATAATGGCAATAGTAGTAACGAGGAGGAGGAGGATGGAAATATACATTTAAAACATTTTTTTTGAAATGGTAATAATGGCAATAAATTTTTTGAGCACTCAGATGTGAATTCCAAAGTTCAACCCAGTGGAGACAACTTATATTCTAACCTGGGCTGCCAGATCCACTCATTGTGTGGACCTCACAATAATGAGCCACCTCTGCTGGATTACAGATGGAGTGGAAGACTCGAATATTTACAGGACCAGCTGGGCTATGTTGGTGAGTGAGGCGGGCCTGGGTGTAGTGCAACAGGGGGTGGTGGGGACTATGGCAAAATGGGAATGGAATGCACACAGTGACTGGGAGCAGCCATCCCTCAACTCTGGGCACGTGAAACTGAGGGCCCAGTAACGGCAGACCTTCCAAGAGAAGCCGGACATCCACCATTCACAGCAACAAATTTAGTGAAAACAAAACAAAAGCACCAGGTGCATGAAACAAAACTTATCTATGGGTCAAACCCAGTTCCCTGCCCACTATGCCCATGTGCTGTTAAAAAAAGTCACTATTTGAAATTATGGCATACTCATACAATGGGACAGAATACGGCAATGAGAATGAATGAGCCCTAGCCATAAAAATTATGGATGAATCTCAAACATAATTCAGACACAAACGAACACCCCCTGTACATTCCAATTCCTTTTTTTTTTTTATTAAAAAATGTGTAATGTTGGGGCACCTGGGTGGCTCAGTCGGTTAAGCGTCCGACTTTGGCTCAGGTCATGATCTCACAGCTTGTGAGTTCGAGCCCCACATCGGGCTCCATGCTGACAGCTCAGAGCCTGGAGCCTGCTTCGGATTCTGTGTCTCCCTCTCTCTCTGTCCCTCCCCTGCTCACATGCTCTCTCTCTCTCTCAAAAATAAATAAACATTAAAAAAATGTTTAATGTTTATTTATTTTTTTGGGGGGGGGGAGGGGCAGGGAGAGAGGAAGAGAAAGAATCCAAAGCAGGCTCCAGGCTCTGAGCTGTCAGCACGGAGCCCGATGCGGGGCTCGAACTCATGAACCATGGGATCATGACCTGAGCTGAAGTCGGACGCTTAACCGCCTGAGCCACCCAGGCACTCCTGTACATTCCAATTTCTATAAAGTTCAACAACAGAGCAAATTCATGGAGGCTGTTAGGAGTCAGGACTGTGGTTACTCTTGTCAAGGGTAGTGAGCAGCCGAAAGCACAAGCGGGGCTTCTAGGGGGCTGGCCGGGTTCCAGTCCTTCATCTGGGCGCCAGTGACAAGGTGGTGATGGTGCTCTCTTTGTGATGATTATTGAGCTAACGTGGGCTTTGTGCATTTTAAAAACGTGTATTTTTTATTTTTTTTAATGTTTTTTTTTTTTTTTGAGACAGAGAGACAGAGCATGAATGGGGGAGGGGCAGAGAGAGAGGGAGACACAGAATTGGAAGCAGGCTCCAGGCTCTGAGCTGTCAGCCCAGAGCCCGACGCAGGGCTTGAACTCACGAACCGTGAGATCACGACCTGAGCCGAAGTCGGACGCTCAACCGACTGAGCCACCCAGGCGCCCCAAAACGTGTATTTTTTAAATGACATAAAAATTTCAAAGCACACATGCACACAGATTGTTACCATTTGGAAATACTTGTCTGGATGGAGCAGGATTGCATTTTGATATGAAGGAAACCAAATGCTGGAATAGTTGGATTTGGGAGGCTGGCTTCCCTGGATTTGGGAGGCCTGCAGGAGGTGTCTGCTGGCTCTTTGATGGATAAACGCAAATAAAGCAATCGTCAGGTGTGCCCTGTCTTGAAATTAAGGTGTTTAATAAGACGCCTTTGTTTTTCTCAATGATTGCTTTGTATATCCGTGCTGAGAATCATGTCTGTTTCGTTCGTCTGGTTTACCCAAGTTCTCAGGTGTTTGAAGTTATAAAAATAACTTTGTACACATTTTACATATCAGGCTTTCATGGGAAGCTTAAGGTTCTAAAATGCTGCCTCTCAGAAGCAGGCTCCACAAGGCAGGATGGCTTCGGGGGTGATTCACCCACGGGGATGGGTGGCCCGGGAGTGGCGGCACTTGAGGACGGAGGGAGCACGCAGGAGTCACCGCAGCCATTTCTCCAAGGGCGTGTCTCCATTTACAAAGGGCCTTTTCATCTTTCGTCATCCCTTCAGCAAACATGTCCAAGTGCCCACTCTGTGCCAGGTTACAGGGTGTAACGTTCGTCCAATAATCACAAAGACGGAGCTACCAACAGTGGCAACAGTCGTGAGAGCACGGGCCGGAGACCCTTGCTGGTCTCTGCCCTGCCCCCAAGCCACCCAAACCCGCCCCTTCTCACAACCCCACTTGGCCACCCTGGCCTGGTCTTCACCATCCCCAACTCTGCAGTCGCCACCTCGCTGCTCTCCCTGCCCCACTCGGACCCCTAAATCCATTCCCCACAGTGTTTTTTTATAAAGAACAAATCAGAAGACCTCACCTCTACCCTACCCCCAACTCGAGAATTATACCCACACCCACGCCGTACAGAGTGACACATCTCCTCCCCACCAGCCCTGTGTGGGCCCTGATCACCTCGGCTCTCCTCTCTGCCTCCCTCCAGGCATGCGGATCCTGCCTCAGGGCCTTTGCACTTGCCCTTCCCTCTGCCTGGATTCCTCTTCTCCCCCATCTTTAAACGGCTACTGTTTCTCATGATTCAAATGTTGCCACAAATGTCACCCACCCCCAAGCAACTGGCAACATAGGAGACTCTTTGGCTGGGTGTTGTGTACTGCCTGAATTTTGTACCATGTGCCTGTTCAAATAAATTGTTAGTTCAAATCCAAGTGTCTCCTTGGAGAGGCTTTTCTGGAAAACAATCTTCCCCGCTAGAATCTTCCCTTATGAAGTACTAATTGCCTTGGCTTTTTTGTTTGTTTTGTTCTGTTTTTAATCTCTTTTTAGTTTATTGTCTATTTCCCCTTCATGAGAACATGGACTTTACCTTGTCTTACCTGCTATCCACTATAGTCCTGGCCCATAGTAGGTGCTCAATAAATATTTATTGAATAAGTGACCAAAAGAAGGGAGGCTGGGAGGGAAGGAAGGATGCCTGAGACAGTAATGGAGATTTAACCCGACAGAGCTGGGGGTGGGAGGCTTGGGCTTAGCTCCAAGCAAGGGGAACGGTTGGCAGTCAGAGGGCTTCGAGAAAGCTGGGCTGATGGGACTGGAGACGAGAAGGCCAGGGTGTAAGGCAGGCAAGATACCCATTTTACAGATCAGGAATCGGAGACTCAGCAAGGGTAAGAGACTTAACCAAGTCATCCAGTAGGCAAGGGTCTGGGTTTAGAATTCAGGTCCCAACTCAAGGTCAAATAAAACCTCACAGTGATTGAACATGTGTATGTACTAACGTATGAGATGGGTAGTATTATCATTTCCGCATTTGACTAATGAAGAAACTGAAGCACAGAGAGATTGAGCAACTTGCCCTAGGCCATCCAGCTTGGCAGTAGCCAAGCCTAAGGCCTTTCCCTGGCTCCCAGTGGTTCCCAGTTTCCACCTCCCGATTCTCCCACAGCCTCTGGCCTCACACAAAGTTCCAGTCTGGACACGGAGGGGCTGTGAGTTTAAACACTGACCCTCTCTGGAGCTTGGGGCAACGCCAGAAACCTTCCAGGACGTGGGTTCCCCTAACTCCAAACCAAAAGACAGTACAACTAGCCCTACCTTTAGGGCTGCTGGGAGAAAAAAAGTGATAAAAAATAATTATAGGACTAGTAAGTGATAAAAATAATTGTAGGGCTCCTGGCAAACAGCCTGAGCTATAGAGATACTGACTAACGACAGCAGGAATTTATGGCCCTGTGGGCCCAGTCTTTTAGAGGCTGGGGTGATAGGAGCCGGGGTCATGAGTGGGGTCATAGGCAGAAAACTCCCAGCAGCCCCTTCCTATCCTAGCAGCCCCGGCAGGGAAGCAGAGGAAGCAGAGCTGAGCGCTCAAGAGCACAACCTCTGAAGCCAACACGTCGCAAGCTAGCTGTCAACTCTCCTCTGCCTCAGTTTCTCTAACCCGCAAAAGTGTCCAGCGGCGGCACCTGGCACCCAGGGCTGTGAGGAGCACTAACTGAGGAAACTACTAGAAGGGCACCGATACAGCGCAATTGCTAAGTGATCCTTCTCAGAAAATGCTCCGCACACGCGCACTACACCTGCTTGCGGTTTTACAGTCTGGTTTTTAAATAGACCCAACAAGATATTGTAGGCAGCTTTCCACGTCTGCAAGCTCGTTTCTGAAAGTAAGGTTTTAAGGGCTGAGCAGCTCACTCACTCTAGAGCCCCCTCCTCGCTGCGGATCCACACTGCGCCCTCTAGAGGCTGTTTATTTTCTGCCTGTGTCTGTCCTAAGAGCTTTCTGCAGATCCCTAAGGCAATCCTAAGGCATTGAAACCAGGGCTCACGGACAGCAAGGCACTCAACCGGGGTCTCAAAGCTGGGCCGCAAAGTCTAACATTTAGACTCCAGAGGCAGAACTCAAGACTGAGAAGCGCTGAGAAATTCAAAAGGGTTTAGAGTCAGGGGGACATGACTTTGAATTCCCGTTCTGCCAGTACTTACTGTCATCTTGGGTCAGCGCCTTAATCTCCAAAACATCAGTTTTCTCATCTGTAAAACGGGACTGCTGATAGCCATCACACAGCGTTGCCACAGAGACTGCTCCAATCTGGCAAATAGCTGCTGTTTCTGGAACGGTAATGCGTGTGGGGCTCCGTGTTAGGTGCTTTTCAGACAGTATTTCATTTAACTAATAAGCACAGGCAAAGCACCTTGCAGGCAAACAGCAATGTTGGCTCTCCTTGAATGAGCATTTCATAAGGGCAGGGGCTATGGCTGTTTTGCTCCCTGTGTGACTTCAAGGTCGAAAACAGTGCCAGGTGCACAGTAGATACTCAACAAAAATTGTTGAATGAATAAAGGACTCGAATGTAGCCGAGATCAGTGACAAAAGGGCTCTGTTACTTACTGGGTAGGTGTAAAGACTCAAGCCTCTACACCTCTGAACTTCAGTTTTCTCCTGGGTCTAATGGGTACAATGACACTGGCAGCATTTATTGAGCACCAACTGTGTGCTGGGCCCTGTTCTAAGTGGCTTATATCTCCAAGTGGTAATACCCCCTTTAAACCTTACAACACTCTTTGAGGTACTATGATTAGCCCATATTAAAGTTAAACTAGCAGAGGCTCAGGGAGATTGTCACTTGGCTAAGGTCTCATGAATAGAAGAGGTGGAGCTGGAATTCAAATCCCCAAGGCCTCTGATGCACCTGCAGAGTGCACCTGCTGAACACTTCTATAGTGCCTTTCTTTATTATTATTATTATTATTATTTTATTAAAAATTTTTAAGTTTATTTATTTATTTTGAGAAAGAGAGAGAGCAAGCAGGGGATGGGCAGAGAGAGAGGGAGAGAGAGGATCCCAAGCAGGCTCCACGCTGTCAGCACGGAGCCCGATGCAGGGCTCAAATTCATGAACCATGAGATCATGACGAGAGCCAAAACCAAGAGTTGGATGCTTAAATGACTGAGTCACCCAGGTGCCCCTATAGTGCCTTTCTAAGAGTGACCCTTCCCCCCCCCCAGCAGCAGTAGAAAGAGTAAATACACGGAGGTATATTCGTAGAGGGGAAATACTACACAGTAATGAAAAAGAGTAAATTACCAGTAACTGCAACAACGTGAGGGAATCGTACAAGTACGTCGAAAGGAGCCAGCTGCGAAAGATACTAGAGTTGCCAGATAAAATACAAGATATTCAGGTGAATTTTCATTCCAGGTAAACAATTAATTTTTTTTAGCATAAATATTTCCCAGGGGAAATTCCAACTTAATTGGCATTCTGGATTTTTATGTGCTAAACGTGGCAACTCTAAATATTATGTATGTGTGATTCCACTTACACGAAGTTCAAAAGCAAGCAAAAGGAATAAATGGTGCTAGAAGTTAGGATAGCAGTTGCCAGGGGTGGAGTAAGTAGAAAAGTTGTAAGACAAGTTATGTATCAAGGCACCTGGGAGGCTCAGTTGGTTGAGTGTCCTGCTCTTGATTTCGGCTCAGGTCATGATCCCACAATTTCTCTCTCTGCCCCTCTCCTGCTCATGCTCTCTTTCAAAATAAATAAATAGACTTAAAACAAAAAAGCTTTTTAAAAAAAGCGCTGTATATCTTGATCTGGACGGGAGGTTACCTGTGTATACACACTTGTAACAATTCACCAAGCTGTATACTTAATATTTGTACATTTTACAAGTTTTGTGAATTGTGACTCCTTAAAAAAAAAGGTTTAAAAATTTTAAAGAGCAGTACACCCTATTTAAACAATCTTTAGTAAGAGTATCTGATGGGGTGCTCAAAAGGGTAAAATGAGATAATATCTTAGCACGTTTTAGGAGCTCATATTAAGAACTCAATGAATGGAAGCCACTGTTAAAAGTGACAACATTCATGTTATTATCACCCCCTTTTGTGATTTTCTCTATTGCAGATTGATTGGAGTGCCCTCAAGTGTCTACATTTTGTCATAGCGCCTCAGTTACTGCAAAGAATACCCTTTACCCAAGTTTGGAGTCTCAATTCTGAAGGGCAGTGCTTTGCTTTTGCTCCAGAAAGCAGAAGAAAGTACCCAAATTCACATCAGACCAAGGCTCCCAAGTCCAACTCTAGCCCTGCCCGTGGTAGTCCCCTGAAGTTTGTGAGAAGACAGGCAGAAGGGGACGCACAGGGCCCTATATTTCACTGTCCGAGCACAATTGCAAACATCTTGTTCCCAGGAACTCACATGATCATATTTGAAAGCAGCATTGGACAGGCTACACAAGCTTTCATGTCAACAATCACGGCCGCTTCCATGTGGGTGCTTTCAGTGGGTGCTTCCTATGTGCCAGATACCGTGCAAGGAAGGAGATATATGTCCATTTTCCCCCCTTTTAATCCTTAAAATGACCTGTGAGGCACAGATTGTTTGTAGCCTGCTTTTTTCCTCTTAAGAGTATGCCTTGGGCATCTTTCCATGTCAATAAATATAGCTGTGGCGGTAGGTACTTGATTCAAAGGCTGAGAAACTTAAACAGTCAGCAGCCACTGCCCAGGTAAAGATCAATAATAGTTAACATTTATTGAGTGCTTTATTACACACCAGGCCCTACGCTAATTGTTTAACACGAACTATCTTTCATTTGATCCTAGAGCAATCTGGAGGTAGCTGCTAGTATTATTCAGATGAGGAATCTGAAGCTCAAAGAAGTAAAGGAACCATCCAAGGTCAGACAGCTGGTGTAAACGGCAGAGCTGGGATTCAAACCCAGGTGGGTCTGATTCTGGTGCTGGGCTCTCCACCAGCATATGGGAAGGACAATATGGGGGAGAACACAAGGGAAGGTCCCAGAGTGGAGAAAGGAGCCACTGACAAATCCTGAAGGCAGAAAGGCAGTGTAGACCGAGGCCGGGGGAGAGGCAATTTCTGAAAAGCCCTAGATCACCATGGAAGGGATGGAAGGCTTCCTGGAGGTGATATCATTTCGACTGACTCTATGTCTCCAGCCAAGAAAGGAGGGCTTTTAATAACTCCCAGCCCTTGAGTGGTTTCACATCAGACACACATGGCTTCACATACTAATTATGCCACTCTCTAGTTGAAACACACACACACACACACACACAATATTGAGGTATCATTGATGTACAATAAGCAACTCCTATTTAAACTGCATGATTTGCGCCACCTAGGCGGCTTAGTCGGTTAAACATCTGACTTTTGATTTTGGCTCAGGTCATGATCCCATGATTCGTGGGTTCAATCCCCACGATGGGCTCCGTGCTGACAGTGCAGAGCCTCCTTGCTCTGCACTCCTTGCAGGGCCCGTGCTGACAGTGCAGAGGGATTCTCTCTGGGTTCTTTCTCTCCCTTTCTCTCTCCCTCTCTTTCTGCCCTCCCTCCCCCTCAAAATAAACATTGAAAAATTGCATGATTTGATGAATTTTGACATATGTACATACCCATGAACCTACCACCACAATCAAGATGATGAATATCTCCATCACCCCGAAAGCTTTCCGGGGCCCCTGTGTAAGCTATCTCCTCCTAACCACACACACCCCACTCCCAACCCCATGCCACCATGGTAACCATGGAGTACTTTATTTTCACTCTAGATCACTTTAAATTTTCTGCAATTTTATAGAAATGGAATCATACAACGTGTACTCTTTTCATCTGGCTTCCTTCATTGGGCATCATTATTTTGAGATTCACCCAGGTTGTTACACACATCCATAGTTTGTTCCTCTTCATTGTTCTTTTTACTTATTATATGCATATCAGTTCGTTTATCACATTTCCCTGGGAAAGAACATTGTTTTCCCCAGTTTGGGGCCATTACAGATAAAGCTGCTAAGAACATTCAGGCGCACGTCTCTGAGTGACAGATGCTCTTGTCACCGGAAGGCAGGTGCCAGGGAGTGTCATTGCTGAGTCATGTAAGTGTATGTTTAACTTCTTCAGAAGCCGCTGCAAACCATTCTCCAAAGTAGCTGTGCTGTCCTGTGTCCCCACCAGCAGCGTAAAGAGTCTCAGTTGCCAGGGGGAGTCTTCTCCATCTTAGCCATCGTAGCTAGATGCCCTAGTGTTTCTCAACCTGCAGACCCCACTGGTGGCCCCTCAGCCTTTCTGGAGCCCAGTTTCTTCATCTGTAAAATGGAGGGAATCGTAACAGCGTCGAAAGGCAGTGAAGCTGGCACATAGGCAACACAGCACAGGGACTAGCAGACCGTCCGTGTTTCCTAAAAGCTGGCCATTTTATTAGTTGGCCCCCGGCCATCCCATGGTCTGGGGCCTTACCCCAGGACACACCTTCAAACTGGGTGGTAAAAGCTGCCTCCTTTGCATGGAGTCCATGCTCCCAGCCCGGAGGAAAAACGAGAGCAGCAGGGAAGGTTCCAGGCACCATGCTGGTGCTGTGCATGGCTGAGCCTTATAAAGCCTCAAGGTGAGTGGTTGTTTTTTTCTTTTTCTAACTTTACATACGACAAAACTGAGGTGTGGTAACCAGTCGCTGGCCAAGGTCGCACAGCACTTAAGTGACTGCTGGGATTTGAACCTCGGTCAGTCTGCTTTGGGGGCTAGAAGAATCGCTAATGGCATGCCTGGCCAGCAAAATGGCCCAGTCACAAAAGTACCTCCTGAGGCTCAGGGCCATCGTTAGCCAGGTTCTCTGGAAACAGAGTCTGAGGCAGGGACTGAGTGTGTGTGATTTATTTTTTTTTTAATTTTGTAAATGTTTATTTATTTTTGAGAGAGAGAGACAGAGCATGAACAGGGGAGGGGCAGAGAGAGAAGGAGACACGGAATCTGAAGCAGGCTCTAGGCTCTGAGCTGTTGGCACAGCTCACAAGCAGCAAGATCATGACCTGAGCTAAGTCGGACACTTAACTGACTGAGCCACTCAGACACCCCAAGTACATGTGATTTATTAACGGGGGAAACTGTAAGAGAAGGAGGAACTCAGGATAGGAAGGAACCGAGCAAAGTCGTGCTCTCACATAAAGTCCTGTGAGGCGGCTGGCCTGTTGTACGTCTGGACGTCTGTCCGTTGGCTGTGAACCACTCTGTGGGTGACGAGGGTGACCTCTTGGGTGAGGTGACTTCTGAGGTCATAGTGCTCAGGAGGAGACAAAGTAAGCCATTAGACACCAACAACTGAAGCATCTAGGAGGATGGGGGTGCTGGCCCCATAAAGGAAGGGCTCCAGAGGTTCCCAGAGGCACCCACACACTTCTAATGAACCAAACTCCAGAGCGTTCTGGAACATTCACTTCCAGGCTTGTTTTGGAGAACTGTCCACCTTGCTGTAAGCAGCATGTTGAACAAACCCGACCTGTGACATAATCAAAACACACCTTTATTTTTGTCTCCCAATGTCCCTTTTAAGATTAATTCAGTGAAGCGACATTTTCTTTGCCACTAGGTGACAATTCATCCCCCATTACTTTTCTGCTCATTCTCAAGACACAGACAATTCTATAATCACTCTAGGTCACAAACACAGTAGTGATTTAGAAATTAGAATGTCCAGTAAAGCTACGAATCAAAACTCCCAGCTTGATTTGGGGTTAAAGCTTCTCCCCTCAGCCAGCTTGGCCCTTCTTCGGGCTGGCAGCCTACCCACAGTGGGGGGAAGGCGGGGAAGGTGGCTCCTCTCTTTCTCATCCCCTTCCCCACAGGTGGGGCTGAGGGGGCTGGGGAGAGAAGGTGAGGGGAGAGGATGGCTCTCACTTGACCTGCCACCATCTTGGCTGGCTTTGAGCTCTCTGGGTCTAAGAGACATTTTAAGCTGCCCCTTTTCTGTCATGGGATGCTGTTGTGGGCTCATGGGGATGGCCCAATGCTACAGCCCCTTCTCACCCTTGACCTTGATGCATGCACCTCTCTTCCTAGGGGTCCCTAGCAACTCCTTTCTCAGCCCTAGGAACCTGACATCCAACCCTAGCTTTTCGGTGCTACTACTTCTCTGTGCTTCCACAAGGCCCTAGGAGACAGGACCCAAGCTGACCCTGTGCTCATGCTGGTCCATGAGGAATACTTGGAGAACCTGGGAGCGTGGGCTGACCTCAGCACCTCCACACTCTCCAGCTCCTTCACCAGTGCAGCTGGGCAGCCCATTTCTCCCAACCTCTAGATGTCCCTGCCCACATCAGACCCCTGGGTCCCCACACAGGGGCCACATATTAAGCTCTTCAAATTGTACCCCCCTCAAGAGCCCCCATCACTCAATTCCACTCTTCTAAGAAGATGGCCACCAAAGGGTCGTTGTCCTCTCTCCCTGCCACAGGAGAACCATGAGTGGGTGTCGGGGCGATAATACATATCAGGGTTTTAAGTGGTCATGGCCAAACTTAGCAGTTGTGGGCTTTGGACTGTGCTCTTGAAAAGTTATCGATGGCTGTCACAACAGAGCATTTGAGCTACAGTGTACAAGTTACATCCACCTCCCTGGGCCTCTGTTTTCTCCTATCTTCATGAAGGTGACAATACCTACCCACAGTGTTGTTATGGGGACTGAGTGACATAGTTAATTTATAGTGTTGCCAGTATTAGGGGCACCTGGGTGGCTCAATCTGTTTAGCTTCTGACTTCGGCTCAGGTCATGATCCCACGCTTCATGGGTTCGAGCCCTGCATCGGGCTCTGTGCTGATGGCTCAGTCTGGAGCCTGTGGATTCTCTCTCCCTTTCTCTGCCCCTCCCCTGCTCATGCTCTCTCTCTCTCTCTCTCTCAAAAATAAAAACATAGGGGCGCCTGGGTGGCTCAGTCGGTTAGGCGGCCGACTTTGGCTCAGGTCATGATCTCACGGTCCGTGAGTTCGAGCCCCTCGTCGGGCTCTGTGCTGACAGCTCAGAGCCTGGAGCCTGTTTCAGATTCTGTGTCTCCCTCTCTCTGACCCTCCCCCGTTCATGCTCTGTCTCTCTCTGTCTCAAAAATAAATAAACGTTAAAAAAAATTAAAAAAAAATAAAATAAAATAAAAACATAAAAAAATTTATAGTGTTGACAGAACTGACTCTCTAGGATCTCACAGTCACAGACCTCCAACTCCGTCTCTGGGTGACTGCTGACAAGTGATTTTCCTCTCTTGGCCTCAGTTTTCCCACCTGTCCAATGGTACTCATAAGAGCCCCTATGTGATAGCATCTCCACAAGGTTGGTGGAGTGAATATATATAAAGTGCATAGCACAGTGCCTGGCATTTGGTAAGTACTCAGTACTGCTGGACGTTAATAATACAGTGGAGGGTGGACTGGGTGGACTCCTAAGCTGGTACTTGTGGGGCAGGGGATATGGAGTCTCCACTCTTGCTGGTCCCCTACCATTCCAGGCCCTGTTTTGGAAATGCTTCAGCCCAGCTGGGATCTGGGGCCCCTGGGAACAGATAGGACTGCCCGTACCTCCAAGCAGTCATGCTGACTCAGATTTAAAAATCAATGTGTGACCAGAAAAACACAGCTGGGCTCTCACCTCTTGTGGGAAATCTGCACAGCCAGCTGCACACATGTCTTTATCTCAAGCTCAGAGAGGTGGCCAGCCCTATTCTGGGCCCTGATTCCAAGATTTGTGAGCAAAAAGCCTTGCACACAGAGTAACAGAAGTCTCTGTCTCCTTGAGGCATGCCAGGCCTATGGGTCACAAGCTTCGCATGACCTCGTGGTTGGGGTCAGGCATGTCTGGTGCTTGCCAAGCCCTTGACTTCTCCCAGCCCTGGTCTGGACACTTCTCAAGCCAAGTCAGGCTCTGGACGGCTGGTTGGGCAACCCATGACCTCAGACTGGGTCAGATCCATCAGATGAGCATCTGTTGAAGAGTATGGAACATTTTGTTCTTTAGAATCCCAAGGGCCAAAGAGTATGAACCCTCCCCATCCACAATTTATGCCCCCCCGCCAACTACCATTTACTCTGGGCAAGTTCCTTTGCCTCAGTCCAATTTTCCCACCTGTCAAATGCAAACCAACAAGTACCTTTGCCTGCCAGGGTTGTTGTGAGATTCAGATAATGAGTGTCAGGGGGTGGCACACACTGGCAGGCACTTGATGGGGGAAGTTATTCGGGCAAACAGGGACGCTGGACCAGTACGTTATATATGCGGGTTTGGCGGTGGCGGGGGGGGGGGAGCATAGACTATGGAGGCAGAGTTCCTGGGTTCAAAACGAGGCTGCTGCACCACCTTCTGCATGACCACATGTGACTTCTCTGAGTCTCCATTTCTTCTCTGTAAAATGGGAATAAAAATAATAGGGTTACGAGGATGCAGTTAGATGAGATGTACTGGGAACAGTGCCTGGAATGTAATAATCACTTAATAAGCATTAACTACTTTTGATGAGTCAGACATGTTGGTAATGGTGCTGAAATCACATCAGTAAGGCTGTTTGACAGGATTAACAGGGAAGAGAACTCATATTCATTGAGTACCTACTATGTACCAGGCCATATCCATATATTCAAACATGTGTATATGGACACACACACACACACACACACACACACACACAGAGTGAGGTAGGTAGTTCTGTTTTCATCTTTTAAAAACTTTATGTTATGAAACAAATCACAGATACGGAAAATCATACAAATTAAATTTGTAGCTTGGTGATTATTTCAGGGGCAAACGCCCTCATAACCAACACCCAGGTCAAGAAATAAAACTTTGCCAGTGACCCCAGAAGCCCCTCCATGTACCCCATCTCAATCATAGCCCTCCCCCCACAAAAGTAATTAGTAGCCTGACTTTTAGAGTAATTATTTCCTTGCTTAATCATTTGAGTGTGCATCCCTAGGATACTGTAGTTCAGTTTCGCCCATTAGAAGAAACGAAGCATGTGTTTTAAGCCATAGATTCCCCTTATATCTCTTTCTTTTCCTTGAAATTTATCTGTTATGCTGCTTGACCCATAGAGTTCCTCAAAGTCTGGATTTTGTCTCTCAGATCCTCACAGTATATAGTTCAACATGGCCCTTTGACCTCTGCATTACTTGTATATTAGCAGCTGAGTCAGACCCAGTTTCCATCCCTCTGGTGTGATTATAGGTAGTCCTGGGTTCTTTTATCAAGAAGCACATACGTGGCTGGAGTTTGCTCTTTTTTGATATTACCTGCTACTGGGTACAACAGCTACATACATTAATTCATGGCAGCTGGCAAAATAGCAATATTGTATTATTTTGCCTTCCTGCATCAATTGTAGTAGTTTTATAAGAAAACGGTTTTCTTAATCTATTATTTGGTCACTCAGTTCCAAATTGGAAAGGTGGGACAAATACTTGACTCTTTTTTATTTCCATAGTTTCCAAGAATATAATTTGTTTCTCTGCCATCCTCAGAAGACGATCAGTTAGTGTGTTGGCTGAATATCATATGAACTTATTGGAACGTGTTTGATGCATTTCAATCAATTGCAATTATTAGCTTTGTTGCAGCTGAAATTGTACTATCATCAGGTTGGTTTCTAAGTCCATTTGGTAGCCTCGATGGCTTATGGCTTACAATCAATCCTAAAACTGGTTCTAGGAGATTGTCTGAGCTCAGAATCACGTGCTCTGTAAACAGTGACAGCTCAGGCATTTCTGGCCGCCTTGAGCACATACCCAATGCCCAGATTTCTTTCTCCGGAGACTGGATGAAGCTTGGAGGGCAGGATGTTTGCAGCCCTCCAAACCAAAATGCAGAGCAAGCTCCCCTCCCTCTGGTGATCTTTCTGCTCTCAAGTGGGGTGGTCATCACAAGTTAACAGACGTGTCATGATCCAATGTACCAGAACTCTGCACATGCCATTCTACTGAATCCTTCTAAGGACCCTCTGGACAATGGGAACCACCTGCCCCCCATTTTACCCATGAGCAAATGGATCTTTTGGAGGGTTGTTCAGTGTGTGTTACTTCTGAGTGTCCAGTGCAGAAAAGTCAAAGACAGAAGTTCAAATCTCAGCTCAGCCATGGATTCATCATATAAACATGGGCAATTTCTTCTTCTTCTCTGAGTCTGCTTCCCAGCCTGTAAGAACAAACAGGCAAAGTAACCTCTTAGGCAAAGTAAAATTGGGGGCTGTGCTGTCATACAGACTTAGGCCCCAAACCAGCTCTTTCATTGACTATCTTGAGCCCCTAGACAAGCGACTTTCCCTTTCTGTACAGGGGAAATGGAAAGATGTTTCCTCATCTGGACAGAGGGAAATCCTAGCTTGCTGTTCACAGGGTTGTAGTAAGGCATAATTGAAATCATACAAGCAAACTATTTAGTAGAGTGCCTGGTGTATATAATCCCTCAAAATATGAAAACTCTCTTTTTGTTAATTATCTGAGACTCTTCTAATCCTGAGATAACTTGGTTCCATGATATGTAACACCAAGAGGAACCAAAAGTAATGGCCCTCAATTGAAGGATGGGGCAGGGACTTCTGGGGCATCTCTGAATCTTGTCCCACCCTTCCCCTGCCCTTGAGACCAGGTTCTAGAACAATATTCTTCTCCTCCTGCTGGCAGTATCTGGGATTGCAACCCGGATGGTACCACCAATGGGTCCGGGGTCTGAGTGAAGGGGTTTATCCCAATGACTAGGACAGCATGGTTTGAGTGTATTTATTGGAGAGAGAGAGAGAGAGAAAGAAACAGACTGAGTGGGGGAGGGGCAAAGAGGGAGAGACACAATCTCAAGCAGGCTCCGTGCTGTCAGCACAGAGCTTGTGTGGCTCAAACTCACGAACTGTGAGATCATGACCTGAGCCAAGATCAAGAGTCCGACGCTTAACCCACTGAGCCACCACCCCTAGGACAGCATGGTTTGGATAGGATCATCCCTCGCCCTTTGGCACCAGAGCTGTCATTTGTAAAAACACTATATGCCTGGCAAGGGACAAGGTGTTTCCTCTTATGATCTTATTTAATACACTTTTTGCTCATGAGGAACCAGAGGCTTTGGAAATTTGAGTGACTTGGCTACAGTCACATAGATGGGAACAGGGTTGCCAGATGGTGGTAGGCTGGATAATGGCACCCCAAAGATATTATTGTCCTATTCTCTGGAACCTGTTAATATCTTACCTATGTGACAAAAAGAACATTGAAGATGTGATTAAGTTAATGATCTTGAGATGGGAGATAATCCTAGATTATCTGGGTGGGTCCAATGTAATCACAGGAGTCTTTATAAGAGGGAGGCAGGACACATTGTATCTGTACTCAACAATAATGTATTGTACACTTTAAAAATTGTTAAAAGTATAGATCTCATGTTAAGTGTTCTTACCACAAGAAATATTTTTAAAAATTTCAAAGAGGGGTGCATGAGGATCAGAGTCAGTAGAGATGTGCCAACAAAAAGTAAGAAGTTGAAGTGATTTCAGGAATGAGCTATGAGCTATGGAATGCAAGTAGCCTCTAGAAGCTAAAGAGGCAAAGAAATGGATTCCCTGCTAAAGTCCCCAGAGAAAATGCATCCCTGTCACCACCTTGATTTTAGACTTCCGACCTGCAGAACTGTAATCGAATAAATTTGTGTCGTTTCAAGACACTATATTTGTAGCGATTTGTTGTAACAGCAACAGGAAACCAATACATAGATGGAGGGAGAAAAATAAACCAAACACAAAAAAATCAGGGTGTCCAGTTAAATTTGAAGTTCTTATAGGTAATAAATTTTTTCATCTAAGTATATCCCAAATGTTGTACAAGACATACTTACACTTAAAAAGAAATTGTTGCTTATTGGAAATTCAAATTTAACTGAAAGTTTTGTATTTTATCCTAGAAGTGGTGGAGCCAGAGCAAGAGTCAAAACTTATGATTCCCAGGCTCCCCCACTTTCCCTAAGAATCTGGGATCTGGCAGAAACTGCCATGCTTTTGTGGCCCTCGTGGATCAGTTCCTATCTCCCTAGAGCTCCTCTTGCCCCTGGGTTGGAGGAAGGAAGAGATTGTATAAGATCATCTCTTGTGTACACATTTGGGCTCTCAGTTCTCCCAGGTCACAGAATTTCTCTCTAGTAATGGTTTTGTGTCTTTTCCCACTTGAAAGAGTGACCCAGGATCTTTGTTTCAAAGCTGTAGTTGCATAAAATATATGTTGGTGGTGGTGGTTGGGGGGGGGGGGGGTGATGGTGCTGGGGGTTTTAATGAACGGGGATGGGGCAGCAAAGCCTTTTTCAAGCTACCACTTTCTGAAGGGCTTTACGAGTCCCAAAGCAGGAAACAAACAATACTCAATAGGGATTTCAAAGCAAGAAGCATGTTACAGATGAGGAAACTGAGGCCTGAGGTAACTCAACTTCAGACCGATGTCCTCTAGGCTGGCATCTCCCCCTTTGCAGCAGCCAGTCCTGAAGCAAGAATCCTGGCATGCTAATCTAAGAGGTCTGGGTTGGAAGCCCTTTACTTCACCAATTGCCAATTCCCCCTCCATGAAATACGGGGATTCCATAAATAGGATAATAAGACAATGGGTGTAAAACACCAGCTACATGGAGGTATGTTCTCAGAAATGGCAGCTTCCTTCCTTCTTTCTTTGGGCCTCCCTGACCCCGACTGTACACCCAAAGCGGCTCAGGCTCCCTGACCCTGCCAACTAGCCTCTCCGCAGGACTGAGTCCTCCAGAGCACAGACTTGGCCGCTAGGTGGGGACAGAGGGCCGGCACTGCGGCGGGACGATGCACATGCGCACTCACGGGCGGCGCCTCGCCTTCCCACGCCCCGCGTACGTCACTTCCGGCGCGAGGGGCCGGGCCGGCCGGGAAGGGAGTGCGGGTCGGTTTTGTGTGCGCTGCCGGACGAGGCTCCCGCCGCCGATTGACCCGCGCTCCGCCCCGTAGCCGGGCCGGTGAGTGCCCGCGAGACTGCCCGTGTGTCATGGGGGTCGGGGAGAGGGACCCCTGAGAGGGAGGGGAAACCGGAAGTGAAGGGACCCGAGGAGAGAGACCCCAGGAAATGGGACACCTGGGGAAGGGGTGACAGCCGGAAGTGGGGGGCCTCAGAAGGTTGTCGACGGGACGTGGGGTCTCTGGGGCTCCAGAACGATGGCTTCCTGGCCTCCTCTTGGTGGGGTGGGGAGGAAGGCGATGGGTTCCAGGTGAGGAAGATTCCAGGCTTCACCGTAACAAATGGTGTTTGCACCCATCCATACGCCCATCCATCAGTTCATTCTGGAGACTGACTGAGTCCTGCTCTGAGCTTGACACTACCGAGGCCCTGGAGATTAAACAGGAAGCTCCAGGGGGAGGTAGAGCCCAGCGTGGGGCTAGACGCATCCCTGCTCTGCCTCACTAGGTGTGTACCCTCCAGCACATCACTTGACCTCATATCGTCCGCTAATATTTACAGAGCACCGTCATGTGCCAGGCTAGGCCTATAGCCTATGGACACTACAGTCTGTCTCCCAGGTAAGCACTGGATTGAGGTTACAGGCATCTGTTGGTGACTCCATGGAAACAGCCCAGGGTGGGTCCTGTGAACCAGGAATGTTGTTTCATTCCTCACTTAGCATTCCTCCGCCAAGCCGATTCCACTCATTCAGCAAATATTTATGGAGTGCAGATTATGTGTCTGACACTTTGTTAGGTGCTGGGTTTAGGGTGATGAACAAGACAGATAATGGATGCTGGCCACAAATTGCCTACGGTTATAACAGAGGGAGAATGCTATGCTAAAGAGCTGGTGGGGAGGCTCCTACCCTGGCCTGGAGTTGAAGAAGTCTTCCTGCTTCAAGCACCATCCTCTCTTCCCTGGGTTACTTCTGTAGCCTCTGAATGGTCTCTTTCTTTGCTTCTGTCCTTATCCCCTTACAATCCATTTGGGAGACAGCCGGGTGATCCTTTAAAATATAAATCAGATCATGTCACTCCACTCAGATAGCCTCCACCAAACTCAATAACAGTCAAAGTTCTTAATGGCCCTCAAAGCCCTGTGCCTATGGGGCCCTCAGTACCTCTATAAATTCATCTGCTAATACTCTCCACCTGGCTCGTTTGGCTCTAGCCAGACTGGCCTCCTGTCTGTTCTTCGCAAAAGCCAGGTGTGTTCCTGCCTGTGGCTTTGCCCTTATTCTCCAGATACCTACATGGCTTGTTCCCTCATCTGCTTCGTTTTGCTCAAATGTCATTTGGGTGAGGACTTCTCTGACCATCCTATTTAAAATTGCAGCCCCAATTCCCAGGTACCTCCAAGCCCCTTCCCTGCTTTACTTCTCATCATCACACTTTTGTCTGGTAGATTACACAGTTTATTTCACTTATAGTCTGCCTCTCCCGCTAGAATCTAAGTTCAACAAAGGCACTTTTTTTTTTTTTTTTTTTTTTTTTTTGCTTGTTCACTAGTGTATCTCCAGTGCCCGGAGGAGAGCCTGGTACATAGGAAGTACTCAATATTTGTTGAGTGAATGAAGTGGCATTTAAGTGGGACTTAAGGATGAATGAGTATTAGGTGAAGAACTGGAGGAAAAGCATGCTGATCACAGAAAACAGGATGTGAACAAGACAAGAAAACCCAGCTTTGGAAGGGAGTGAAAGCAGCTGGGTGGGGCTGGAGGTTAGAATGCAAGGGACAGAGCGGGCAGACCTAACATTTAGGGGGAGTTACCTGGTCACCGCCCACATGAAGAGACCCCTGAGATGGTCCTTGCTTTCCTGGTTGAGCTTGGGAGTCAGGGATCGGTGGCAGTCTGTGGACAAGAGCTTGGGCTTTGGAACTGGGCAGCTGCTACCACCTTATTCCTGGAATATCTAAAAACAGCTGTTTTGTTTTTGTTTTTTATTCAATAAATGTATTAGTTCAGATCTTCCAAGAAGCAGACACCAGGATGAGGTGAGACAGGCAAGAGATGAATTGGAGGCAGTGCCTGTGAAGCATAAAAGGGAGGGGAACTGGAGAAGTCAGGGAGAGCCTTCAGACAATGATCCGAATCTACCCCCTGAGAGGGAGGTTTGGGTAGGAGGTCATGGACTGCAGTCCCACGGAAGTTTCGGCCAGGCTGATCAGGAGTCTTCAAGGCAAAGTTGCCTGTTAGAGGAAGCCCGCGTTTCACTCAGTCACTGGCTGGGGACAGTCTGTGGAAAGTGTGGCATCTACCTGGATGGTGGATCCAGAGGGCTGGCAGCTGGGGTCATTCATCAGTTACGCTCCATCCCAGCGGGAGAGTCCATCAGCATGGTTTCACGGCCATCAGGATAAGTCCTACGTGTATATGGTAGAAAAGTCAAATGGTACAGTAATAAGTCTCTCTCTTTAAATGTCCAACTGTCCAGTACTGCTCCCTAGACAGAACCATTGATAACAGTTTTCTTGTATTTCCTTCCAGAAATTTTAGGTGCATTCACAAGTATATATGAATACATTTTTAAAATATAAATGAGATTATACCCATTATTCTGCATCTTGCTTTCCTTTCCATAGTGTGTCATTTATAAAGGCCTGCTTAATTCCTTTTTATGAGTGAATAGTATCCCATTCTTATAATCTTATTTAACCAGTCTCCAACTGGTATGCAGTTAAAATGTTTCCTATCTTTTCCCATTATAATTAGCCCTTGAAGTGATCATCCTTGGGTGTCTGTTTTGCACACACATGCAAGTGTATGTCCTAGAAACGGGATGCTGGGCAACAGGTGTGTGGTTTTAAATTGTGGCCCGTATCAACAAGCTGCCCTCCGAAGAGGCTATGCCAGTTTATTCTCTGACCAATAGCAAGCATATCAGCAAAAATATCAAGTATTTTCACCAGTTTCAGACTTTTGATTCACATTTCCTTAATTATGAGTAGACTGAGCAACCGTCCCTACATCTGTCAGCAAGGCCACGGTGTTTGGTGAGGAGTGTCCATGCCCTGCTGTAGCTGCCCGGGGGCCTCCGTGGAAATGTGGGCTTCGTTCAGTCTGGGGTTGGACCTGGGCACGTGGTTCAGATCAGTTCGTTGCCCCAGTTGAGAACCACTGCTCTGACAAAAGTGTGCCTCCCCCCCCCCACATTGTGCTGCCCTGAAACGAGCAGGGCCGGGCTCTGTTAACTTGGCTTTGGGGTTGGTGTCTTGGCAGGGATCCTGGTAGCTAATGTCCGAAGAAAGCGACTCTCCGAGGACCAGCCCCTCTGCGGCCTCACTCTCGGAGAATGAGCTGCCGCCGCCACCTCCCGAGCCCCCGGGCTATGTGTGCTCACTGACAGAAGAACTGGTCACCAAAGCCAGAGAAGAGCTGCAGGAGAAGCCAGAATGGAGACTTCGAGATGTGCAGGCCCTCCGTGACATGGTGCGGAAGGAGTGTCCGAACCTGAGCACGTCCCTGGATGACGCCTTCCTGCTGCGCTTCCTCCGAGCCCGCAAGTTTGATTACGACCGGGCCCTGCAGCTCCTGGTCAACTACCACAGCTGCCGGCGAAGCTGGCCCGAAGTCTTCAATAACCTGAAGCCCTCGGCCGTAAAGGATGTCCTCGCTTCTGGCTTCCTCACCGTGCTGCCCCACACCGACCCCCGCGGCTGCCATATCCTCTGCATCCGCCCAGGTATCGCCCTAGACTCTTCGGGCGCGTGCATCCCGACCATTTGCGATGTTGTGTGTCTGGCGCCCTCTCTCCCTTATATTTTCCTGTTTGTTTTCTCCCTGTTACAGCCAAAGCTCTTCTGATTACAAATGACAAAAAACTACTCAACCTGGCTTAGGAAAAAAAAAAAAAGGGGGGGGAGGAGTTAGTCTAGAAAGACATGAGCATCCCGAGGAACCAGCGAGCTGAAGGTGTAGCTCTCACTGAGCCCGGCACCCCAGAACCAGGATCCAGTTCATTCCCCCATCATGAACTAAGCCAGCCATTCTCCCTGTCCTGCCTGTGTCTGTCAGTCTGTGCATCTCTCTGGGCCACACGTTCCTGCTGTCCTGTGTATATCTTCTTCACCCTTCATTCTGTAGAGTGGCTTTTGCTTCCTCTGTGCACATGGTGAGATCTGGTATCGCTCCACGCACAGTCCCGGTTTCTAGCGATGGCAGTCTGGTGGGCTGAGAAGACTGCCTCGGTCACAGGGTACAAAGCAGGGCTGCCAGGAGCCCCCCACCCCATCCCTCCTTTGTGAGTAGGTGAGGTAGACATCAGTGGGGGTGGGCAGTCCAGTCTGTCCACCCTGTGCCTCCTCCCGCCCCCTCCTTTCCTCTACTTTGTTAAGCCATCCATGGACTTTAGATTCTGTTTTCCATCTTAGCACTTTGTGGTATTAATCAGGACATCTCGTAACACTCCTCTTAAAAGGACGCCTGAAGGGGAATAGAGACCTCCCTGTGCCTTCCTCTGCCTTGAAGTTCCATGTCACCAGGTCCTTTGGTCATTTACCAAACCCTCTTTGGAGATTAAACCATCCTCTTGAGCCCTTAGTGTGTCCCAGGCACAGTGTTAACTGATTTATCTGCTATTTTAGACACTTGCCAAAACTGGGATTGTTTACCTTATTTTTTATTTTATTTTAAAATAAGCAATGCAGTGGAGATTTTAGGGCATCGGGAGCCCTAGGAGATTTTAGGGCATCGGGAGCCCTAGGAACCAGTCAGCTGTGGTTTTTTTTTAATTTTTTTTTTTTTTTCTGCTACTCCTCTGTACTCAACTCATAAGGATATTACAAAACAGATTAGCACACTGATTTCACCTCTTTGCTTGTGTGGTTTCAACCCTTTGCTTACGAGGTGGATTTTCCCGATGTGTCTAGAGCAGAGCTAGACCCTTCCCACCAATGCAACTTTTTAGGAGGAGGCATGCACAGGAGGTTTTGTTGTCAACTGGCTATTAGCTTTGCCTTTTTATAAGCTCTTTTGGGACATATGTGACTGAAAAGGATGACATCCAGTTATGTAGAGGCAGCTCTAATTGGCAGCAACATTAAACAGCAAACTGGCACAGTTTTTGGACAAAGACTTTTTCCGTAGGAATGTTGCGCATATTTCATATCCCCTTGGTGGTGACAGTCACGTGGAGTTTTATCTTCCTAAGAAAAGGACACACCGGTCTTGGTGGGATTTTCTTGAGAATAGTGGTTAATAGTCAAAAGTTGTCATTTCCATCTTCTTCCCAGAGAAAGGAAGGACTCCTTAAATATATAGGGAATATTAAAGAAGCATCCAGAAAGGGGACTTTGCTCAAACCACAGCACTGGAAAGCTGTCTCTATCTCTGCCTCCCTTGGTACAGGCTTCAGTGTCAGGCCAGCTCTTGCCTCGTGGGGCCCCTGAGTCTCTGGCTCCTGGCCTCACCACTACCAGAGGGAAGAGAGATCTTTTCTTTTCAAAGGGCCGAGGTCCCAGAATTGAGTCCCTTTGGCTCTGTTTGATCTGGCTTGGATCACATGCTGTGGCTAGGAGGAGGTAAGACCCGCATTGACCAAGCCCACCTCTGCAGTCAGGAGTCAGGTCAGTTTTACCCAAACTGCCCGGATAGCATGGAAAGAGGTAGCTCAGGGTGGTGGTATAAAAATCTGGGGACACATCTGTTGGCAGAAGGCACAGATGTCCATTAAGGTTAGTGTTATTATCCCATTCTGCTGAGGAGATGTGGGCTCAGAATGAGGAAGTAACTCACCCAGGGTCACACAGCTAGTTAGTTGCAAACCCCTGGGTGTGTCTGACTTCAGAGCTGATGCTTTTAACCGCAGCACCCAATGGCATTTCCACTTCACAATGTGTTGCTGTATTTGGAATTAAGAACATCAGCTGTTGCTTAAGGCGTCCCATTTACTAACCTAAACAGAGTCAGGCCAGTAGAATATCTTTCTTTCCATCTTTAAACAAGAGTTCTAGCAAGGAGATCAATCTTAGCCTGTGGGTTACCTGTTTGTATTCATCTCTGTAACATTCTGTCTGTTTCTTATGACCTCAGACAGATGGATACCGAGCAACTATCCAATTACCGAAAACATCCGAGCCATATACTTGACATTAGAAAAACTCATTCAGTCTGAAGAAACCCAGGTGAATGGAATTGTAATTCTTGCAGACTACAAAGGAGTGAGCTTATCAAAAGCATCTCACTTTGGCCCTTTTATAGCCAAAAAGGTGATTGGCATCCTTCAGGTATGGCCCTTGTCTGTTGTGTGCCTGCTCCATGATGGTTTTGGCTTTCCCCAGGGCCTGTCCGTTTACCACAGAGCCCACGTGCTACACAAACCCCACTTCTCCAATGACCTGAAAGATGCAAAAGCATTATGGGAAGAAATGTAGGTGCCCTATTTACCACACACTCTCGTCAGGTCTCCAGTAGTTTCTGAGGTGCCTTCAGACTGGGCAAGATCAGCTTTAGGGCAAGAGCCCAAACAACCAGAGAAATGCTTTCTGCACGTTTTTTGAGGGGTTCTTTGCTCCAGAAGACAGAGGAGCACTTCGAACAAATGAAACTGAGAATCTGTGTTTCCGTCTGACTGCTAGAGCCTGTCCTGCCCTCTGGGACCTAGGGCCGGGGAGCCTTTTGGACTGTTTTGGACAGATGCTTTCACATTTCGCGTGTTCTGTATTTCAGAACACAAGTGCCGGGAACCGGAAAGTTCCTCCCATATGTGCACAGTGTTCAACGGTTTGCAGTGTGCTTTTATAGTCATTATCTCATTCAGTCCTACAGGGAGTCCTCTGAGATAGACAAGGCAAGAATTTGTGTTCCTTTTTAGTATACGTGCTGCCTAAGCGAGCACGAATTACTTTTCCTTTTAGGTGGATGGGGACCCCAAGCCCTCACAGGCGTAGCCTGGCCTGAGTCTCCCAGCTGTAACAGTTTTGGCTCCTCATTCCCCCCGACTAGCTTGTGGGTGCAGTCTCTCGTGAGCTGTGGGGCACCAGACAAATAACAGTTTCCTCTCCGAATCCCACAATGTGTGTAAGCCCCTACTGTTACCAGGCTGATTATGTCGACATCAGTGTTACATTTGGTCGTTATCAGAAATGTGAATTCTGGCGACGAGCTAATACTCTGGCTTTCCTGAGCTCCCACTCTTCTTTTGATCTACTGTGTAGATTCAAGTATCAGCATAATGAGTTTGGATCATATTTTCTAGTCTTGGAAGGTAATCTGGGGGAAAAAAAGTCCCAGGGTTAAATAAGTTTGGGAGGTGCGGTGTAGCATGTCCCTTTCTTGTGAATGTGACTGTAAACATTTGCATGTGAACAGTGTCACATTTAAGGAAACTATGTGACTCTGTGATCTGCTACTCTCAAACCTACCTACTGTGGAACCTTTTTTCCAATCACACCTAGTACTGTCCTGAGAAATACTCTTTGGGCGACACTGATCCTGAAGGTCTGATGTTTGCTACATTGATCCACAGGCTCTGGCCTTTTTATGCCCCCCCTCGCCCCCCCTCCACCCCTATAAGAGGAGCAGCTCTGCACTTATTTGCCTAAGTCTAGGTCCCAAGAGACTCTTTCTCTGAGGCTTGTCTTCCTGGCTAGACCCCACGTGGGCCATCTTTGATGAGGCCCTGAGAATCACACCAAACCAATTTGGGGGCCTAATGAAGAAGACTTAAATGAGAAAGGCAGACTGTGGAAACAGTCTGCAGGCACCCGACCTGTTCTAACACCTCCTTCCCTTCCCTCACAGGATGGCTTCCCCATTCGGATAAAAGCAGTCCATGTAGTGAATGAACCTCGAATATTTAAAGGCATTTTTGCCATCATAAAACCATTTCTGAAGGAGAAAATAGCAAACAGAGTAAGTGATGATTCTGTTAACTTGATACTTTAACTTTTTTTTTGTTTTTGCTCCTTTATTGGTGACATTGATAAACTTCTTTATTATTTTTGCCCTGGAGTGATTAATTTGGAAAGTACAGAGTTACAAATAAACTAAATGAACAGTCTTTTCTGTGAGAAGAAGATAAAATTAATCAGAATATTTGGCAGTGGAGAGAGCAGAGTGGGATTGGTATCGTAAGAGCTTCTCTGCTCTGTAGTCATTTAGACTTTTTAATATCCTGGCCTGGGCACTGCGAACCAACATTGTATTTTGTGTGCAAGAGGGCATGGAAAAGCGTAGTATCAGGCAGATAGTTGAAAAGTTATGGCGATTTCTTACTACAGCTTCTTGGGCTTTAAAAACGCTATTTTCGGGGCGCCTGGGTGGCTCAGTCGGTTGAGCGGCCGACTTCAGCTCAGGTCATGATCTCATGGCCCGTGAGTTCGAGCCCCGTGTCGGGCTCTGTGCTGACAGCTCAGAGCCTGGAGTCTGTTTCAGATTCTGTGTCTCCCTCTCTCTGACCCTCCCCTGTTCATGCTCTGTCTCTCTCTGTCTCAAAAATAAAATAAACGTTAAAAAAAAAAATTAAAAAAAACCCAAAAAAACGCTATTTTCAAGGCCTCCCATTTACCTGATTTGTTGTCTTGCTATATCAAGTTTGTGGAATAATTCAAGGTTTATGAGATTTGTGAGTTGTAGCTTACCTGTTATTTAACAAAGGATAGATGGTTCTGACCTAGAAGAGCCACGTCTTCTCCCTCAGCCTCTCTGAGGACTGCAATTAAATGTGGTTCGTATTTTTCTCCTTCTTCCCCAGGCCTATGAATATTATGGTCCCTCCAAAGATGGTCTTGAATTTTGTACTCTTTTCCTGTTTTTTATTTAAAAAAAAATTTTTTTTTTTTTTTTACATTTAGTCATTTTTGAGAGACAGAGACACAGCACAAGTGGGGGAGGGGCAGAGAGAGGAGGAGACACAGAATCCAAAGCAGGCTCCAGGCTCCGAGCTGTCAGCACAGAGGCCAACATGGGGCTCGAAATCATGAGCTGTGAGATCATGACCTGAGCCGAAGTCGGACGCCTAACCAACTGAGCCACCCAGGCGCCCCATGTACTCTTTTTCAAAGAGGAAACACATAGAGATAGAATCTCAGGGTTGCAGGAGAAGGAATTTAAAATCCAGACAAGGGGGCACCTCACTGGCTCAGTCAGTAGAACATGCAACTCTTGAATCTTGGGGTTAGAAGTTCCAGCCCCATGTCGAGTGTAGAGATTACTTAAAAATAAAATTTTAAATAATAGTAATAATAAAATAAAATCCAGATTCTGGGACCTTTTTCCTGAAGATTTTAACTCCAGTTTAGGGGTGAAGCCCAAGAGTCTGTGTTTTTAAACTCTACTTAAGGTAATTCTGATGCACAGTTTGGCTTGAGAATTGCTAACTTAGTAGCATCCCTGCCTAGTACCTGGAGATACTGTTTGGAACCTTTTTTTTTTTTATTCTATTTAAAAATTTTTTTTTAAATGTGTATTCATTTTTGAGACACAGAGCACGAGCAGGAGAGGGGCAGAGAGGGAGGGAGACACAGAATCCAAAGTGGGCTCCAATCTGTCAGCACAGAGCCCGACACGGGGCTCGAACTCACAAACTGTGAAATCATGACCTGAGCCAAAGTCAGATGCTTAACCAACTGAGCCACCCAGGCACCCCAGGCTGCCAAAGCAGCCTTTGGAAGAGGCCTTTTATATCTATGAAATGACCGTATCTGTGGTCCATTATCCTGTTCATTTCATCCTTCATATGCTCATTCACTCATTCAAAAATATGTATCACTTAACTACTATGTACAAGTATGTTCTAGATGAGCAATATATAGACCAAAATCTCTGCCCCCTGGGAACCTTGCATTCTAGAGAGAGACACGGACAGCGGATGTGTATTACCTAGTATTAAAATGTGGTAAGTGCTATGGAGAAAAATTCAGCAGAGAAATGGGATAGTACAGAACGGGGGCAAGGGGTTGTAGCCTTCAACAGGGTGGTTAGAGGTGGCATCGCTGAGAAGCTGGCCTTGAGCAAAGACCTGAGGGAGTGAGCATAAAGATAAGAGAATCAGCAGTGGCACTGCCCTGAGGTGGGAGCACATCCGCAGAGGGAGGAGGGAGACAGAGGAGCAGCAAGGGCGAGACTATGCCAGGCCCTGTGGGCGTGAGGTGGGAGCGTTGGCAGGTTGTACAAAGAGGAGCGGCACCGTCCAGCACTGAGAAGAGCTGAGATTGTAGGACAGGCTGTGAGTAGGAAGACCAGGTCAGAAGCTATTGTGGGAACCCAGGGGAGAAGCCCTAGCGGCATGGTTCCAAAGGGGTCGAATCTCGGATATATTTTGAAGGGCCAGCCAACAGTGCGTGGGTTATAAGGAAGGGAATTAAGGGTCCTCAGGCTTTTTGAGGAACTGGAAGGGCGAAGTTGCCGTCAACTGTTCCTTTATAAGGTCAGCAGATGTCTGAGCGCCTACCTATCCTGCAGGCCACCCATCCTGATTAACCTGAGGACACGTGTGTTTCCATCTCATCCCCCCCTTTAGTTTTTCCTCCACGGGTCTGACCTGAACTCTCTCCACACAAACCTTCCAAGAAGCATCCTCCCCAAGGAGTATGGGGGCACGGCTGGAGAGCTAGACACCACCGCCTGGAACGCGGTGCTGCTGGCCTCGGAGGAGGACTTTGTGAGAGAGTTCTGCCAACCTGTTCCCGTCTGTGACAGCATCCTGGGCCAGGCCCTGCCGCCCGAGGGGCTAAGCTCAGACGCGCAGTGTGATGATTCCCTGCGGGCTGTGAAGTCACAGCTATACTCCTGCTATTAGCCAGTCCTCTGTGAGTGCCACCATCTTTAAATCCTTGCCTTTTGCTTTGGAGAGGCACAAGGAGAATTTGAGGTGCCACGGAGTCAGTCTTGCTCCTTGTCATTGAATTGCATCCTGTGGGGCTCTGAGGCTGAGCCACGGGGTAAGCCATTGGTTACTTGAATTAATCCACGGAAGACACGGAAAATGTCCTCAGTGATTCCCAAATGTTTGGAATCTTGGTTTGCAACCATTAATCTGGAAGCTGTATCTGGTTCTTACAGATGTCGGAACAAGAAAAACCAGGACCAAAGTCACTTTGGTCCCACATTCAGGAGAAAACAACCTGACTGGCCAGTGGCGACACGCCTGTGAAATAACTTGGCCGAGCCTACCAGGTGGCCACACGTGAGACTTTGGGAATTTGTCTTTCGCATGAACCCTAACTAAAGACCTCTGTTGCTCATCGTGAAATTTCTAGTTTGAGGTCCAGACCCCAGCTGCCATCACCGGGTTTGGAAAGCACCTTAACTCAATCGTGGGAGCATCAGGACATAAGCAGCACTTCATGATCAAATTTGGGAGCGAGACTTCAAAGCACCTCTGGGATTCACTGGTTGACTCTTGCAATAGAAACTGAAGTTTTCCCAAACCCATAAAGCCTTAGCCCTTGTTCTCAATAGAATCATACAGGATCCTAGAGGTATATGATTTTACTCAACCTGAAACACTGGATGTGAGGCCTGAGTAGCTAAAAGAATCCTGGCCCAAGAATTAAGAGACCAGGGCTCCAGCCCCAGATGTGTGACTGTAGACAAGACCTGGGCCTCTGTGGGCCTCACCTTTCTAATCTGTAAAATGAGGCTGGCTGAAATGATGCCTAGGGCTTTGGCATGACATTCTGGGATTTGGTTTAGTTACTGAATGTTAGATGTTGGCTTTCTGCCTAGAAAAATTGGTTTTCTTGCCTCTAGATGCAAGTGGTTGGATCTTGTTTTGTGGTACATCTGGGCCTCTCCAAGAGGCGTATGTCACCATCTGGCCCTGCCTTTAAGGAAACTAGTATGTATATTCTTGGGACCTGGCGATAACGAACTTCCTTCTTGTAGGGAGGATTAAACTTGAAAAGGGCAGGTGAGATGACCAGGGTTTGTATGAATTCCTTCTATCCCTGAGGCTCTGGTGGTACCTTGTAAACCTGGCAGTGGGGAATGGTTAAATGACTTGAGTGGGATTCTTAAATTTTGGTCTCTGGAAATGATTGCAAGGGCAGGTTATTGCTGGATCACTTCTGGGGCCCCCACCCTCGCAGACCGTCTTGAGTCTCTGCCTCTGGTGTGGGTGGACAGACCTTATCCAGCGAGACTGAATGTTAGTTCTGCGTTTCAGCACTTTAGACCTTTTCTGTCAAAAATTTAGCCTTAGCCCACGCATCAAATTAAGTGGTTCATTTGGTGGCTTTTGACCTATTTTCTTTTGTATTCATTCCTTGAAAGTCATGGCGTTAAAAAGTGACGAGTACTGTGTGTTGTGTAAGTACCTTCTCCATGCATTTACTAGACCACCAGGCAAGGGGGACAGCTCAGTTAGGTAGAGAACGGTACTCTGAAATGCAAAGGCCAGTCTATTGTTAATAAGCTCTTCATCTGTATAGTACTGTTTAAAATGTCTGGAGAAGTTGGTGGTGGAAATTATTCACCTCATTAGTGCCAATTCCAGAGAAAGATCCTTTCACCATAGATACTAACCCTGAATCCTCGTGGGACCCGGCATAGCTGGAAATACCCAAGTGCATACCCCTGGCAGCCTCCGGTTCCATCTGCTGATGACAGTGTGACCAGCATTGCTGAAAAGATCAAAATAGCACAAGTAGGATGACTAAAGTAGATGGTTCAGAACCCAACTGCTTGGAGGTGGGAATTGGTTAGAGGCTTTCTCACATCTCAAAGAGGAAAGAGTTTAAAAAACAAAACCAACAGCAAGCTACAATGAAGGACAAATGAACCATTTGGCCCCACCAGGTTTCCAAAGTTTAAACTCTGTATTGCATTCCTGGCCGGTTTTGCCCGTGTCTATTTGACTGCAGAAGTTTACATGTATTTAAGCTCACCTGGACAAGTATGTCAGAGACCAGGATGCTGCCCGTTTCCGAGGCCTCTCCAGTTGGACCAAGGAGCTGTTGCATTCAGCTTCTGAAAGGAGTCAGAGCTAAGATCTGTCTGCCTTCTGCAGCTTCAAAGAGAGATCAAATAGCTTTGACACCTCAGGAGGTTTGAACCAAGCTGTGAAACTGGGACTGCTTGGGTGAAAATCAAGGCAGTTTCTGTGTGGCTTCGCCAGGCATTTGTGTAAAGTTTCCCTAGCAGGGTGAGGGAACAACCAAGGGAGCACCCAGTGAGCCTGACTCGGTAGTGGGGGTACACTGATGGGCCAAATGAGGGAGCATCCGGAGACCTGGGAGTGTCTTCCTTCAGGGAAAAATTCTGGCCCATTTCACCAACACCTGAAAAGTAACTTTTCCCCAAATTCAGGGCACTGTGGTATAGAAAAGGGAAAGGAATGGTGTATCAGGAGACCCGAGTAATGGCTTTATGTTACCGTGGCCTTGGATGAGCCACTGAACACCCCTGAATCACATGATAAAAAGGATCTACACTCAGCTCTGAACCCTCTGTTTTCGGCATCAATTGGCTTTACTGCTACAGGGACATTGTACTCTGCCTTTTGGAGGCCTTTCCTGCCTCCCCCCTCCTCCCCTGCCAATCTGGGTTACTTTATAGGAAATGTAGGTCTGAATGAATCGACATCTGAAGCTGTCGATGCCAAATGACTCTGTCAACTTAGGTAAGATGGGGGTCTTCTTCCTCTTCTTATACAGAATCTGGAAAATTGTGTCTCTTCCTGGAATCCTATTCTGCCTTCACAGGGGGAGGCTGGAAGAAAGCTACGGAAACAACTGTGCACACCTCTGGCTTCTCTGGAGTTTATTTGCTTTTGGCAGAAGTGGCTTTAGCGTCCCCAGACTTCATCTTGCTTTTACAAGGAGCCACATGTCCTTAGAGGTTTACAAACACTTCGGCTTGTTAAGATACTACATTTCTGCCAGAGAGAGAGGACAGCAAGAGGTATTGTCCCTGAACTCCTGTAACATACTGAGCCTTTCTGAATTCTCCCTGGGTGGGCAGTTTCTTTAAATGCCACGGGATTCTCAAGGTCAGTCATGAGATTACCTTTTCATTTGGGGAGGCAAAACCTGTAGTACTGTTGTGGCATTATTAGAATACTTCATTTTAAAGTGTTCAGCTTTTAAGGTTTTCTCTCGAAGCCCCCTCTTCCATTTAGGAAGTGAAGTGTTAACCAAGGTCATGGCGTAAGTGTGGCTGTTCTGTGGCCTGAGGTATGTGGAGACACCAAACAGAAACCTCTCAGCTGTTCGGGAAAGATGTCCGTTCTGGTGATGCCTCTCAGTGTGGGGATCTGGTAATTTCATAAATCCATAAATCCAAAGTAAATTCCTTCCTATTCTCCCAACTCAGCAATGGTTTGCTTGACAGGCCAAGTAACGGGCATCATCAGATCCAAATTCCTCCTTAACAGATCTGGTTCCACAGGAAGGCCCGGTGTGGCTCGAGGATGGAGATGCTAGTGATGAATTTACCGTTTGACGGCTGCTTTTCCTTTGGTCTCCCTGGCCAGCATGTTTAGCTGGGCAGAAACTCAGCTGCCATTGGGGATTCTTGTGGATTCGCTTACAGCTCGTGGCAGTGGAATACCCGCAACCTCTCTCCGACACCACTCCGACAGGGCCGGAAGGTGGGCTAATTTTCTGACCAGACTGGGGCACCGTTTCAGCCGCTGGTCACATTCCTCGCTTCAAACTGAAATTCAGTTTAGCTTTGAGTGTATGGACACGTGGTGGTGGATTCATCTACTTCAGTGTTTGTTCTGACCAAAAAGTTTATTTTTCTAGTGCATTTTCTAAGTCAAAGTGGTGAAAACATGTAACTTTAGTATGCATGACTGGGTCTGAAACAATAAAAAATCCCCGTAGGTTATGCGTGGAGTCCTTTTGTGACAATGACAGCTCGGACAGAGGTTCTGAAGTTTTGTGATTCACGGTACATGGCGGCTTGGGCAGAGCCTCCCTCCGCGTCAGATAGGGAGAGGCCCTGTGGCGACACCATGCACCTGTAGACTTGGGGCTGGCCACCTCCGAAGATCGTGCGCACTTAGAAGACCCCAGCATATACAGAGAATGGTGCTCACTGCACACAATGGTAGAGACGACATGCAAATGTTTCAGTTCTTAAGGCCCAGCTGTACTTTCTGGAGGGGGCTCAGATTCTTCCAGGGATAGCTAACAGTTCCTGGTGCCAGTAAGCGCTGGGCATCCATTACGTTAAGTATTTCACATAGATAACTTCATTTAACCTTTAAGCGTACTTAATTAAGTAATAGTACTGCCAGGTACAGAGAAGGAGGTACAGAGGGAGGGAAACGAGGTACAGAGAAGTTAAGCAGCTTGCCCAAGGACACACAGCAAGTCAAGTAGTGGAGCTGGGTTTCAAAACCAGGTAGTCAGACTGGAGCCCAGTTTCTCTTGATGGTTAGAGCCAGGCCGTGCGTGCCTTTTACTGTCTGATCCGATGATTCGAAATACTCTCCTGTTTCAAGTATGATCCTGGGCTTCTTCAACATGCTGACATTATTTATGCTTATGTATAATTCAGCACTCACGTGTACAATTCACTGGAGTCTTGAGTAATACCAGGTTTCCTAGCAACAGGCCAAGTTATTCTTAAAGTACAGCCAAGCAAACAGGGATACTGCTCCCTAATTTTCAAAGGAAATTTGTTATTTCAAATTAATATCAAAGTTATCATCATGAGAAAAAATAAGAACTTTATTGGACTCTGTTACACTTATTTTACAATTTAGTATTGCTTTATTTTGCATTACATAAGGTGGGGGATGTTACACCGTCATGCTTTTGACGTTTGGGACCTTTAAAGGTCTTAATCTGGCTATCCCTGCTATTAAGGAAAAGTGGGGTGTCTGCTTTACACTGGCAAAGCAAAGGGCTAAACCTCCCCTCTTTGCCCCCCAACTCCCTTGCTACTTTATCTCTATACCTTGATATAAAGCACTCTTTTAAAACATGGTGGTTCCAACAATTCCTGGCAAGTGCTGCTTCCCTACCCCATCCCCCAACCTCCATCCCAAGTGAGATGGTGCCCTTTGTGTCCTACCTGTTTAATTCTGTAAGAACACCTTAAATCTGGCCTCTGTCAGACCGTGGCTGAACACCTCTCACCTGTGAATGCTGTCTAGTCTCATTTTAGCCCACGGCCAGACCAGCAGCTACCACTGGAGTGTTTACAATGCACTGAGCACTTTGCAGAGTAACTTTACACTTTTAAACAATCTTATGTACTAGGTACTATTTTTTATTCAAACGAGGAAAATGCTGAGGCTCAGACAGAGTCACACAGATAGTCACCGGCCCAAGGTCATAAAGCATAGTATGTACTCAATAAATATTAGCCGCCCAGTTTGACAGAAATGGCAAAGCTGGATACAAACCCCAACAGTCTGACTTCCAAGCCTATGTTCTTAGCCATTCTTAAGGGACCAACTCCACCCTTCTGGTACAATTTGTTCCTTTTCTTGTCTCTCACCATATAAATGGAACCCCACGGACTCAGATGATTGAAACCAGCATCACTCCAGAATCTGCCTCTCCCTGTATCTAATCAATTGCCAGTTTTAAAATTTTAATTACTGAGTAGCTCAGCTGTCAATTTCTCCCCATCCTCATTTTCACTCCTCTGTTTCAAATGGTACGTGGCCTGCCCCGGTCTCATCTCTAAATGCCTTCTCTACATGTCAACCACAGTGACTGAAGACCATTTGTTTACGTCACTATGAATATGCTCCCTGCTGCTCTCAGTGTAAGGTTCAAACTCTTCAGTGTGGGTTGCGAAGCCCTTCGTGACCCAATCCCTGCCTCTTCTCCCCATTCCAGCCTTACCAAATGGGTTTTCATCTCCCTGCCTTTGACGTGCAGTTCTGTCTACCCCTCGGCAATGCCAGCCCACTTCCCCAATTCTCTCTCAGCTAGCTCCTAACAATCCCTGGCCTAGATGCCACTTCTTCCAGGAAGCCTACCAGGACAACCCCCCCCCCCCCAATCACCCCAGGCACCTCTCCTTTGGGTTCTCCACAATTCCTCAATCACAGCACTAATCACACCATGCTGTACACCTGTCAGCTCATTTTCGCCCTCCTCTAAACTTTAAGTCCAAGATGGCAGAGCTGGTATCTGTCACGAGTAAAGTTGTATCCTCGAACCTGACAGAGCCTGGTACGGAACAGACCGTTCTATTCTACCTCCTTGTGTGCTACCTCTCCTGAAGAAGTTTCCTGACGGTGCCTGCCTGCCTTGTCTCTCATCTATGCAAGTGTCTTATCCAGGGAAGATGATTAGTACAATTTTTGGATGAGTTCAAGCCTTTACTTACTAGCCAGACCTTACGTTTTAGAAGGGACAGGCACATTCTGCTCAATGCTTGGTAAACCTGACTGCCCATATAGGTCTAAAAAATATAGGATGGCTGCTAACTCATAAAAGCTGTAAAAAAAGGGGGGGGGGTCCTTCAAAGCTTAAGTCTCCATTTTAATCAAATAACTTTATAGTGCAAATATAATAAATTCACATGCATTTACTTTTACATACTCATATAACAAGATAAGTACATTGACCTAAAGTCGCACTGTTTTCCCAAGTGAATCTTCATTTTAACCAAACCTACATAGCGCTTATGGAAAGCACTTCTGGCAAAGCTATAATCGCGCAGCATCAATGCTGTAGTGTAAAACACGAATTGAACAAACTCAAGCTGTAGAAGCAGTAGTCACGTCAGCCACCCTGCTCTTCTGGGGAAGGACCCACACACACACTCCTCCCCAAGTACTATGATGCTACACATAGTAGGGGTTTAAGGACTGAACAGAGTGTTTGCATCACACAAGTAAAGACTTCACAGAGGAAACCCGTCATAGAAATGGTGGTTTTTGTGTTCGTTTTTTGCTTTTTAAGGATACTGCAATAGAAATATATTAACGATTGGCCTCAAATATCCAACATTTTTCTTACATTTTAAATCAAAGTTGTAGGATCCTATAGGTCTCAATAAAGAACTCTTCACAGCACAGCTGTGGTTCACTTTAAAACGCAAAATGTTCCCTTTGCGATATATCCTTACAAATAAACATAATATACATATAAATGAAAAGTTCAGATCCTGCATCAAGCATTACTCAATCTTGCCCTCTGATACAAACCTGGATATAGTCAAATTTGCAAACTGTTCACTTAATATTTTAGTTGAAGCAAAAGTAAAATAGATATGGGCTTTCAGCAAAGCAGACCTTTATGAATTCTCAGAGGCTCAGTTGAAGTCACGATTGGTGAGGACGAGTGGAGCCACAAGGGTCCAGACATAAAGGAGGAGGCAGACCCAGCTGGAGCTGATCTTGACCCACACGGCTGGCCACTTGCTGGTCATGCTCTGGAACTTTGCATCAGGACTAAGAAAACAGAAGAGAGTCAAGTAAAGGAGCCTGTTATCAGTATCTAGCAGCCCCCTGGCCAAAGCCAAGGGGGAGGCTGACACTACTCTCTAGTAAGGTTCTAGGAGGAACTTGAGAAAGCTGCTATTATTACTTTTTTATAAGCAGGGGACTCTGCCTCTCAAAGTGCTTTTATCTTCTTGCTAGCACGAAGAACTCTGACTACCGTATCCCCTGGGCAAAGTTCTTTAGGAACGTCTAGCTATTCTAGATATTGGCAAAAGTCTACATTGAAATGGCATCCCTCAAACTTGCCTTCTGAATCACATCATTACTTTGACCCGAATACTCTGTATGGCCACATATAGAGGTAAATTAGTGAACAAAGATGGGTCAAGCTGCTTTATGTCATGATTTTCTCTCAAGTAACTCAAGTCTGGAAGGGGTCTCCATGATTTGTTCTGTAAGAACTCCCAACTGGATTTTAAATCCAATAGGAGAAAAACTCAAAGGCATTTCAGAAAAGAGCACTGAACACAACTTCATGATATGGGCAAGACAAGGGGGTTCTGGGGTCAAACAATGGATGGATATTTTCTTTTTTTTTTTTTTTTTTTTTAAATTTTTTTTTTCAACGTTTTTTATTTATTTTTGGGACAGAGAGAGACAGAGCATGAACGGGGGAGGGGCAGAGAGAGAGGGAGACACAGAATCGGAAACAGGCTCCAGGCTCCGAGCCATCAGCCCAGAGCCTGACGCGGGGCTCGAACTCACAGACCGCGAGATCGTGACCTGGCTGAAGTCGGACGCTTAACCGACTGCGCCACCCAGGCGCCCCTGGATGGATATTTTCAAGGGGGCCAAGTGGTCTTCCACCTGGTTAGTCTGTGCCTCCTACCTGTACCAACTGGTCAGGGTCATCATGATGTACAAGGAAGCCAAGGAGAGCATGAAGTGGAATAAGAAGTAGCTGTACTGCACTCCTTCTTTCTCATTGTCCACAGCCCGCCGAGGCTGTCCATCTTCTTCATCACTGCCACCATTGGTGGTTGTATCACGGAGGATCACACTGTCACTTCCTGACAAGGTCAGCTTACTTACTTGGCTATTGTTGGAAGTGCGGATGCTGGAAAGTGATCCAAAAGAAGACAAATCAGAAAGGGGCCAGGAGATGAATTGCTGCCATTGGCCTATATACATGACGGTTATTCCTGAACTACTATTTGGGGACTGAAGGCCTTCTGGAGGGCTACCTGTCATCACAAGACAGCAGGGGTGGGGGCACCTGGCTGGCTTACTCAGCAGAGCACGCGACTCTTGATCTCGGGGTTGTGAGTTCAAGACCCACATTCAATGTAGGGATCACTTAAAAAAAAAAGAGAGAGTACTTTTATCAGTTACTACTTGATGGCTTAACTGCTTAGGAGTTTCACTATGCTCTCAATGTCTGCTTCCATGACTTCACAAGTGCCTCTTCTATGCTTGGAATACACCACCCACAAACCTTCTCCCAGATAACTTATTTATCCTTTAGTTCTCTATACGCCACATCTTCTAGAAAGCCTTCCCTGACATCAGTTCATCACCAGGCTGGGTTAAAATCCCACAGCTCCTTATGCTTCCCTCTGCTGTAGCACTTATGCCTGTCTTTCTTGCTAGTCCTAGAACTCCTCAACAACAACGACCGTAGTCATCTCTGCGTTTCTAACAGCAGATGCTAACTGCAAGTGTGTTAAATGACTGAATAAAAAAAAAAAAAAGTACATACAACTAAAGGACAAGAACCACACAATCATCTCAACAGACATAGGAAGAACATTTGACTAAAATCTAATAATGCCTTTTCCTGATAAAAACACTCAACCTAGGAATAGAGAACTTCCTCAAACTGATAAAGGGCATCTGTGAAAAACCCAGAGCAGACTAAAAGCTGTCCTGCTAAGATCAGGAACAAGACAGGCAGTCTACTGTCCCCATTTCTATTCAACGTGGTACTGGAGGTTCGAGTCAGAGTAATTAGGCAAGAAAAAGATAAAAGGCATCCTGATTGGAAAAGTAGTAAAATGATCTCTACTTGCAGATAACTTGACCTTGTACATGGAAAACCTTAAGGAATACACACACTATTAGAATCAATAAATAATCTTGCAGGACACAACATCAATATACAACAACTCTATGTCTATACATTAACAATGAACAACCTAAAAGACAAATTAAGAAGACAATCTCACCTATGGGGCATCTGGGTAGCTCAGTTGGTTAAGCGTCCAACTTCAGTTCAGGTCATGATTTCATGGCTTGTGAGTTTGAGCCCTGCATCGGGCTCTGTGCTGACAGCTCAGAGCCTGGAGCCTGCTTCAGATTCTGTGTTTCTTCTCTCTACCCCTCCCCCACTCACGCTCTCTCTCTCAAAAATAAACATTAAAAAAATTTTAAAATTAAAAAAAAATCTAACTTATAATACTTAGAAATGCAAAAAAAGATGTTTAAGACTTGTATGCTAATAACTCTAAACCACTGATAAGAAACTGAAAGACTTAAATGAAACATCCTATGTTATAAACTAGAAGCCTTAACAGTGTTGAGATAGTAATACTCCCCAAGTTGACGAACAGATTCAATGCAATCCTTATTTAAATCTCAATTAAACTGACAAGCTAAACCCAAAATTTACATAGAAATGAAAGGGACTCAGAATATTCAAAACAATCTTGAAAAAGAACAAATTTGGAGGGCTCACGCTTCCCGATTTCAGAACTTAGTACAAAGCTACAGTAATCAAAACCGTGTGGTACTAGCATAAGGATAGATACACAGATCAATGAAACAGAATTACAAGTCCAGAAATAAACCATTACATTTATGGTCAATGGATTTTTGACAAGGATGCCAAGACAACTCAATGTTGGAAAGAATGGTCTTTTCAACAAAGGGTGCTGAGCCAAGGAGATACCCACATATGACGGAATGAAGCTGGACCCCTTACTCAAGTCATATATAAAAACAATAAAAAGACAAATAACCCAATTTAAGAGTGGGCAAAAGATCTAAACAGACATTTCTTCAGGATATACAAATGGCTAACAAGCACATGAAAAGAATGCTCAATATCATTAGTCACCGGGAAAACACAAATCAAAACCGTAATGGAATGCCACTTCACATCCTCTAGAATGGCTACAACAAAAAAAAGACAATTACGGTATTTTGATTAAGAACTGATGAAACTGGAAGACTCATACATTGCTGCTGGGACTGTAACATGATGTAGCCACTTTAGACAATACTTTGGCAGCCCGGCCATTCTACAACTAGGTATGTATCCTAGAAAATTTAAAGTGTACATCCACACAAAAAACTTGCACACATATGTTCATAGCAGCATTATTCATGCTAGTCCCACAGTGGAAACAACCCCAAAACGTCCATCAACTGATAAAGGATAAACAAAATGTGGTATATATGCACACAACACAGTATTATTTCCAACAATAAAAAGGAATTAAGTACTGATATGTCATAACATGGATGAACCTTGAAGACCTTATACTAAGTAAAAAAAACAGTCACAAAAGACCACATGTTTTATGATTCCATATATATGAAACATTGGAATAAGCAAATTTACAGAGACAAAAGGAGATTCATTTCTGCCAAGGACTGGAGCGGGAGGGAATAGAAAGGTGACTGCTAATGAGCATGGTTTCTTTTTGGCAAAATAAAATGTTCTAAAACTGATTGTGGTGATGGTTGCACAATCCTGTGAATAGACTAAAAACCTGAGTAGTATAATTTAAAAAGGTGAATTTTATAGTATGGAAATTATATCTCAAAAGCAATACAAAACACGTTAGGCCAAAAGCAAAACAAACAAAAAAGATCAGACAATATAACAAACACATGAGCACAGCTGTGTTCCCATACAACTTTATTCGCAAGAATAGGCAGCCAGCACAAGGGCTGTAGTGTGCCAATCCGTATTTTAAGCAAGCATCAAAAAAAAAAAAAAAAAAAAAAAAAAAAAAGATAAATCTATACAAAATGTGGAAAGCTGTCCAAATTATAACAACAAAGTTCATATCTGAGAATACTACATGTATTTATATGGTACATCCCTAATTGATTTTAAGTTATTATTTATCAAGTGATATGTATATAACTATATATAAAACTGTATATAATTCTACAGATACAAATAGATTGACAAACACTTAAGTATAAGCAAAGGGGAAAAGTGTCAACTATTATGTACCATATAATGTTAACCATGGAAGAGGTAAATTTGGAGTGAGGATACTTTCATTCTCCACTTTATACTTTTCTCGCTTGTTAATTTACATAAATATATCCTTGCCCATTTTTACCTCATATTTTTAATTATTAAAATAACGTATGCTATTATGCAGAAAATACCAATAAAAATGGGTAAGAAATGAATCACCTTTTATCTATACATTTGCTTATTCCAGTGTTACATATATAGGAGTGCAAAGTGCTAAAATAGGTTGTATCTGAGCTCTTGGATTAACTAGAGACTTTAAAATTAGCTGTAACAGAATTCTGTTGTTTTTTTTTTTTTTAAGTTTATTTATTTTGAGAGAGAGAGAGTACACGTGCACGCATGGGAGTGGGGGGGTTGGAGTGAGGGAGAAAGGGCGAGGGAGAGGGTTAGGCAGAGAGAGGGAGGGACAGAAACCCAGGCAGGCTCTGCGCTGACAGTGCAGAGCCCGACTTAGGGCTCGAACTCACAAGCTGTGAGATCATGATCTGAGATCCAGAGTCGGACACTTAACTGACTTAACTGCCACCCAGGCACCTCTGTAATTGTTTATTTTTTTTTACAATGATCAAGAAATAAAGATTTTCTTACAAAAAAATATCAACCAGAGCCATTACTCTAGTTGATCTAGGGTCAGATGAAGACTTTATCCTCTAGTGAAAGAGAAGGTATCTCTATGTCAGTTTGGAAGGAATTATTTGATGAGACAATTTACTGGGCTTTAAGAAATATCCATGGCTGGGTAACTGAGGCAAGTCAAGGGCTTCCCATAAAGAAGAGTTAAATTGTTGTTTTTAATTCCTCACACTGCTTTTTGAAAAGAAAATAGCTTCTTTGCTCTATTATTAACTGTCCTAAGAATCTTGTCCCAAGTACTTTTTAACTTACCTAGAATACAAAAGGCAGAGAACAAAGCCTGTCAGCCCAATAAAATTCTCTAGATCCAGAAAATGCCCACTCTTTGAGGGCGGACCAGAGGTAGGGACTACAGCAGTTGAATTTCCAGGAGCCAAAGTTGGTGCGGTCATGTGTGTAACAATGCTGAACAGGCCAGGGTTGCAGGAACGATCTGAAAATGGAAAATTTATTATCCTTAGAACTCTTCTTGTTCCGGGAAACGATTTGAGGGATATGCTCACACATTTATTCAGTCATGATGTATAGCATGAGACTGCTATACTTAAAAGAACCTGGAAACTTAGACATATCTGTGTTGCAATCAGTGACTTAGTTTTAGAAAAAAAGATGCAACAAAATATTTGTCAAATTTCATAAATGTCAATCTTCATTTTACGGATTTTGAAGTTTACTGGCAAATCTTTTTGCGCCTATAGTTTTACAAAGGCTTTAAGCGCAAGGAATTTTTCCCTGGTTTTGTTTTTACATAGTTAAATAGGAGTACAAAAACAGTAAGTTGAGTCATCATTGGAAGGTCTGCAGTAACTGTTTTCCTTTAAAACAAGTCCGCAGAATACCCTATTGAGTGAGACACAATGCAAAGGAGATTTCTCACAGTCATTTCTTCTAGAGCCTTAACACCAAAGTGAAATTCAATTAAAAAATGCTACAGAGGGCCAAAACAATGTTGCCTTGTCCAACTCTTAACTAGTCTGACTTAGTCTAAGTTCAGGGAAAAGCTTAGACTGTATAAAGGACTGTGGTCCTTCAGGCTATCGGCTATGAACAGCTAAGAACAGACATGAAGAATAAAACTTGAAATGTAAGTATCTGCATCATAGTGAACACTGTACATTGGAGTGAACTTTTTTGTTTGTTCGCCTGTTTAATGTTTGCTCTACCTCTAGTTTTGCACCTGCCAAGAGTAATTTCCTACTTTCTTCTCATCAAATGAATGTGCTATCGACATTCCCTTACCAGGTTCATTGGACATGGCTGACCAGGTGAGGTACATGGTGTACAGGGTGATGAGAGAGGACTGCAAGAGACCAGAACGAGGCTGGTGTTCCTGTGAAATCAAAAAGAAAACAATGCCACAGGAACTGCAAGGGCTGGCTTCCTAAAACCCAGTGGATTTCCCTAGGCTCCCCTGAAATACTACTAACTGAGAACCTGCTGATTCTACTTGACAGCTGAAAGATGAAAGGTAACCTGTCAGTCTGAGTTAGCCTGAAAAAGACCCGAGAAAGAGGAACCATGTACTATTGGTTCTCAAGGGATGTCATAGTCCTGGAATTCCTGTATTTCCCACAGGGGCTTGATTTACTAGTCCCTTGGTGTAGGAGAATCTAAGCTTAGCTGTGGCCTAACTGGCTACCAGGTGATCCATCATCTCTCTGCAACTTCAGCTTTTTCATTTTCGAAAGGAGAGGCGATATCGCATATTCTTTTCATATTTCTCATCTACATCTCTACGAATTTTTTAAGTATGGTTTTTAAATGGTGAAACTTGCACACTTGAGTTTTATTTTTAAATACTAAAAGCAATGACTTTCTAGTTTAATATCTTGGCTAAGGTTTCCTAAGAATCACTCACGATGTAAAGTATTTTATAAGAGCTATAAATTTTCAGGTTACCTAGGGTTTTTTTTTTTTTTTAAATGACAGGGAAATTACTCACTCAATGGCACACTTTACAGTTACTAAGTTATAATTATAAAGACTTTATCATAATATGGGAAAATATTTAAGTACATAATCTTAAACATAAACTCACATAAAAGATTATGTCAGTTAAAGTTTAGCATTAATTAAAAATCTGTCACAGGAGGACGAAGCAGAAAACCATACCTGAATTTTTGGGTGGATGGATATCACAGAAACCACAACGCAAAGGACCAAATTAATACTAATGAAGAACTTGTTCTCCGTGCAGCCATCCGGTTTGGTGTAGTATGTATAGAATAACCCGACAAACACGACTGACAGGATGTAACAGAAGCTTGTGACGGAGAGTAAAGCTAGAAAAAGGGAAGCCAACATGAATGCTCGTGATTGTAACAAACTTTGCTAATGAAGACCAATTGTCTTCTACTCCATATAAAAATAAAGACACATTATTTTATTGTTAGGGTGGTCAACATCTTACAGGAAAATTACAGGAGACCCAAGGCTGATGTTTCAGACAGCATTAGAGGCAGCTCAATGTTAAATTCAAAAATCCACCAAGCAACTGAATTCACTTCCTAGACTACCTTACTTGATTCCATGGGTTGAAAAACCAGACATGTGATCATTCCAGCTAGAGTAAACTCCAACTGTACGCAAAATAGTGTTCATTACAAGCCTTTCTTAGGAACCTACAAAACTTCTGGGCCGTCAAACTGGCTGAGGTCCAGTAAGCTAGATGCCAGGGATGGTGTTAGCAGAAAACAATGGACAGGCATCTTTTATGATGTTTGTCCTCTGCAGCTACTGGCCACATAAGCCTGTTTCCTGTCACTGTGAGACCACATCATTGTGGGACAGTGGTATATTTGCTCTTTTTAAGTACCTAAAATAATATTCCTTTCTGTTCACATGGACAATCAACAATTAGCTGTGTAACTCTGAAAATTAGAAAACATGACAGAGTAACAGTATGCTCAGACCAACTATAGCAACATTGAGTTCAATTAACTTATACTTAATTCACAGCAGACTTATTTGAGAAAACTAGTTTCCATTTATCATAATTCCATGGATTTTGCATGTTTAAAATTAAATGATGCATATATTACTATCAAATGATAATGTATATTAAATTATTAGCATAGTTCCTAATGTTTTTCCATAAGAACATGCAAGATTTCTCTATTTTTTAGTTACTCCAAAGCATGGCAAATGCTCAGCTCATTATCAAATTCTTCTAAAGTTGAGTGAGTCCAAATGAATTATAAAAAATGGAAGTAAATAGAGGGGCACCTGGGGGGTTCAGTTGGTTAAGTGTCTGACTCTTGATCTCGACTCAGGTCATGATCTCATGATTCATGAGACTGGTTCATGAGATTGAGGCCCGTGCTGGCCTCTGCACTGACAGCATGGAGCCCACTTGGAATTCTCTCTCTCCCTCTCTCTCAAAATAAATAAATAAACTTAAAAAAAAAAAAAGTCTGGAAAGACATAGACTAATATGTTAACAGTGAGTATTAATTACTGAAGAGTTGGATTATGGGGGAATGTTTTCTTTTGTGATTTTTGGTTTTCCGAGTTCTTGACACAGAGCAGCTATTACTTTTTATTTTTTTAGTGTTTATTTTATTTTTGAGAGAGAGAGAGAGAGAGAGAGAGAGAGAGAGTGTGTGTGAGTGGGGGAGGGGCAGAGAGAGAGGGAGACACAGGATCTGTGCTGTCAGCACAGAACCTGACGTGGGGCTCAAACCTGTGAACTGTGAGATCATGACCTGAGCCCAAGTCAGACGCTTAACCGGCTGAGCCACCCAGGCGCCTCGCTATTACTTTTATAATGGGTGGAGGGGCAGGAGCTGGGAATCTCACAACTACTTTTTTTTTAAATGAGGTATGGCTGGGTCATTGCCCCTAGTAAGGAGAGAACTCAACTCCCACCCCATTGTTACAAGCTGTATATCCTATTTCCACCCTAGAAATTTTAAGTGCCCTTTTTCTACCAGAAAGCTTTTACAAGGGGTGTGAGTCATATTCTGAATAAAGCAGTAAGGACTGTTCACTTCTATCTGCCTGAGGGATGTGGGCAGATGACCCGTATGTATAACCCACCTGAATCCCCTGCCTATGGCAACAAGGAAATCAAAACCAAAACTACATCACTATATACAACTGTTTTTCTTTATCTAAACACATCTAGTTACATTATAAATCTCAAAATAAATGAATTGAGAGAAGCCAATGATTTATGTTATCTGTGCTTCCTCCTTCTAGTAATGTATACAATTCAAAACTGACTTGGGGCGCCTGGGTGGCTCAGTCGGTTAAGCCTCTGACTTCAGCTCGGGTCATGGTCTCAAAGTTCTTGAGTTCGAGCCCTGCGTCGGGCTCTGTGCTAACAAACAGCTCGGAGCCTGGAGCCTGCTTCAGATTCTGTATCTCTCTTTCTCTCTCTCTCCCTCCCCTGCTCATGCTCTGCCTCTCTCTGTCTCTCAAAAATAAATAAATGTTAAAAAATTAAAAAAAAAAAAAAAAAAAAAAAAAAAAAAAAAAAAAAAAAAAAAAAGAACTGACTCAACTGGAAAACTGTAATTTTTAAAAAGTCAGCTCTCATTTGGAAGTTTATACATTTAAATCAATGAAGATTTTTACTGCACATCCTATTTATTTTTTTGTTGCAAGTTTTTATTTAAATTCTAGTTATTAACATATATGGCAATATATGATAACAACATATATGGTAATTCTAGTAGTAGAATTTAGTGATTCATCATTTACATACAATACCCAGTGCTCAACACAAGTGCTCTCCTTAATGCCCGTCTCCATTTAGCACATTCCCCCACCTACCTCCCCTCCAGCAACCCTCAGTTGGTTCTCTATAGTTAATAGTGTCTAACGTACATTGTGTTTAATGTAGCATAATGCAGTATGGCTCTTATAGGTGAGTTCAGATACTTACCAGCATACCAACACCTTGGATTTCCTTCTTCCATTCGATTTACCCATGATTCATTCAAAGAGTGAGCAAAGTCTACCAACAGCACTAGCTGGATGAGGATGAACAAAAAGGCCCCTACCATGCCAACAACAAACCAGGCTACAAAGCAAAAGAACAAAGGTATTCTTAACCACAGGAGTAACATTTCGGAATATCACTGTCCAACATTTTAAAACAATTTCAATTCAAGTAAGAGGTGGTAGAGAATATTCTGTCTCCAGCAGCACAGCAAAATTATTCCAAATCCAAACTCAAAGGCATTCTCTGAGAAGTGTTTTATTGGGTTTCAGACCTTTTAAAACTTGTTCTAGCTTGTGCCAAGGGGAGCCTGGGATCTGACATTCCAAATGGTACAATAAGCATTTTCCTTTATTTTACAAGGGAAAAAAAAAAATCACAGTGGAAATCCACATAAGTCACTTGATGTTATGGTAAGAAAGCAGATTATGACAGGGATATGAGCACATATGAGTTCCTACAGGTCCCTATGTTGACAAGCTCTCTGATTAACTTAGTACTGCCAAGTGAGAAGGTAAGCTATATTAAGATACTGGCAAAATATGGTTCCAGCTGAGAAGTGGGCTGAATGCCTCCTGGGTTTATACAATTAATTACTATCTCAATATTAGTACTGAGTCATATAGTTGAATACCACTTCATTCAATTGCCAGTTCTGCAAAACCAGTAATGAAAATGTAGCTTAAACTCCATCATTTGTAGAGTCTGTGTATATTATAATTAACCCCCTTAGTAGCATACCTGTGGCAAAATGGCCCCCAGGGATGTAGAAAGAGCCAACCATGATACCAACAATGGCAGCAATTTTGAAGAACCAAAACCTATTAAAATATAAAAAAGTGCATTTATGAAATGTTAATTTTTGCTCTTATGCTAAGAAAAGTGAATTTCTGAAATGCAAAAATAAAGACTCAGCATTTCCAACATGATTGTCTGGGATTATCCCTTCATTTGATATGAAGCTGTTTCACTCAATCTTTCATACAATTTAAAGACAAACATTAGCCCAGAGAACAAATCATTCATAGATCTAAGAGAAAAACATATAACTTAAGAATTTCCCTACATTTAGCAATTAAAGATAGGAATTTTTCTAGAATTCTGGGGCATTCTAAACTAACAATGTTAGCTAAATATGAAGCAACTAATTATTGGATCTAGGAAAAAGTTATCGTCTAATCCTTCTTTCACAATACAGGACCTAAGTGCCTTGTGCCCACAATCACACAGTTCATCACTGGCAAAGCCAGGACCAAAGCTGGCTTTCGGTTCATGATCTTTAAAGACTGCCTTGTATGGCAGAGTGAAAAGAATCAGGCTTTGGAGCTGGACAGACCTGAGTTTCAATCCTACCTCTAACTCTCACTGGCTCAGAAATCTCAGACACTCCAATCTCTCTGAAGTTCAGTTACTGCATCTATAAAAAGGGGATTATCATACATATAAAGTTTACAGAACTTTCAGTCTTCAAACAAGAATTATTTGAAACCAGGGCGGCTGGGTGGCTCAGTTGGTTTAAGCATCCGAATCTTGATTTCGGCTCAGGTCATGATCTTGCAGTCCAGGGTTTGAGTCCCACTTTGGGCTCTGTGCTGACAAGTGTGGGGCCTACTTGGGATTTTCTGTTTCTCTCTCTCTCTCTGCTCCTCCCCCACTTGTGCATTCTCGCTCTCTCTCAAAATAAATAAATTAAAAAAAAAAAGAATTACTTGAAACTAAGAGGAACTGGGAGCAGTCAGGAATGGAAAACGACAGATGTGTAAATCAGTGATCCAGTTTATTTTTCTGTATACTGTTTAATATATCAGGTACATTTTTCTCTTTTAACAATAAAAAGTGTATGTGGGGCGCCTGGGTGGCTCAGTCGGTTGGGCGGCCGACTTCGGCTCAGGTCATGATCTCGCGGTCTGTGAGTTCGAGCCCCACGTTGGGCTCTGTGCTGACGGCTCAGAGCCTGGGGCCTGTTTCGGATTCTGTGTCTCCCTCTCTCTCTGACCCTCCCCCATTCATGCTCTGTCTCTCTCTGTCTCAAAAATAAATAAACGTTAAAAAAAAAATTTAAAAAGAAAAGAAAAGAAAAGAAAAAAAAGTGTATGTGTCTGTGTGTGTGCAGTGCCTAGCACAGTGCGTGAACTGTTTTCACGGGTGTTTGATAAAAATCTAGGAACCTGAAACAAAGGTATTAAAAGAAAGGACAAGATTTTCCTCATCCCCTCTACCCTCTCTGTGCTACAGAGCTCCAACTGGAAATAACACTGGAACAACCTCACATGTACAATAGGTCAGAAACAGATCAAAAATATATGTGGGCCACTGACTCATACACTCTACTGCTTCCATCTGAATAGCAACATTAACTGCTCAACAGGAGGATCCACGCCATAATATAGCAAGTAAATAATAAAATAAATTGTACATACCCATTGTGTACTGCTGCTCTGGGATCTTTACTTGTTTTTACTTTTAACATGAGCAGAGAGAAGACAAAGAAAAAGATGGCCAAGGCAAAGTTGATCCGATATACAGCTTTATAACCAACCAGCACGTCACAATCTTGATCTGCCTTTATATCAGCCACCTTGATTTTAAACCCCCCTTCACAGAATCCAGGGATCTGGAAAAAGCAATTGCAATGTTATGGCAATATCCACATTTAAACGAAGATTCTATCCCATCACAAAAAAGCCTCAATTTCTAAAACTGACTACTTCAACAACTGCAAGACTATCCTGTGGGACTTCACTTTTTGCCTTCCAATTCACTTGCAACCTTATCACCAAACAGTAGAAACAACTTGTATTTTGCAAATAAAAGTGAAGTGCTCTTTTCTTATTGATGAGGTTATCTCCCGTTTTGCCACAAATTTTCATGGCAACTGACTCCTTCCACAGGTGAAGGTCGAGTCTAGGTAAATGTTTAAATCTGAAACATACATGGAAAGATCATGTTTTCGTGTCACTCTTTTAATATCTTTCTCTGAGTTGTGACATGAGACTCTGAAGATGTTCGTTCTGACGACCTTTATTTCTGGAAAAGGACTAACCCCTTCATAGTCTATGTTTTGACTATACCCAAAAGTAATTTAAAAACCCAACAATTACAATGAACTTGACTGAGTTTTACAATGGTGAAACGTTGGGACGTTAATCACAACTAAAATTGTGCCAACTGTAAAAGTAATACAAATAACCAGCACATTAAGGCCACTGTTACTTCTCCTTACCTTCTTCAGCTGAGACTCCATCCCTTCTGTCAGCATGATACAGGACACAGCAGCGCCCAGGAAGAGAATGATGGCGTAGATGAGGCGGGTCACCGTGGAATTCTTACTATTGGGGCAGCAGCTACACAGCAGACATGACGCACCACTGCAAAGGCACGGAACCTGTGACAAGCACACCACAGCCATGTGAGACCTCTTTGAGTGGACCTCTTCGTGTCGTAAGTGTCACAGAGCAGAAGATGAGGAGGTCGGCCAGGTTTTCACAGCTTTACCTGAGACAGTTATAGCTGGGAGGAGGAAGTGATTAAAAGCACGGATTCTGGAGTCAATATTATTTCTCTCACTCTACCTCAGCAAGTTACATAAGCTTAGCTTATTTCTCCCTCTGTAAAATAGACTCAATAACAGAATCTTCCTCCCCCACACATTGCTGTATGAAATGAGTACTCAACACAGGCCTAAAACATGGAAGGAGCCCAGTATATGTTAGTTATATTCACACAGAGAGTATACTTTATTGAAAAACAGTATATATTAATACTGAGAAGAATAGGGGCGCCTGGGTGGCTCAGTCGGTTGAGCATCCGACTTCGACTCAGGTCATGATTTCACAGTTCGTGAGTTCAGGCCCCACGTCGGGCTCTGTGCTGACAGCTCAGAGCCTGGAGCCTGCTTTGGGTTCCGTGTCTCCCTCTCTCTCCCATCACCACTCCCCACCCCCCCCACACACACAACTTGTGCTCTGCCTCTCTCTCTCAAAAATGAATAAACGTTAAAAAAAATTTTTTTTTAAATACTGAGAAAAATAAAAACCTAACTCCACTTGCTATTTAAGGAATCCTAGTTACCAAATCTGGTATTATAACATAAAGCAACATTACATGGAAATCATCATAAATAAGGTTAGCAAGAGCCATTTAGCTCCTTTCGAGAGTAACCTGGAGAGTCCTTACAGAATCACCATTTGACCCAGCAATTCCAGTCCTAAATAGACACCCAAAAGAACCGAAACAGGTATTCAAACAAAAACCTGTACACGAATGTTCAAAGCAGCACTATTTACAGTTGCCAAAAGGCAGAAACAACCCAATGTCTATCAACTGATGAATGGATACATAAAATGTGGTATATCCACACAATGGAATATTATTCAGTCATAAAAATGAACGAAGTACTGATATATGGTACGACATGGGTGAACCTAGAAAACATCATGCTAAGTGAAAGAAGCCAGACACAAAAGGTCACATACTGTGTTTCATTTATCTGAAATATCTGGAATAAATAAATCCAGAGATGGAAAGCATTAGTTTCCAGAGGCTGGATTGGGGGGGGGGGGGGGGGGAGTGAAGAAATGGGGAATGACTTCTTAATGAGAATCGAGCTTCTCCTTTGGGGAAGGAAGATGTTCTACACTAGACAGATGTGATGACAGTACAACACTGTGAATGTACTAAATACCACAAAATTACACACTTTAAAATGGTTAGTTTTATATTCTGTGAATTTTACCTCAATTGAAAAAAAGAAAAGTAACCTGGATCTCTGGTGAGCATTCCAGAGGAAGGCATAATTTGAGTCATTTTTATGTAGGCTTAATTAGGAAAGTGCTTGAATTGCTTTCACAGGTGACATTAAGTCACATCACAAGGGCAGGCTAAAGTCAGAATCATCAGCAGAAGCAGGAGATGTAAATTGTAGAGGATGCAGGGCGCCTGGGTGGCTCAGTCGGTTAAGCGTCCAACTTTGACTCAGGTCATGATCTCACGGCTTGTGAGTTCGAGCCCCGCGTCGGGCTCCATGCTGACAGCTCAGAGCCTGGAGCCTGTTTCAGATTCTGTGTCTCCCTCTCTCTCTCTCTGACCCTCCCCCGTTCATGCTCTGACTCTGTCTCAAAAGTAAATAAACGTTAAAAAAAAAAAAAAATTGTAGAGGATGCTGGTCTCACAGTATGGTCCCAGTCCTTACTTTTTATAGATGGTACCTTGCGTGGCCTTTATCATGGTTTTGTGTGATCCAGAGCAAGACGTTAAGCTTCTTAAAAGCCCAGTTTTCTCATCTGTAAAAATGGGCATTAACACCACCTACCCAGTTACTGTGTGAAGAATGAGCTAGTATCAGGAATATCCAGCAAGTAGCATAATGCCTGACACAGCAGGGGCTCAATATTATCACAGTAGCCATTAACATTTGTTACCACAACAACCATGGGAAATTGATCACCCATATTCAGTATCCAATTCTTAACTATAATCTGGGCCAAAAGACCCAGAGGTCTGTAGCTAGCCAGCGACTGGAACAGAGGTTTTACAGTCAACAACGACACTAATCGCTTCAGGTTTATTTTGTCTGCATCCACACACTCCTGACTCTCTGTAGTTATTTATTTTCTGGCCCATAAAATAATCTCATAATAACTGCCTACTGTTTGTTATGGGTTGAACTGTGTCAAATTAGTATGTCGAAGTCCTGATCCCCAGTACTGGAGAATGTGACCTAATTTGGAAACAGAGTCACTGCAGATGTAATTAGCTAAAATGATGTTATGCTGGAGAAGAGTGGGCACCTAATTAAACATGATTGGTGTCATAAAAAGGAGAATTTGAGCGCAGACATGCAGCATGGGAAGAATACCAACTGAAGACGAAGGCAGAGATCTACAAGCCAAGGAATAACAAAGACTGATACAAACCACCCGGAGCTGGGAAAAAGGCATGGAATAGATTCTCTCTCATCACCCTCAGAAGGAGCCAACCCTGTCGACACCTTAATCTCAGACTTCTAGCCTCCAGGAACAGAGAGACAATAAATTTCTGTTGCTTAAGCCGCCTGGTTTGTGGTATTTTGTTATCGAGCCCTAGCAAACTAACATACCTACTTACTTGTTTATAAGTATCAGGAGACTTTAAGTACCTTTAGGAGGGACTACCTACTGTTTATGTCTCCTGTATCTTTACACAGTAGGTACTCAATCTGTGGAACAAAGCTGTCCTACTGTCATTATCATTTCCCTATCTCAGTATATGACAACTCTATTCTTCCTGTTACTCAGGCCAAAAACTGTGGAGTCATCCTTGATGCCTTCTTTTTTTTCCAAAACCATCACCCAATCTGTGAGCACATCAGCTTTATCCTCAGAATATATATCCAGAATCTTTTTTTTTTTTTTTTGTTTTTTTTTATTTATTTTTAGAGAGAGAGAGAGAGAGAGAGAGAGAGAGAGAGAGAATATCCCAAGCAGGCTCTGCACTGTCAGCACAGAGCCCAACGCAGGGCTGAAACTCATGAACCACAACTCATGAACCGTGAGATCATGACCTGAGCTGAATTGAGGGTCAGATGCTTAACCGATGGAGCCACCCAGGTGCCCCTATATCCAGAATCTGATCACTTCTTAGCATCCTTAACTATCATGTTGGTCTGAGCCACTACTATCATCACTCACCTGGATTAATTGCAATGGCTCCTGTCTCACTGCTGAAGCGACCCATTCAGAAGCCAGAGTTGGTATAGGTTATTTTAAGATGAAGACATTTGAGATTCAACAGACACGGGAAAAAGCCTTCTTGGAGCTTTCTTCATCTAACTAAAAGCAGCAACTTCTGGGATATGAAGCTGCCATAAACTCTCTCTCCAAGAGTTTTATGGCCATGAAGAAGACAAAAGACCTCTGCACCTACACAAACAAGTATTATCACAAACTTCCTTATCTCCTGTTTGTTCTAAAAACCAACCTGTCTTCTCTAAAGAAACCTATCCTATGAAAGCCCTTTTCTTCTCCCCTATTAAGTTAGGTATATAATAAGCCATATTTTCTAACTACCCTTTTGGGTTATTAATCACTGAATGATGAAAAACATCCTGTGTATATGTGTGTTGCATGTGTACATAGCTCTTTTTTCTTGTACTAATCTGTCTTTTGTCAGTTTAATTCACAGACCCCCAACCACTAACCTCACAGAGGATGCAAAGAACGTTTTTTCTCCTTTACATTGCTCTCCTCTTTCTTTTCTACCATCTGTTCTCCACACAACCACCTTGTTAAAACACAGATCAGATCCCATCATTCCTCTTTTCTATAATGGATCCCTCTGTCACTTTAAGAGTAAAAGCCAAAGTCCTTAAATTATCCTACAAGACCAAACAATGGGTTATCTACAGGATTTAGCTGGCTCCCTGCTACCTTTCTGACTTTATTTCCTATTATTCTTCCCTTCCCTCATTCCATTCTCTGGTACACTGCACTTCTTGTTATTCCTGTTGAACAAAAGGGATTAATAAAATATAAAAGCAATTTATAGAGAGAAATGCTTTAATGGCATCAATTCAAATCTTAACTTTACAACAAAGCCAAAATGTGTTGCACGTTGTTAGGATTAAAAAAAAAAAAAAGACATCTTTGTTTCAAATTACAAATCACTCCTTAATTAATTACCTTCTTAACTATATTTCTTCCTAAATCTATTTTGCAAATAGCCTGACCCACTAGTGGATCATAAAATTCAACCAGGATTTGTTTTAATGTGAAAGAAAAATTGTACAGCAGATGGTAAAGGTAAAATTTATTTCATGAAACTTGGGTCTAATTGGGCATATTAAATCGACTACATAAAATTTATTTCTTATTTTGGGTCAAGGTCAAAAAATTGGAAGACCGCTGCTCTCAAGGAACCTGCAAATGACTAAACACCCTTCCGATTTAAGGTCAACAGCCTTAAAGAATGGAAGGGCGCCAGGTTGGCTCAGTCAGAGGAGCATGTGACTCTTGATTTCAGGGTTGTGAGAGGGAGCCCTACTAGGTGTAAAGATTACTTAAAATCTTAAAAAAAAATGGAATATACACTTTGTCCCTAAGAAATGGTAGTATAATGAGTTGAGATTGAGTCCTTGATCAACAAAATCAGCTGGGAAGTTATGAAACAAAAAAATGATTTTAAAGAATCATGATCCTCAGGGTCAAGTATATGAGGAAACTCACCATATTCTTGTCCCTAGATCCTAAAATTTCCTTTTTAAAATAGGCCGTTTACAACCTACAAAGTGATTCAACCCAATTTATTCACTTTATCCTCACAGCAGCTCTCGAGGTGAGGAACGCTGGAGTGATTATCCTCATGTTACAGGAAGCCAGAGATAAATGCCTCGGACAAGGTCTCAAAATGTTCACGCCATGGCTTCCAATTTTGAATAATAATCCACCAGGCTTTCTTTCCTTTGCACCAGAACTGCATACAGGCCTTGGTTAAAATCCCAGCTCTGCCACATACTCTGTAGCATTGGCAAATCCATGCTATGGGATAAATATATCGTTTAAGCCACCCAAAATTAAACGACGCCACCTTATGAAGGTACTTCGAAAAGAAGCAGAGCGCCCTCGCCCCGGAACTGTCATTCCGCGGTTCGGGTCCCAGCTCCAGAGGAACCCAGAGGCCTGAAGGCTCAGGGGGCGGGGCAATCGAAATTGTAAACAATGACGGCCTGGCCTCCTACGTTCCCCCTACAAACCCGGAAGGCGAGCCGCGTGATCCCAATCTCCAGGGGCAATCACGGATTTTGATTTGGGCCCCCGGATACTCTCTGCAGCCCAGGGCCTGTGCCCCTCCACCGCCGGCCAAGGACCGACAGAGTCTGGGCCTGGGACTCCCTGTTGCCCTCCCCCAAACTACACGTCCAACGGAGAGATCAGACCCTGGACTCACCCAGCTGGCGAGGGAGAAGACGCCCAGCACAGCCCCCATGGTGACGCCTGGTGATGGAAGCGCCCGGTCGGTAGGCTTCTAGCGCGGTGGTAACTGCCAGTCGAGGCGTCTCCCCAGAAACGCGACGTTTTCTCAGGCCGGAAACGCGCGAGTTGCGTCATTGCGCGACCCCGCCCACCGCCCTCAGGCGCTGCTGCCCGAGAGAGCCTCTGTCATTGGTAGAGGGAGAAGGCGGAGCTAAATCGACCTGGCCGTATACGGGAGGCGGGGCTAAACCAAGCCAGAGGGGAGGGAGGAGGCGGGGCTAACCCGGCCGGCGGTGAGGGAGGAGGCGGGGCTAAACCGGCCTGGAGCTGAGGGAGAAGGCGGGGTTAAGGCCGCCTGGCGCTGAGGTGGGAGATGGGGCGAAAGCGGCCCAGAGCTGCGGGAGGTGTGAAGGCTTTATTCCTTCACCTCACTTGTATTCACTGGGAGCCCGTTATGTGTCGAGATCTGAGGTACAAAAACACACAGGAATTTATGGCCTACTTAATTAAGAGCCTGACACCGAACATAAATGCACCGTGACACACGGTGATGAGTACTCTGAAGAAGTAGTATGAGGGAATGTCCTTTCAATAAAAGCTTATTTATTAACGCTTACTATGTGAGGGGAGAATAATGTGGTTGGGGGTGTGTTTTAATGTGTTAAAATTACACACACTGGAAGGGTGTTCTGAGGAATTTGTATTTAATCTGAGAACCGAAAGATGAATCCAAGCTAATCGGGGAAAGATGAGCGTTGTTTCTTAAAATGCGGAACCTATAACCACTTGGGGTAAATGGGAGGGTCTTGGGTGCATGAACACATTAGGTAACGCCGAAAAAGGCAGAGTGAGCAAGTCCGGTTTCAAACCAAAGAGAAAGTTCGTTCGCCGCTAGTACCTAACAGGTTTCTAACATTCGCTTGCCTCCATTTTTGACAGAGCGAAGGCTTCGTTTTCCAGGTCTCTCCAAAAGGTAAGCCCATCTCCGGGTAAGGAACGTTGTTTTGTTTTAGGATCAGTGTGTGTGCTTGCAGAAATCCGTTCATTTGTAGCAAGCAGTGTTCCCGAACCCCAGGTTCGGCTGCCCGTGGCTCCAAAGGCCAATACTCAAGAGGTGAGTTTTGCTTGGAAAGGAATATGAATTTTATTCGGGAGGCTGGCCACCTGGGGAGAAGGCAGACTCTTCTCCAAATGCCGACTCCGCCGAGGTTTCTGCCTGGCCCAGGGATTTTTCAAGGGATTCAGGGCAGGTCACCGGTACAGGGAATGCAGTGGTCCCAACATTTCTCGATTATGTGCAGACTTGCTTGTGCCAGCTAGAGACGTTATCGCTGCTCTGGGAGACTGTGCAAGGAGGTCTGGTTCCTTAGTGCCTGGGGATTGCTGCGAGGGGGTCTGGTTTCTGTTTCGTGACTTGCAGAAGTGCTGTCCTTTCTAGAAAGAGTGCATGATCTCTATACCAAAAAAGGTGAGTCAGCCAATCAGTGGGACTGAGGGTGTCTGCTGAAGTTTAGATTAGTAGGTTGGCCACACAGGCCGAGGCCGCTTCAGCAACGCGGGTTGTCCATTTAAGAAGGGATGTAAATTTTGCTGGGTAAATTTAAATTAAAACTGGGAGTCTATTTTAAGAAAAAAAAAATTGGGAACTGTTTCACTTATATATGTAACAGTGCAGGTGGTATGCAGATATGGCAACAACGATGAGAGGAGAGTGTCATACAAATGACTAAGTAGGGGAACATTTACCTGGGAATATAAGAACCTGTAGACTTTGGCATCCTAAAATATTTAGATTGGAAGAAGCCTTAGAAATATCTGAATCTGTTTTTTTTTACAGAAATGGAAAAAGGCTCAAAGTGAAATGGTTTACCCAAGGCCACAGAAAAGGTTGATGGCAGAGGAAGGAGAATTACTTAAGCTTTCCTAATTCCTACCTGAGCTCTTCACCTGACCCCCACCCTTACCACTCAATACCTGCCCAAGTGGAGTTGCCTCATGGTCACTGAACCTCTCAGGTAACCCTTAAATCCTTACTTCTTCCTGTTCGGGTACTGCTGGACTGGTCTAAAGAAAGCAAAGACTGTAATGAAGTCCGTGATCAGATCCCCCCAGGGACATACCTATACTCAAAAAAATACCAGATTTATTTAGCGTGTACAGCAAAGGAGAATTCACATCAGAGAAAACATGAGGTATCTCTCTAAGAGGGAATTGGGAAGAGCTTATTGTAGGATTTGGGTTTGTGCTGCATATCTGTAAGGAGGGTTTAAGCAAGTAGGGAACAGTTTTGAATTGGATAAAGTTGAGAAGCAGGGGCCATTGGATGGTTACGTATCTCATTGGTTTACCCAGGAGGTGGGAGGATTAGAGCAGAGCCAGAGTTATGATTGAGAAGGAAGCAGGACCCACTCGTGGTATTAGAGGAGAATATTGTCATATTTGTGATTCCACAGCAGCCTTGTCTGCTATTTTTTTACATTCTGTGAGCGCTGCTGTGTACATTCAGCGAGGAACACCGGGTCTACCTGGCAGCTGAAGACTTTTCATTTTCTCATCTGCCCAACTGTGGGATCTTGCCAGTCTCAGTGTTTCTGACCCTAGTGATTAAGTGTACCTCATCTAGGTGGCAAACATGGGGAAAGCCGATCATCTGCTCCAATTTCCCACGTCATGCAGGAACCCCTCGCATTTCCTCTAGGTTGGGGAGCTCACTGCTGCCCTAAGGCAGCCCCTCCTGTCTTTACATGTTGATTGTCAAAACTAGGTTGTTTCTTCCCTTGTAAGGGAGGAAGTTTTTCCTCTACCCTCTGGATTCACTGATTGGGCAGGGGAGGCCTGGAGGTTTGTATACCATTCTGACAAAGGATGATACATTTTAAATTTGTAGAGAAGTTCTAAGACAATGAAAAGCAGTTTAGGCTATTAGGGAGGTAAAGCGGGAGAAATTAGTGGAAGGATTGTTTTAGTAAGGTTTATTATGTAGATCCCTCTCTTGATAAAAGTCCAGAGTTATCTCCTGTTTAACTTCTGCTCTTCCTGATGGAGAGGGTGGGGGTAACATCTTCACAAAGGGAAATTCATAAGGATGAGGGCAGAGAGCTTTTCTGTGTCTACTTCTCAGTTGTTTTCGGCTTGAAATAATTCTTATTTCAAAGTGGCATGTTCTGGGGTGGCATATTCTAGTCCCACACATTCTTATATATTGTTCAAAAAGATACTATGGGTACTTGGTTTTTAAAAATACTGCATAAAAGTACAGTGAAAATGTATTAGCTTACCCCCTCATCTCCCAGATCTCTTTCCAGAGTTTATAGATGCATATGCCATCATTATATGTATTATCTATCATTCCCTTTTTACACATGGTAGCATTCCAACCACATAGTGGTGCATATTGCTTTTTTCACTTAACTTATTCATTTATTCAGTAAATATTTACCATGCTCTTACTATGTGCCAGGCAGTTCCCAGTGATGAGAAAACAGCAGGGAACAAAACAAAATGCCTGCCTTTTAAAGAGCTTATGCTGTAGTAAAAAGAGACAAGTAATAAACAAATATAGGGGTGCCTGGGTGGCTCAGTTGGTTAAGTGTCTGACATCGGCTCAGGTCATGACCTCAGGGTTCGTGGGCTCGAGCCCCGCAAGGGGCTCTGTGCTGACGGCTCAGAGCCTGGAACCTGCTTTGGATTCAGTGTCTCCCTCTCTCTCTGCCCCTCCCCTGCCTGTGCTCTGTCTCACTCTCTCTCAAAAATAAATAAATGTAAAAATATGTATGTATTTTTAAATAAACAAATAGAAAATGTCAGATACTGACAAGAGCTGGGAAGAAAAATAATAAAACAGGCAAGGAGAACACAAGAGTTGGTGGGGGTCTGCTATTTTAAATAGTCAGGGCAGGTGTTTTTGAAGACCTGACATTTGAACAGAGATACTAAAGAAATGAGGAAGCAAACCGCAGAGGAAGAGTGGTCCCGACATGGAACAGCAAGAGGAAAGGCCGTGAAACAGAAGCATGTGTTAAGTAACAAAATTCAACCCAGTAAATTTGAAGATGTAGTTGGTTTTTTTAAGTGATTCATCAATTGAGTGTTACTCCTCTAGCAAGTAGAGAGGCACTCCTTGAAGTTCTACAAAATGGAAGCTTTTACAGAAGGAGAGTGGGGGCAAAAAAGTTGTTAGAAGAAAAGGATTGTTGTGGACAAGGCCACTTTCTAGGGGAAAAGCAAGTTGTCTTATGCAGATTACCTCATCCTTCTTTGGGGTGTGGAGAGGGACCAGGTGGCAGACTCTTTGGTGAGGATTAAAAAATTCCTGGCTGACTGGCTAGGACTACATGCCTGGGGGAGGTTGAAACTGCAATTAGACTACATATTGGGCACACGTTTGGGAATTCTGTCTAAGCGACACCCTTTTGGGCCTCTGCGTGTGTGTGTGTGTGTGTGTGTGTGTGTGTGTGTGTGTGTGTGTGTG